>NC_092433.1:3869260-4194623 GCF_036169615.1 Heliangelus exortis
TGTTCTCAGGCAGGTTTTTAATAGAAAAATGCAATACCTTTTTCTTCAGTGGGAGCAAACAATTCTTGATAAATATATGTGCTGGGTCCACTGCAGGTCTGAATACCCCTTGCTTTAACAGGAAAGATAGATGTATATAAAATTAGAAACATATTTTCAAGGTGGCTTTTAATTTTTTTTATAAAGGAGTGGGAGGCAAGCTGTGAGCACTGACTAGACAGGAAAAGCAGCACTCTGCTTTGATCCCTTTCCCTGGCCATGTGTGAGTGTGAAAAGGTGATGGACACTGCTCCTGTGCTGCTTTAGCACTGCTTCTCTTCTTTCTCCACTCACTCTGGTGGGTGAGGATGCTTGCAGCTGGTGAAAGCAAACTATCCCACTGGTTCAGCTTTTATTTAGGGTGTGGAAAGGTGTTGGTGTACTCCAGTTCCTCAGGAGTCAGCCTTTATTCTGTGCAGGTTCCTGCAGGCTCCTCAAAAAGCCTCAGTGTTCAGGAGCACATCTGACTCTAAATCTTACTGAAAATGAGAGCAGTGCTCACTTCATGCCACTTGGGAAGCCATAATCCAACACTGATGTTGCTGAGGAGGCTCAGGAGCTGCTCTGGTTCCTTACCCTGATGAGTCGGATGCAGGTGCTGCTGGGCTCTGAGCCCTCTCCACCACGTGCCCTGGATGCTGCCTCCTGACTTGGGCAATTTGTGCAGCTGCTTTTCAAAGTTCTGGTATAGGTTGATTTTCACAGCTGTCAACTTCCTGTGTGGATGAGCAAAAATCCTCAAAATGAAGATGCACCTTAATCCATTGCCTCATTTCTAGAAAGTTCTGCATCAAAGTTAATCTTGTTGGACAAACTCAATTCCTGCAGGATCCTGTGGTGTTGTTTAGTTCCCCTCCTCCCAAAGAGCTGTAGTTCTGGGGAGGAGAAATTCTATTCCTCAGCAGGAATTCAGTGGCAGGCTTTGTCATGAGAACAAGAGCTCAGCTTTGTTATGGAGGTCTGAATGTGGCCTCTTTTGCATGGGAAGGCAATGCCCATCCTCCTGCTGGTTCATGTTCCACCTGGAACAGAGTGCACTGACATTCCTTGGCTTATAGGTAATGAGAGGGGTTTCAGTTTTGAACTTTACCAATATCTTGGATCAAGTGGTTGTATTATCCAAGCCCCTGCACTTTGCCTTCCTTGGGCCTCTCTCTAGATAAAAGTTTCTATCTTAGATTCATTAATGTGTCTTGGCCCCTGTAATAATTTTTGTAGAAAGGAAAATAATTGTTTCTTGTAACAGAATGAAATCTTGGTGCTGTTAAAGCCAAGATTTAACCCATCACTTGCCACTCACACAGGGGGAGATGGAGGCTTGGATGGATTCGTTAGTGGGAGCAGTAGAGGAAGGGATGAAGCCTTAAGGTTTGTCTGTCTGTGTTCTGCTTAGACAAAAGAAATATGTAGAACAGGAGAATGGTGGCTAAAACCTGCCCAATAACTCAGAGTCAACTCTCCAACTATTGATATGTACACAATAGGAATAAGTCAAAGGATGCAAATATTCTGCAGAATGGCAGCAAGCAATGAAAGCAGAGGTGTTAAACCACTGAAATGTTCCAAGTGGAAATTCAGGTGACTCTGAAATCAGTGAAACTTTAGTGTCAAAAAAGCTTTGGAAAAAAACTGAAATATTTTATGCCTTCTCAATCAGTCATAGACCTATCTGATGTATTATCACTCTTGAAGCATAATTGTGAACATTAAGGGGAGAAAAAAGGGAGAAGAGCTTTGGAAAATCCCTTTTGTCTCCTTGATATTCTGACAAACTTATGGATCACTGTGTGTGCAGGGGAAACTAATTTAGTAGCTTTCAACTGTGAATCCAGGGGAATATTTGAGCTTCAGATAAACTTCTTAAAATCCACCCTCTCCTTCCCTCCAAGCAGATTTTCCTAGCTTAGGTATGGAGTTCCTGGTTAGCATCATGTGAAAGATGCTTGGATGTCCTGTGGGTAGGGAAAACTGAGATGTGATCCTGCATCAGTGGGAGACCACCCCACCACCACTCAGGTTTGGACCAGGTATTGAGGCAACCTCATGTTTTAAGGCACAGTCAAGGATGAATTAAAATTCTCTGGGGGGAAAATGTTTCTTTCAATATTTGAATTAAATTCTAAATGTCTCTAGCAAACAATTTACCAACTTTTTAGATTTGGACAAAATGTACTTTAGTTTATGTCTTCAGAGTGATGTAGAGTGGTAATTGGAAGAGGGAACTCACTAAATTATTAACAAGTGAGGAGGCATGATGCTACTTTATTGTACAGCCAGAAATAAATTACTTTTTATTTCCTAGTGAAGAAATTCATAAATAGGAAATTGGCTGTTAACAGGTGTCTTGTTAAATTACTCTAAATAAAGTATCAAAGTTGCACACAGTGTAACAAATAATCAGGATTATGGCGCCCCAAAATACTGTGATTTCATTTTCCATGACACAAATCTATTTCTAAATCTGCTAATACTGTGAAAGCCCCAAATAAACAAAGCTCTGTTTGAATGTTTAAGTATTTCAAAGTCTGTCATACATTTAGCTTAAATCTCCATCCAGCTCAGAAACTGTGGTCTTCAGTCATGTGCATGTATCTCGTTGTATGCGTTTGTTCTTGCTAATGTATAATCAAAAAAGCATAAATCCATGCTAATGACTGAGAGGCCTATCATGAATTATTCAGTTTTTCTAATTCCTGATTGAGATAAAGTGCAATAGTTTGCTCGTTTTATTATAGCTGCATTCTAGATTTAATTATTCATAAGATCATAACAAAAGGCACTATATTTTGCAAATATGACTGTTCAATAGTATGGCACTTCAGTGCAGGAATCTGATATTGGGTCCTTAGTGAGGAATGAGTAATTCAGTTTTATTTGAACTATAAATCATGTCATTTACTGAAATACAGTTAGTAAATTCTGTGTTTTAAACCTAGAAATGCTGTAGCAATAAATGTTTTCCAGCACTTGGTAAAATGAATAGAGTTTCCACTGAGGCCTTGAGTTAAAACAACATTGAAAAATTGTTTTATTGCAAGGTTTCATAATTATTTGGTACCAGGTATATTTCCTGTCCAGTTTAACTGAATAGATCATCCCTCCCATGTCATAAAGCAACTCTTGCATGGAATACAGCTTTCAAGACTCAAGTATATTTTTAACATTGTTAATTCTCTGCATAAAATGAAAGCTCAGGTGCTGCTGCTGTGTGCCCTTGTGTGGGAGGACAGAAATGGCTTCATCATCAAATGGCTTCAAGTCTGTTTTGGGTTGTCTCTCCTCAAAATATTGACAAAAACTAAGAAAATTTGATAGGAGTGTTAAGTGCACCCTCTCCTACCAATCCTCAGTACCTTGGCTGAATCACCATTGGGACTCTCCCCCAGGCTGTGTTTCAGCTGACTGCTGCAGTGGTCATCACTGCTCAGGCTCAGGTCTGGGTGTGTGATGTGAACTCTGTTGGGGATGAAAGAGCACAGAAGGAAATGGAATTCAGTAATTTTTCCTCCTATAAGACCTTGGTCAGTAATGGGACATGTTTTCTTTCTTTTTCCCTTGCTTTTTCCATCCTGTTAGACCCAGTGTTTGAAGTCGTTTTCTCATGAACAGACACGAGCTCTGTACTTTGTGTGTGTTTAATTTTTCTAGTTGCTTTTTACAAAGCTGTGCTGGTAGTGAGAACTTCTCAGTTTCCAAAATGCAATATTGTCTCCTAAATTAACTGTAACAAGTATAAAGGAATAGTCTTCTTCTTCTGAGGTTTGTATTATCTGTGTGAGTACCAATATCTTTTAACACTGAAGATAGTACTACTCTTAAGCTTCTTACCCTTAGTATCTAATGACTCCTTAGTTCTACAAGAAACTATATAAAGTTCTTCTGTTGCTTGAAACATAAAATAACTGCTGTAAATACATGACAGCAGAAGTCTGCTGGTAACAAAGGCTGCCTCTGTTTATTCTGAACTGTGCAGCATGGATCTCCAGATTTTTTCAACTGTAGCTGTTTCTAAAAATGCCTTACTTATTGAGAAGTCTTACAGTTTTGCAAAGAATTATTTGACTTAATACCATATACTAAGTGCAGACAAAGGAAAGGATTCTGTTAACTTTTTCATCCAATCTGAAACCTCCTGAGGAAGCTGCTGTTGCCATACAGGGGGAGATGGTTCTTGGTTCTGATGGGGTGACTGCAGACTCCAACTTCCTGTCAACCCTCCAGTGCAATTCCCTGACAGATCAAAGCAGAAATTAGTCAGAAGGGATTTATTTGAAAATTGGCTGAGGGTTCTTGGAAATACACCATTCTGCAGTGTGGGCTGCTGGGTGTTGGTCAGGGAGTGCTTGGATGTGGGGCTACCCAAGGTCCCCTGCACCCACACACCTCCCACAACTCAACTTTGAGGTGGTCTTTGTCTTGTTTTCTCTTAATGGTAACACCATGCTATGCCAGGGACTGGCCTGGAAGGATGAATAAAATGCACAAAATATTCCCTGCTTCCATATAAATGGCTTTGAACTGGAGCATTTTGCATGAGCCAGTGGAGCAGCTCCAACTCATCAGTATAGGACCATTGATTCTTTGTGGAGAAAGCAGAGCCCTGTGGGCTGATAGACCATCTTTATTATCTGTGTAGTCTTGTGTATCAATACCCTGAAATCCCAGCCCCCTAGGATTTGCAGTGCATCTCATAGCTCTCTAAAAGGCATCTCTTAATCATTTCCTACCTGATTTCTCTGTAACTGTTCCCAAAGGAGACAGCTCCTGCTGTGGATCCACAGGCTGGTAAGGGGGAGATCCCATGCTTTGTGTGATGGAGCCACCCGTGGCATGAGGAGCTGCAGGAGGAGTCTTCTTGCTGCCACAGCACAGCTCCTGCCACCAAGCAGGCTCCAGTTTATGTGTGTTTGGTGTTTGCCCCCTCGTAGCATGGCAAGTGAAATGAAATCCAGTTCTGTTTGGACTCCAGAACTGCTGTTTCTGCCCAGTCTGATGGAACCCAAGCCTGCTTTGTACAGCTGGCATGCTGTGTATTGCAGATCCACTGGTTTAAGTCTCATTTCACTGTAACCTGGAAAGTTACATCTTAAGTGGAAATCCACAGGGAAAAATATGAAAACTAGTGCAGCATTCCCGTGCCCATCTTTTACTACATCTTAGTGCCAGTGTTTTACATGAGCTTGTAAGCAGAGTCAGGGCTACGTCTCTCAACCCCTTTTCATTGTGGTTTTTCAACCAGCTGAACCCTCAAATTCAGAGCACTCAAGGTACATGTGGGTAATTCTGAGGAGTCAGATGTTTTAATCTGTCTTATGGAAGCAATTTCTTAACACTGCACATGTCAAACCTACAGAAAAACCCTTGCTAAACGTGAAGAACTTCAAGGGACAGTGACGAGGAATGTGTTGCACTTGGTTGTTGCTCATGAGTGAAACTTCATATTTACAATTTGGTATAAGAGAGGTACTGATGTTTGTGTGTGCCATGTGCCAAGCTTGTGTGCACTCTGTGTGCTGGGTTTTGCTTCTTGTGAGCTGTCCTGGGGCACCTGAGTGCTAGCCCAGCTGGTGGTAGTGCAGGCACTGTTGCACTGGCATGAAGATTTATTAAATCAACTTGTATTAAATGCCCAAGCATGATTTTTCAGGGTTTTTTTGTTCAGAGATGTCAAAGGTGGAGTTGTCTTCAAGCCTGTTACGTCTTTTGCTGTATATAAAACTTTGATTTGCCTCTGCTGTTCCTTCCTGTAAGACACTACCAGGTGGTTGATTGTCATATTATAATGAAATATAGTAGGAAAAAAAGTAAAAGCTGAACTATTCTTATGTTAAAGATCTTCTCACTTAAGAAAATGGAGATAAACCAAATATGTTCTATACAAAAAAACCTCTGTATGTTTTGTACAGGTTCCACAAAGGAATTGATTGAGAGCTGCTGTGGAGCTGGACAACAATGGGCTATAGACAATGGAGAGTGCACAGAAATCCCTGTAAGTGGCATGGATGGTGATATTTGCAGGTACGTAAGGCAAAAACAAGCATTTAACATAGAGAAGCTCTTTAGAAGAAATCAAATGATTGGACAGGAGATGTCCAGGAGATTGGGAACTGTTTCATTCATTGTATACATTATTGGTATACATTGTATACATTATTGGGCAATATGTCACAACAGATTAGAGAGAGGCTTTCCCCCTCCCTTTCCCCCAAATCTAACTTAAACAAAAACCTTTTAAGGTTTCTTTCTCTCTCTCCTGTAAGCAGAGCACAAATTGTTGTTTCCCAGTTGTATGTGTATCTGTGGAGCTGCAGATAAATAGAAGGGCAGAGCTTGCCTTCCGTTTGGCAAGTGCTAAATACAATGATTATCTGTAACATTAAGTGATGTGTTTATTGTTCAATATGAACAGCTGCTGGTTCTGGTGCCTGTGTTCAGCTGGAGAGGGGACCATACGCCTTGGTAATGCTGCTGCTATCAGCAGCATCTGCTCTGGGTGAGGGTGCCAGATTCAGACTGCAAAACCAGGAAAGAAAAATGGGTGCAGACTAACATGGACAACCCATTACCCTGGCTGCAATTTGTCCTCCCCCCTTCTTTTCCCTCTATGGATTCCATACATGAAAAGAATCATGGCTAAATGTCACATTTCAGAAGAACATGAATCTATAGAGGTTTCAGTGTTTGGTAAATACTTTACACTTTCCCTCTAGCCTGAAACAGACTTTACAGAGGGATGAAGGCAAAGTTATGAGAGCAGTGCAATACAAGCCAAGTGGATTTCTCTAAGAGTGATCCCAACATTTTCAGCATTAAAAAAAAGCCCCAAAACTTTGGCTTTATCAGCGTTGGTATCATTGCACCTTTCTTGAAGTTACTGTTTACCCACTCCCTCCCCCCCAGGGATCTGGCATGACATAGCTGACACATACCAACTGTCTGTGAAGTAAAAACAGGTTTAAAAATTACAGCTGTGGCCTAAGTAGGTGCAAATCCAGTGCATTAATGAGTTGCACCTGCACATCTGATGTTGGGTTTAGATGAAAAAGCCAGATCTTAAATTCAGTCCCTGGTAGAATATGAAAGAAAAGGAGATCAGGAGTTCAGTTGTTTTACTTTTAAAACTTCAGTCATGTCCCTGGTTTAAAGATTTAAACCCACCTTTAAATATTCTGTGTAAAGAAAATGTTTCATATAAAAAAAGTACCCAGGGCCTCAGAATCTTGGGAGCCCAGGCAAAAACTCACTGCTTGGGGTGGGAGATGTGCCTTGTGCAGAGCTGGTCACCACCCACACCCACACCCTTGGGTGCACCAGTTGGTGTGCTAGAACATCTGCAAGTAACACTTGGCTCCCCAGAGCCTGCCCATGGCTTGGCTCAGTGTCTAAAAATTAGAAAAAGTAGAAGATAGATACTAATTTTAAAAACTGGTCAGTGCTCTGCCAGGATCGGGGGGGTTTCTGGGTGACTGTCAGTGCACTGCAGGATCCATGTTTCCAGCTGAGGCAAAGGAGCCTCCCCTGTGCCTGCAGAGGCTGGAGGTGGTTTCTGTAGATGTTGCAGACTGAGGTGTCTGTTGTTTCCAGGTGCAATTTTTGGGTTTTCGAGTGGCAAAAACCTAAATGTTGAAGCTACTTGTTGATGTATTTTGATGTCCCGGGGCATTCATGCTCCAACTGGGTCTGTCTGTCTTGTGACCCACAGCTGCAGGGTGGGAACTGGGACTACCTAAAAGAGCTCACACGTAGCAGCTACATGAATGAACTTAAAGCAAATCACAGGAGATCCTTAGAGAGTCAACTGATCACAGAATTACAGAATGGTTGAGGTTGGAAGGGACCTCTGGAGGTCATCTGGTCCAGCCCCTCCACACTGATAGCCAGGTGTAAAAATACCCCCAGAGCTACACCACTGGCTGTGTCAGAAACAGGATGTTAGGCTGGGTGAAATCTCATCTGACCCAGTACAGTAGTTTTATCTCCAAACTGATATGTGTTTTATCATCACAGAGCAATGTTTATCTGGGTGGCATTTACATCAGCTGTACAAGTGTGACACTTGCTTTTTGCTGACACTTCATCCCAATTAGAGCCTCACATCAGTCTAATACATTAAACTCATTAACTCTTTCCCTGAAGCAGAAATGTTCTGAACCTTCTTTGAACCAACAGCTCATTTGCCTGTGAAGAGTAGGTTGGTGAAGCAGAAAGAAAATGTGGTTAACACTGTTCCCACTTCATTTTCTGGTAATGGAGTATCTGAAACTGAGCTGATATGATTGTTAAAGAAATCCTAAAATAAAAATGGCCAGTGTCCAGGCTCCAGACAATACTATTTCTACTGTGGATTCCATACATGAAAAGAATCATGGCTAAATGTCACATTTCAGAAGAACATGAATCTATAGAGGTTTCAGTGTTTGGTAAATACTTTACACAGATAAAAATGCTTCTAGGATCTTTTTGCAATTTCTACAAACAGCAGTAATTTTCAGTTAGGGTTTTGGTTTTTTTTAATTTAGTTTTTTAATGAAAGTCTGGATGTCTTCTGTAAGCAATGACAATTAAATTGCTGTTATGTGATTGTATCTGGGTACAACCGTGCATTGCTCAAAAAATGGGTTTTCTCCAGTTGGCAATTAACACTGGATTAGAAAACTCACTTCCTTTAAAACAAAGCACATGGGGGTGGTAATCCCCTTCCTGTCATCAAACACAAACCACTGCTTCCTGATTACATCTGTTATTCTATCCAGCATAAAAATATTAATGTAAAGCTGATGCAACAGGCCTTGATATCAGGAAAGTGGCTGAGTGGCTGTCACAGGCTGGTTTCTACTGAAAAACAGATATACCCTTCCTTCCCTAGCCCCCTTTTTTTTTCCCCCTTTTTCCCCCACCCCTTCCCCCCTGTATTTTCTTTCATTTAGATCTGTTTCATTTCAACCTTCAGTCAGTCCTGCTAAAATGCTATTTGAAGAAGAAATGCATGTTTCTGAAGTATTTCATATACAGCGGTCAAGTCACCCCAAAACTTCTCTTTGAAAACAAAAGTTGGAAGAAATCTTAAATTCTGGGTTGCAGTCTGCAGGGTATTAAAGGAGAGTTCATAGGGGTTGGGTGATGTGACACTTCCTGAAGTCCTCTCCAAAGCTTCAGTCCTCTGGTTGATGAAGAAGTGTGTAGAGGTGTGTTTCCCATTCCCCACTTTCCAGGGAAGAGGGTTTCTGTCTGATTTCTGTTTCTGAAAATTCCTGGAGACTTCTGAGAAGTGAAAGATGGGGAAGAGGGGCTGTAATGCACAAATATGGATGAGCTGTAAGGGATATTGGTGGTCAGACTTGGAGAGACAGTGACCCAAACACAAAACATCTTGGGCATTTATCAGGACATCTTTTTATTAGAAATGAGAAAAATAAAATATATCCTGCAAAGATTGGTGGTACCACCAGGATCATCCTGATACAGACACACAGGTCATACATATCAAATCTGTGGAATGTCTTGTGAATCCAATAGGTCTCACCCCAAACCCAATAGGTTTTCACCCCATCCTGATGTCTTCTCAGTGTGGGTGATGCTTGACCTCTGTGCTCTTTTGCAGAATTGCTCAGAAGCAGTGCTGTGTCTCCACAGTGAAGGAGAACAGCTGCCTGGCTGGCATGGTGGCTGCCAAGGAAGGGGACGTGTGCGGGCCAGAGGAGAGCGATCCCTGCGGGGGATCATCATACAAGGTCAGTTGCTCTGATGCTTCTGTAGGTTTTGCTCTGAATATGAGGTGTGCTCATTTCCTGCATTTAGCAGTGTGTCCTTATGCTGCTCTTCAACACAGAAAATTATAAAGCTGCAGGGAAATTACACTGCATTTAGGTTTCAATTGCCTGGTGATGCTGCCCCTTGTAAAACTTGCAATGTTGCTTTGAATTATTTCTATCGCCCTTTTTAAGATTTAACTTGCTGTATTATTTTTGCTTCTTCATTTTGGAAGCAGCTGAAAAACACATTTTAGGTTTTATGTCTATGGTGTAGAAAAAGTTAGGAAATGCAAAGGCAAAAATTTAATTGAAGATATGAAGTATAAGGCATGACTGAACAGTTTGCTTGGTGACAGCTCTGAATTGCAGCCTCATTTCTCAGTTAAATAAAATGATGGACTGGAGGTACAAGCATTCTACATGATGATGGAAGCCTTTGTTCATAAATAAAGGCAGACCATTAACAAATAGTTCAGATCCCAAGTCCTGAGCCACAGCCTCAGCTTCTATAAATGAGATTTGCTTTATAAGAATCAGTGGAGCCAAACCAATTTAAATCAGTTTGAAGATTCAGCATCTTGCTTGTTTGCTTGTCTTGTTTTTACCAGAAGGCTGCACTTCAGAATTCATTTCACTCTGATAATAATTTACATAGCTATATCAAAACTTAAGTGCAGCTTCCCTTGTCTCAGCAGGAAACTGATTAGTTCTGTCTGTTCTTATACACGGGAATTCTTGTGAATAACTGTTCACTGGAAAAGCAAAACATATGGATGTCTACTGTGGAATTTAAAGTTTAATTAGCTATACCAGTTTGTCAGTTTCAGAAGTATTATTTCATTGGGTCTAGAGTCCACCATCAGAAGAAAGAGAGAATTTGTGCATTTAGGAGAAGACATTAATATTTTTGAAGTGTGACAGAATTATTATTCTTGGACTTTCACAGCGGGTCTTTTGCATGCCAGACAGAGCACAAGCCACAGAGTAAGGCTTATCACACATGCAATTCCTCAGAAAGATGTGGAGAGGGAAAGCTTCATCATTCCTGTCTGATCTGACACAAGTTACAGAACACTTGCACGGAATAGTTTCTTCTGCCAGTTCCAATGTGATGTTTTCCTTCAAAAGAAACCATCTGAAAAGGGTAAAATTATTGAAGGAAAAAGCCTGGCTCTCCTCTTTAGCTCATTTAGCTATTTAGTCATTGCAGCTACTGCTTGAAAAAAAAATAGTAACAGTTAATTAATAGTCAGACTGTTGAGACTTTAAGAAAGGGTTTCTAATTTTATCAGAGTTAAATGTTCTTTCAGAGGTGACCTCTCTGAGAATGCTGACAGTTTCTCATAAACTCCTCTGCTGTTAGTGACTGCTGTGCCTGGGTGTCCCAAGTCAAAGGAGTTTGTCCAGAATGTGCAAAGATAAGTTTGTTACCCCAAATCTTTCACGAGGCATTTACACTGTCCTGCCAAAAGCCAGGGGTTTTATTTCCAGGTGTCCAGGTGATCATCTTCTGTCATTCCTGATGTGTGGTCCTTACTTTTGCTTTAAGCTGAATGCAGCAGTGCCAATTCTTTAGACCCAGGTACTCAGCTTGTGTGTTGTACAGCTTAATCTTAGGCTACTTTTAATTCATATTTACTACAAAAAAACACACACTTAGGGACTTTTTCCTAGGTAAATCCAGTCTGGATTCCAGCAAAGATATTTTTGAGAGGAACATAAAAAGCTGTGACTCAAAGAGAAGTTTTCAAGGTTTCTAGATTGCAATGTAAAAATAGTTGTATTTGTTATTAAGTAATTTGTAGAATTTGTCAAGAGATACCTAATAGAAAAATCAAAACTTTCATTTTTTTGCATTTTAGAAGGAACTTTTCAACGAACAAATTTTTCCCATTGGAAAATGAGGTACCTTTATGCACCTGGAAAATACATGAACCCAGAAGCGTGTGCCTGATTTAATACTCTGATGCCTGCACAGATTGTGAATCAAAACTGTGTCTGAAAAAAAAAATATTCTTCAAAGTGAATATTGGATTATCTTACAAACCTTCAGTAAAAACATGTATTATCCTTAACTACTTTTATTTTGCATATTGAAGCTGAAAAATTAAATTCATAAAATTTTCAATTTTTGGACCCGGATTTGGGAAGTACAAAAACAGGATTTTCCCTTTTCCCAGCATGACCACAATCCATTATAGTTAAGTTTTTTTTGTTTTTTTTTTTTACTTCAATACATCTTTATAAAAGGTGGTTTAGCATATTTAGTATAAAGAGTAATTCAGCATCATCAGGATCTGTACTGTAAATTTTTCACAAACCTGTATTTGGGCATGTAAAGGCAACTCTTCATGGCTGCAAATGTGCATAGTGTCTACTATTTATGATGTCTGGGATTTTTTCACATCAGAAAGAAGGGACATGAAACATGAGCTGTAGTCACAGGTACTGGGCAAGGGTATTGCCTGTGAAATGCTCAAGAAGCCCTAAAGCTACAATGTTTGAATCTTGAGGAAGGTGTCTGAGCAGCAGTTCCTGCAGGTTGAGCTGTTTGAGGTGGGGTTTCCCTGTTTCCCCAGAGCAGACAGGCTGGGTTGATGTGAGTGCCTGCCTCGGTCTGCTGCTCACCACATGTTTTTCCTTTGGTTTTCTATACTGCCTCCAGCCTCCCAGTGGTGTGGCTCCTCTTTGCTCTCCTCAGGTCAGAGATCTCTCTCCTGGGAAGTGGGAGCTTAGCTCAGTTTCCTTCTGTTCTGTCCACGGCTTCTCTGTTGCCCCAGCTGCCTGGTGCCAGTCTGACTGCTGACCTCCACTTGGTGTGTCCCCTGCCTTTGCACAGAGCCAGTGCCTGAAATCACATCCCCTGGTTCAGAGCCTGTTCCAGCATGGATGCAGCCTGTGAAGGAGTGCTGCTGGGCTGGCAAAGGAGCTGCAGAGGGAAGGAGGCTCTGCATCTTGTAACTATTTCAATGTATATGTGTGTTAGGGATGTCGGGATGCTTCCTTTCAATTCACACATGGCCCCTCTATGTCTCCATAGCACTCACATCACCTCAGCTTCCTTGCTTCATCAGGTATCAACCCTGCCTTGGCAGTATGGACTTTCTCAATTCGATATCTTTTACCTGATGTATTTTTTGTGGCCTGTCTGTGCACTGTGTATGTGACTGAGCACAGGCTTGGCCTGCAGCAGAGGCAACTGGAAGAGAGAAGTACAGTTCAGGGACAAGCCTGGCAGCCAAGCTGCTGCCTAGATGCACTCAGGAAAGAGAAGGAAGGCAAATAGCTTATAAAATATGCTCTGGTCTTTCTCTTGCTATTGTGTGGGAGGGATGCTGTCCAGAACAGTCAGGTAATGAAGGGTCATGATGCCTTTGCAGGGCAGTGGTGCACAGACAAAAGGGTCTTCACTGACATACTGGCAGAGTATGATAGTGATGCCACCTCTGATCATCTTCATGCAAGTTTCTTTACAGTTCCTTCCACATTGCTTCAAACCACTGACCATTTTTTGAGATCTAATGTGAAGAGGTATAGACCTGTATTATTTTGTTTATAATGCACTGTATACAAAGCAATGGCTTTTTTTCAAGAGCTAGAAAGAGGTGGTCTGTGGCACTACTACCTCCTTGCATACCTCCTTGTCATGCCCAGACTTTGTGGTTAGCTGGTTTGCAGCAGACCCATGTGTGATTCTGTGCAGGGTGGCAAAGCCAAGCATCAGTAAAGCTTTGATGTTTGCAACTGCCTAAACCCATGGTGCTTTTCCAGATGTTCCACTGTTAAAGTGCAGGTTGGTTCCACGTGTGTGTGTGTGCTCATCCCTGCAGACAACTGGCTAGGATCAAGTGTACTGTACTATCAGTTCTTATCAGTTTAATATCTGATAAAATTTAAATTTTGAGGCTGAGAAAACTGAGTTTGCTCAGCCTTGAGAAGAGAAGGCTTAGGGGAGACCTTATTACAATGTTGCAGTATTTAAAGGGGGAGATAGAGACCAAAAGATGGGAGACTCCCTGTTTACAAGGAGTCCCATGAACAAGACCAGAGGCAATGGGCACAAGTTGCTCCTGGGGAGATTCCAATTGAACACAAGAGGAAAATTTTTCACTCTGAGAACAGTCAGACACTGGAACGGTCTCCCAGGAGAAGTGATGGATTCCTCTACTTTGGAAAATCTCAGCTCAATGGAGTGCTGAGGCACCTCATATTAACAATAATATCAGAAGGGTTGGATCAGATGATCCTTGAGGTCCCTCCCAAGCTAACATGCTATGATTCTGTGACTGTATGAAATCTGTGTTACTGACAGTGTCCTTCCCCTGCAGCAATGCTGTGACTGCTGTAATCTGGGACTGCGACTCAGGAGTGAGGGGAAAACCTGTGAGTCCAACATAAACCTGGGCTACCCCTGCAGCCATGTGATGCTGTCCTGCTGTGAAGGGGGAGATCACTTCATCCAGCCAGAAATAAAGAGGCAGCCTGAACCTTTGCCCACGGTGACACCTGAGAAGGGTAAGTGTTTGTTCATGACTTGAAGATCTGGCAGATAAGGTCTCTGCCTCAGACAGTCATACCAGGGGATGCTGGAAGGAGTAATCCACAGGAGGACATCTCCCTTCCCTCTTGGGCCAAATAGAGACTCCCTTGTAATTGCAACTGTTTTGAAAAAGAAAAAAATACGTAGGTGTTCCTGATTCTTAAAACATGCCTTCTTTAGTAGCTTGGGATTTTATTTGGCTTTTTTTCCCCCCCAAGTCACATAGTACAGACCTGCCACAAGCCCTTGGTAAGAAGTAGAATTGAAGCTAGTCTGGTCATTGTCTTTTAGCAGGAAAAATCCTGAAAGATTCTGCATAAAGCAAATTATGTTGGTTTTAGTCTTTTTTTTTTCCCAGACAAAATAGTCCCATGGGTTATGATAACAATGAAATGTCCTGGGAATAGATTTCCTATCATACTGTTGAACATCACAGCAGTTTTCTCACAGCTCACTCTGGAAAAGCCCCAAGTTTGTTTCAGTCTTTCAACATCTGAACATAGTGATGCTGAAGAGCAAAGTCTGATCTGTGCAGCCAGAGAGGCATGACAGAGGGAACATGACAAATCTGGGGCTTGGACAGGAGGTTTGCTCAGCCTTGAGAAGAGAAGGCTTAGGGGAGACCTTATTACAATGCTGCAGTACTTAAAGGGGGAGATGGAGACTAAAAGGTGGGAGACTCCCTGTTTACAAGGAGTCCCATGGACAAGACCAGAGGCAATGGGCACAAGTTGCTCCTGGGGAGATTCCAATTGAACACAAGAGGAAAATTTTTCACTCTGAGGACAGTCAGAGACTGGAATGATCTCCCAGAGCAAGTGGGACCTGAGCCCAAGGTGCTGCTCCTTCCAGCATCACTCTGTAGCCACCTGTCATGCATGAGTCGCATGGTGACCTCATGCAGATGCAAGGCTTCAATTTTTGTCTATTCTTTTCTCATGAATTAAATGTGTATTTTCTGTTGCCAGCAAATGTAAGGGTTTGTTTTGATCTAGCTGAACCCTCACTGAGCAAGGCAGTTTGTGGTTAAGAAAAGCTGACTGAGAAACTCGCTGAACAATTCATTTTAGTATCACAGACATTCTTGTCAAACATGGTCAGGAAATGAAAAAGATGGTGCTTTTGTTCAAAAAGCAGTAAGCAGGATAGCCATGTTACTATCAAGTGGGTCCCAGAATGTCACCCTAGATACAGAAGCAGCTAAGTGTTTGAAAAGAGATTCCAAATCAACTGGATAACTTTTTATCCTGAAATGAGAAATTCAATGTGGTTGTTGGTGGGGCCAATTTCAGAGGGGGCTTCCATGTGATGATACCTTTGTTCAATAAACAACAGCAATGGTGTTAGTGGGAGAGGTGAGGTTGTGGTTTCTCCAGGTCACCCTTTTTCTTTCTGGCTTTTCTGAGATGCCAGTCCCTCCAGCCTTATGAAGGAGGTACTGAACCTTTAGCATTCCTCTCCAGGATGGGTTAATTTTCCCTTGTCTTTGGAGTAACTGCTTTGACAGTACCTGGAGTTTGTACCAAATGCTCTGTACTGTACACTCCTACTGCCAAAAGACTTGTCAGAGGAGCAGCAAGTGTTATTCTGTTGTAGTTTCAGAGACAGAAGATCACAATGAAGCTTTGTCCATCAGTAATGAAGCTGAACTGTCAAATAACCTGCCTGGAGATGACCTGGATGAATGTCTCATCTATGGTGGGGAACTCTGTCAGCATTTGTGTATAAACACCGTGGGGTCCTACAAGTGTTCCTGTTTTCCAGAATTCACCCTGCAAGATGATGGGACCAGCTGCTCTCCAGGTAAGAAAATGGGCAGGAAACACCATGAATAATAATGTCTTTCTACCACCTGCACTGACCTACCAAGCTTTTCTTTTTGTTTCTCTGTAGTTTCTGTGAGGCTTATTATGGGTACTGATGCAGAGATATTTTCCCTGGAGACTGGAAAAAAAATTAATAATAAGAAGAAAACCAACCATTTTGGGAAACTTAATTATGCCTCTTTTTTGTGTCTTGGTGGTATGAGATCAGGGTGGTATTTAATTTCTTCAAATCAGTCTGTTTTCACTTTTCAGTGGAGGATTTGTAAGGATTGTTAATGAAATGCCTATTTTTCTTAATTTTGTATTTCACAGTTAGCTTTCCTCTAGCTAAACTGTATTCAGTTCAGACAGACAACATTGCTTCCTGAACTTTGATTTTTATCTAAAAAAATCTATCTATCTAACATCTTTCAGTGATAAAAAAATCTAAATATATCTAATGTGGTGGAAGTCTTGAAAAGGAAGTCTATTGTGTTATAATTGTTTTGATGTCTGGAGTTCTCCAATGGCAAGGTTTCAAATCAGATAACTTGAAAAGTTGAAACCTTATGTTAGTTACAAGTGCTTTGAGTTATTTAACAAGCAAAGTCAGTGTTGTCATCCAATGACAAAATTCCTTAGACTTCAAGTACTTTCTGCCCAAGCCAAACAATGAGCATTCATTAGGTCATTCTTGTCAACATGATGTTACAGCCCTTACAACAGTTTCTGCACCAGCTGTCTGCTCTGTCATTTATATTATAATTCTGGGGAATAGGCCTAATCCAAAAGAGGTAAAGAAAATGGTTCTTATTTTAGCACTGCAAAATCTGGCTTGATTGCTCACCTGGAGCCATGTGTTGGTGTTTGCTTTGCTTTGCTTGGCTTCTGCTGTTACTCCACTGAAGTGCAGGTTTGGGTCAGTGCATCTCATGCCTGTGTAGGCAGCATTCTTGGCAGATGTGCAAGACTGCAGTGCCTCTGGCTGAGCCAAGAGGTGCAGGGGGATTTGCAGAGCTGGATTGAGTGAGATGAGGGTAGGGGGCTGTGAGTGAAACATCTGAGACACTCAGAGTGAGGTGAGGAAGGGCTGGGGTACTCAGGAGGAGCCCTGGGTCAGATGAAGGGCTTGGTGAGGGAGCTGGCAGGGCAGGGCACCTCACTATGCTTGGCTTGACCCTCTGTGCTACACCTGCCAACATGGTACAGTGGTCTTTTATTTCTTATTTTTCCTCTCTGTGGCAGATCTCCATCATGTGGTCTGTGCATGGAGACCCACACCAGGCAGTTTTAAATCTCATACTGAGTAACTTTTACTCCCCTGATAGGAAAGAATAGCTTTGTATTTCTACCTGTGTTCCAATTGAACACAAGAGGAAAATTTTTCACTCTGAGGACAGTCAGACGCTGGAATGGTCTCCCAGGAAAAGTGGTGGATTCCCCTACTTCGGAAAATTTCCTAGTACATTTCCTGCTCTTTACTGGACTGGGAATGTATTTGTGAATTTGCATTTGACTTATGTTTTTTAAAGTGTGTTACACTTTTTTGTGAGGCTTCTAAGAAGGGGTGTTCTTGCACTAACTGTGTGAGGCAAGAAGGAAGCATCCACTGATGAAACTTAAAAAGCTCCTTCTCATTTCTCTGCTCTCCTGAGGAAATCATCCAGGATATGCCACAAGCAGGTGTCTTGTATTTGCCTCTATGTCATTGTCTCTTGTATGTCTGTGATTTAATTTTTCCTTTTTTAAGCTGAAATCACTCTTTCCATGACCCCAACCTGTACTGCAGTCACACTTACCTATTTAATGTTGTCATTTTTTGGTGGCTCACACTTTGCTCTAGGTGGCACTTGAACTGGAATCAATAGGAACAAGACACATCCCTCTGGAAGAGTGTATGCCTTATGGATTTAGGCTTCCATTTTGAGGGTACTGATAAAAGGGATTACTCCTGTTGCTGTAACAGAGCTTTGTGTGTGTGGGGGTGTTGTTGATTTGTGTGTGTGGCTTTTTTTTTAACTATTCTGATACCTTGAAGATTGCTGTTTGTTAAAAATATTAATGCCAAATTGCAGCTGCCATGTTTTCCAGAGTATCCTGTGCTTGTAAAGCTGCTTTTCATCTGTCTTGAGATAGGATGTACAGAATAAGTTTAAAGACTTGTTTGGGTTCTGGGGTTTTTATTCCCATCATACACCAAATGAAACAAAGCCATTGACAGCAGCATTTTAAAAAATAAAATCAACACTTCCTGTTTTATTCATTAGGTGTGGCAGTGTTTTACAGAAGTTATTTTCACCAAGCTCCCTGACCTGTATCCATGATGTTTCTGAGCATCTCCTCTAACATGCAGCACTCTGTCTGTGCTGTTGGACAGTTGTTTGTATCAAACAGGCAGCAGTTTCCCAACCTGGCTGTTCACTTGCATTCATAGACAATTGTCCAGGTCACCAAAATGTTTCCTCCTACATAAAATTGATAGAGTGGGATGAATGGTACCAAGAGGCTTGCCATGGGTGTGCCTGGTGGAGATGGTGCTGTCTCTGATCCATCTCTGCCACCTTTGCCTTTCAGATCCTGACAGAGAACAGGTGACAAGGCTGGAAGCAGAAGCCACCATCCCTCCAGCAGCCTCTCCTCAGCCTATTCTTGTTGTGTCCTTACAAGAAGAGCAGGATAAGTGTAAAGGTATGTTGGAGGTGTGAACTGCAGATGAATGAGGAATCTTCATAGAGCCTGAATTAAATTCCACACATCCCATCACCAATCTGATTTCAGCACACATCCTTAATTTGTTACCTCTGGCATAAGGCTGAGGTATTGTCAGGGGAAACCTGAAGGAATAATTGAAGGCTCTCCTCTGATTTCAAGGTTATTAACCACCTGATGGTTGGTGTAATGTGAGCAGTGCAGGTGCACAGGATAATGTGTGCAATGCAGGTAGGAGGGGCATGGGTGTATTTCTGGGTAGTAGGAGGGCTGTAAGTGTTGATTAAAGCTTTCTGGATGGACAGTTTGCAAACTGCATTCCCCATTTCCTAAACTGGGATTATATTTGGATGACCTGGCCATTTGTAACTTCAGCTGAGGTGTGTTGTGCATGCTAATGTATTCTGCAATTTTGTTTTGTATAGATAATGGCCCCTGCAAGCACGTCTGCAATATTGTGGAAGGAAATGTTGTATGCTCTTGTTTGTCTGGATATACTCTCATGGCTGATGAGATTTCTTGTGAAGGTAGGTGGTTTGGGTTTAGCACAGAGACAAGGTTAAAACATTTCTATATAGATCTCATTGATATTCTGACCCTAGGGGTTTCTCTACTAAGGGTTCCTTATTTTCAGTGCTGTGAATTTCCAGTAGCAGTACAGAGACCATTTGCCAGAAGTAGTACCAGCTCTGCTTCACATATAACTCGTGAAGCACATGTATCCTGTGTGCTTCTTACCTGGGCACTTCAGGTGATGGTAAGCCTGGATTTATGCTCTTTTCCTCTGACATTCCAGGCTTTGCTTCAGCCCTCTTTGTTTCTCTTCTGTGGACTGTTCCTCCCCAGGGTCAGTCTGCTCAGCCATGGACACACAGCTTTTCTTCCTGAGAAGGGGAGCAGCCCAGGGTTTGGGTGTGTTTGCTGTCCTGAGAAACCTCCTCAGAACTACAGACCTGTCCCATCACCTGTTTTGTTTGGTTTTATTTCTGCTTGAAAATGTGAAATCAATGAAGTTTTGCTGCTAGGCAGAATGTGCCCTTGTGAGCCGGACCAGCTCCTGATGTTTCATCTGACACTGAAGCTCATCACAATGATGAACAGTGAATTCCAAAGCTTTACCCTGATTGTCCACATTATATACCTTTTAAATGGATATGGTTGGGTAGTGACAAAAGATATATTTGCCCAGGAAAGATTTGGGGGTTGGAAGCAATGCTCTGTGACATACCTTAATTATAAATCTGTAAGTATGGGAAATGGAAGTAGAAGCTTCTGACACTCAAAACTGCTCACAAGTGATCCACATCCCTCTAAATCTCAGATCTTACTGAATAACAGCCAATTTTCATGAAATTCTGGATAATCAGTAAAGAAAATGTGGATTTAATATCACCAGAGAAAATGAGCACTGTGCATTGCTTACTCAAGTGCAGTGGAAGCTAATTAATGTCAGAATAAAAAAGGGGAATTTTGAGGCAATTATTTCCTACAGTGAGTGAAAACACTCAGAAACATCAGTGGAAGCAGTGAGTTTATGATGTGTATTAAAGTACATATTTGGTGGTAAGGGGGGTGGCTTCCCACAAAGAGTGTATGTTGGCTCTGCCTGCCTGTTTTTTAAGAATGTTTTTTTCTGGAATAACAAAAGTCTAGAGGTGTGAGCAAGGACTGGATGATCTCTGAGGGTTTATTCCAGTGTAACAGTGTGTATATTACAGCGTGGTGGTGATGTGGTAGCTCCAACACACTTCATTTAGGGATCTCCAGTGTGAAAGAAGTGTTGCTTCATTTCAGACATTGTTCTAATAGAATTCTGTTTTTCCCTTTTGGTTGCAACATGTTGATGTAGATTTGGATGAGTGCCTCACAGGTGCTCACGCTTGTTCCAGAGGACAATTATGTGTGAACACATTGGGATCATTCTCCTGTGTCAACCACACAGTGATCTGTGCAGAGGGCTTTATACTCAACAGGCATAGAAAATGTGTTGGTAAGATGATAGGTATAAGCCATTCACCACAGCATCATAATTCTTCATGCTCTGCACTGCATTTAAACCATTTGTGCTAAAAGGCTCTCTGGCCATCTTTGCATATGACATTTCAATATGAAATTAGTAAAAACACATGTGCACCATTTGCTCAGCCACTTAACATCATGAGTTGTGTGCTATTTGGCTTTTTCCCTAGCAATACTTCTCAGGATACATATAACTATACTCAAAAGTTGTAAAAGTTTATACCTATGATGACCACAGCAGTGCTGGTGGCTCTTAAACTGGACAAAGAAAACATAGTAGTTGCTCTCTCTGGACAGTCTCAATACTGCCCAATCCCCAGACATCATGAAACAGCAAAACTTTATAAATACAACTCAAGAAATCATCAGAAGTTTGGGCAGTGGAAAAGATCCATTCCAAAGTGATGGAAATTTAAAATTCAGATTAGTCCTTTGTTGATTCTGGCACAAAACTCCTTGTATAAAAGTCAAAGGTGGATCATAATTCTGCTGTATCATCCCTGCTATTTAAGTTCATATAAGAAGCCAATCTGTTTTTAAAAGTGTATTTATGAGGCTTTAATTTGCTTCCAAAAGCCAAGGCCTGAGCTTACGAAATAGTTTCTATTTAGGGTACTTTTCCTGAGACTGGTCTAGGAGGCACCTGAGCTACAGCAGTGCTGTGGTAACACCTGGACAAACAGAGCACCTGGAGAGCTCTAGGCATTAATGAAAGCAAAACTGTGACTCTGATGTCATCTGTGGATGCATTTGCCTTCTTCCACCCATGTCTTTCTTCCTACATTTATAATGCTGTTTTTCTGACCATCACAGCCTTGGTTTTGTTCTATCTTTTAAAGGTCCATGATCTCATCTTAATAATGACTGTCAAGTGACATGAGGATTTGAGCAGGAAGGTTTATCCAGTGTGATAGTTTAGAGTAGAAGTGTGATTTACTGTCTCCTGGGTTTTCCTCAAGTTGTTAAATTTGGATTTATTTATTTATTTATTTATTTATTTTGAGATAAGGTAAGCATGAAAAATTTATGAAAGTTTTTAGTTTAAATTGAGTAGTTGAGAGAACAGCACTGGAAGATGCCTTTCCAGAGAATATCAGGTTGTGAGCTGGATGATGGAATTTGTAGTTGGCCACAGCCACATGGTGTATTTCAGGGCTTTCCCAGATCCTGTTGCATGTCCCACGCTTCCCAGTATAAGGTCTGATAAGAGAGCAGCTGAAGGAACTGCCAGACCTTGCTTTCTGCTTCTGAAAATCTTGCTTTAAAGTCCCCTGATGCTGTTCCTGCTCTGTGCAGTGGTTCTTTTTCACATCTCCCAGGAGCATTTTAAAGCTAAGTTAATGCATATTTGTCAGCAACTTTGGCAGAAGGTGCTACAGAAGATGCCAAGTGCTTCCTTTTATTCACTTTCTTCCTCTCCTGTCCTCTACCCCATGACATTATAACAGAGTTTTATTTTAACTGCTATAAGATAAACCTCAGGCACTGCTAATAAAATGAAAGCTACATCTTGCCTTTGTAAAGCTAGAAGATCCTCTTCTTCCTCGCAGAATAACAACCCTCTGTATTTCTTTAATGCAAGTCAGGTTTTTACAGGTATCCTCATGAATAATCTAGAAAACTTGGAAGTTTCTTTTTGAACAGACACCCCCCATGTGCTCCCTGCTCACATACAGCTCTGCTCTGGACGGGGTGCCTGGAGAACATTTGTTGTATTTAACATTTTTCCTACTCCTCAAGTCAAAGGGGAAAGCCACAAGCAAACTGTGGTTTGTGTTTGGTTGAGCTGCATTATTGCCACATTTACTGAGGTACCCTTGCCCAGCTCGACTGCTTTCATGCCCCATCTTGGGCTACCTCAGACACCACCAGGAAAGCTTTGGTGATTTGTTTGCAGATTCTTGTTGTTTTAATGATGTTCCTCTTTGCATGCTTTAGGGATGGGAGGGAAAATCTTTGCACAACAACAAGCAGCTGATACCCTTTTTTATCTGCTGAATTTCCTTTAGTCAGATTGTGGAAGATTATAATGCCAGGTGCATTCAAGAGCAGATATCCAGAACTGAAAGCCAACCATGCACCATGAGGAGTTGCCAGCTGTTTAAATAGCTTACACACATCAGCTTTGTGTAACTTTGGGAACAGATATTAAAATGTCTCTTTAGGCTTGAAAGCTCCATGTTCTCCAGAGATAAGAGCCAGGTTGGATATTTTTAATGTGGATTGCTTTTCCTGGTGACTTTCAGGCAAAGTCATTACCACCACCCACATGCACAATGACAGAGACTACTTGACTACTTTATTGGTGCTCCTGTCTAAATTTTCCCTCCTGCCCCAGCCAGTACTAAGTGGCCATTTTATTGCTGAACCATAGGGAATGTGTGTGAGCACAGGATGGGTGGTTGTGAAGTGACAACAAGGGGAAATAAAACAGATGTATTCCATAAAAAAATTTCAGCTGAAGTAATCTGAAGAGAAAGAAAAACAAAGGCAAACATGAGAAAGTACAGATGCAGAAAAAAAAAAAACCACCCACAAACAAAAAACAACCAAAAAGCAAGTCCACATTTCACATTTTTATAAAATATGCAAAAAAAATTTTTTAATGTTGAAGTATGAATAGAAAAATATAGCAGTAGGTAAAATCTGATATTCCTTTGCAAAAATGTCAGCTTATTAGATGCAATAGGTATGCTCAGGGAGTGTTGCTGTTTTCAACAACAGTTCCAGAGAAAAAAAAAAGAGATATTACATGATTACATTTCATCCTGATATTTACTGACATGAAGTGAGGAATGTTGTTACCACATACACAGACCTAGTAGATTTCTCAAAAGTTAACTCTGTGGCTTCTTTTTAATGTATTACTAAATTATTGTTCCTCTTATTTCTGTTATTGTAAAAATATGATTGCTCCCCCCCTCACAGTCTTCATTGTGCTGGATGAAGACTACAACTAGTCTGATGTTTGCAATAAACTTTATTTTAAACTGGAAACATAAGTCATATTTTTCCTAGTGCTCTGCTGAGCATCCTACTGACTTGTTGAGTTGATTTCCAGCACTGAAGTTATGGGCCCTCTTGATTTTATAGATAATCAACAAGGAGGTAAAAAGGAGAGATTGTAGTGTTTTTATAAAAACATATTCAGTCCTCACTCCCCTCTACCTTGTGCCATAGTGGTGAAGCAAAAGGAGCACAAACTGGGACTGAGCTGTCCCCAAAAAGGCCTTTTCCCATGCTGGTGCTGTGGTGGGCATGGACAGAGAGAGCAATGATATAGACTGGGGGGAGCTCAGGAGAAGGGTGCTCCAAGTCTTCTGAGATCTCATTTTCAGGCAAGACCATGTAGGAATCAGTTTAGAAAAATGAACAATGAAGTGCATATCTGTTAAATAACAATGAAAAGGGAATTGTGATGGGCTGGCAACTGGCCTGGTATCAGAGATGGAGGTTCATGTCCTAACACTGGGTAGGAGAGAGCAGAACCTTGCATACTGCACAGCTCATAGTTCAAGCCTTACATCACAGGCCAGGTCACAATCATTCAGCTATGAAGATAGTGAGTGTATCACTTGTACAGAAAACTTTCATTGAAACCAAAAATTCTGCATGCAATCCTTTAGTTGCCATGGTTTTAGTTTCCTCAATTGTGTTTGGGCCAGCTCTACTTATTTTCTGAAGTACTCAGAAATCTGAAAATTGAATCAAAAATTATAGACAAAACATGGAATTAAATTAGATTTTTTTCTGTCTGTGGAATCTGATCCTTCTTTTTACTGGTTTACAGCTGCTAATCAAGTGGAAACCTTCTATGTGCTTTGGGCAGTGTTTGATACAAACAGGCTTTCCTATTAGTGGCTCTTTTGACCTTGTGCTGAACTGACTGAAGTTCACATGATGCAGTGCAGTGCTGTCAGGCTGGATGTATCAGGCCTTTTTGTGGTTTGCAAGAAAAGAAAAAAGAAAAAAAAGAAGAAAGAAAAAGTTTGCAACCTGAGACCTGTTGTATAGCCTCTTACATCAGCAGAAATTCTTGCACTTGTTTGGGTGCTGTTAGGTGGCTATGAATAGCCATTTTTCCCTTAATTTTAAAAAGCCCCCTCAAATTTATTTAAGAAATAAGTCTAGTTAGCTGGGAGGAGTCTCCCACAGCAGTTCCTATTCTTCTCCCAGCAAACAAAAAGAAAACAAAAATAAATGGGAAAGGAGATACCACCAAAGGAACATACTGGTCTTACAAAACTTCAGTGCACATCACCCGTTAAGTGCCTTTGGCAGGAACTAAAATTTCTCTTGGTGCTCCTCTTAATCTCTTTGGTAGGAAAAAAGCTGTTGCATTTTCTAAGACAAAAGGCTTTTAAAATGGCTTTTCCTGTTTTCATACTCCACAAGGTGAAGTAATATATCTGGTGTGGTACTTAGCTGGGAATGAGGTTCTACAGACAAAATGAAAATCTGATTTAAACAATACTTGCTTTATTGTGTAGTATGAAAACAGCTTCATGTGCAGAGAAGCTGGATGATTGATAATAGTTATGGTCACATTTGGCTTTTGTTAGCTCTAGAAATACTTCTCAGCTTTATATAGAACTGCAAATGTGTAGGATTTTGTGGAGACTGGCAAGAAAGTTTCTCTTCCCAGACTTTACTCCTTTTTTGCTGCTTCTAAGTATTTGCTCATTGTGCTGTTCTCAGCCTTCATTTCTAAATGAGCAAATCTGAATTTGACATTGTTTCATCTAAGCCTGTCAGAACATTTTAAAGGTGTGGCATTTTCCTTTCCAAAGTGTGTCCTACATTTCATAGTCTGGTACTTAATTTTTTTTTTTAATTACCTTCTCTACTACTCCACTTGCTAAATTCAGATGTCTTTGGAGATTAAAATGCAAATTAACAAACTTGATGGAGCCTTCAGGATTCCTCTCTCCATCTCTGTGTGTGTACCCAGTTCCAGTGGGGCATTCCTTAGGAACTGGGTACCAGGCAGTATGCATGGAGGTGGGCAGTGTCCATACTCTTGTATGAGTATGGGAATAAACTTTATTTCAAACTGGAAACGTGAGTTTCCAGTTCATACTCAGTGTCCATGCTCTTGCAGCAGCTCCTGTCTCTCTAGCATGATGCAGCAAGGACTGATGTGAAGTCTGAGCTATGAAAACCTGGCAATGAGCAATATGCATCAGTCACTTTCTCATGTCATAGTCCAGGAGGTTTCTGTCCAGTGAACTAGAAGCTGATTATCAGTCCTCTGGCCACCCAGCATTTAATCAGTGCTGTCCATTGCTTGTCCTCCATGCCTGCACCATCCACTGCACATTTGGGAAGAGGGGAGGAGAAGGAAATCTCCCTGGGATTTTTCTCTCTGGAGTTACTCTGTGTTAACAAAAGACCCTGGAGTAAAATATTCTTCATCAGAACACTGTAGCAAAGTCTATCTGACTGTCTTTTGGAAGACAGGGTTTCACTTGAGATTTTGACTTCTTCCAAAAGAGCAGGAAGAGGCAGATCACTCAAGACTGATGAGGCACTGACTGGTTTAACTGTTTCTTGTAGACATCAATGAATGTGTGACAGATATGCACACCTGCCAGCGGAGAGAGCACTGCCTCAACACCATGGGATCCTTCAAATGTCTCCAGGAGCTCAGCTGTCAGCCAGGTTATGAACTTAAGGATGGAGAATGTGTTGGTAAGACAAGTGTTTTCCAGCTGATGCAACTGCTGTTATCAAACAGGAAAGGAAAGGGATTGCATAGCGTTTTCTGGTTGCTGCTCTGTGATTGCAGGGTTGTAACTTAAAAGGCTGATTGTCAGCTTCATTTATTTGAAATGGTTTCCAGAGATAGCTAGAAAGAACTGGGAAAATGGATGAAACCTTACAAATAAGGATTTACTCTGTTTTTACGAGAGGTACCAGTGCTGGAGGAATTCCTATGACCCTCCTTTGCATAGCTATGCTTTTCTCTGAGGGGGCTGATACTGTTTGCCATTGAACAGTGAATCACAGCCTGAATGGGTCATGGGGCTGCTGCAGTCTGGTCCTCCCTGTGTTTAGGATGTCTGTCTGTGTTTATTTACATTTAGAATGGTCAAGGGTTTAAGAAGTTATTCTTCGTCTCCCCCTTCTTGGCCTCTATAGAGGTCTAGTGGAGAAGTGAACATCAGTAGTCACAGCCCAATAGAAGTTCTCCTGCAGCACAGGAGGATGCAAGAGATGTGTGCTCTGCCTCCCAGGGCAAGAGTCAGTGGTTTTGCCTCCTAAATTTTTTACACAAAATGTTTCCTGACAGCTGGAGGATGGGATGTCTTGACACGTAACATGAGGTTATAAAATAGAGATGATCAGAACTCTCCTTTATAGGCAGCTGCCCTAAACAAACTCTGGATCACTTGAGGAGACTGTTTTGTGAATGTCTTCTTCTGTGATCTGATTTTATAACATTTCTAACATTTGTTGCTGATCTAAATTGCTTTCTAATCTTAAGGTTAGATTATAATAGATTACAATATTTACAATTTGTAAGTAGCCTTTCAATTAATAACCTATAAGAAAGACTAAAACTCCAGAACTACTCTGTGTAAAATTGCCTACAGATAACTTTGGAATTTGCAGAGGTTTATGCAATACTGAATTCCACATTTTAAAATATCAGTCAATAAATATGTAGAAAGACTTTACTGATATAGTACCTCCTGTGAGGCTGGTGATGTTCTCCCTTGATCTTAACATTTACTGGAGGGGTTGGAATAGCAGTGCCAGCAGCTCTCCCCTTGGCTGCCTGGAGGAGTGGGGACTCCTCAGTCTGGGGGGTTCCTCCGTTTGTCTTGATCTTCTGGTAAAGATGCTGAGCACAGGGACTGTTCTCAGAGGAACCAGCAGATATTGAAGTAGCATTTGAAAATATTCACAGGGCCAGTATTTCTAGCTGAATTCTGTTCCTTGGTGAGGTTTCTTGAAGTTGAAAATGGAGGCAGTGCTGCTCTATCAGCTGATCCATGTAGTTTCTCCCCACAGATCAGTTGAGTGTAAACTTATAAGTTTGAAACTTGCAGGAAGTGTTTTCAATGTGTCTATAAAGCAACCCTCAAGTTGGGAAATATACTTTGGGAAATAATTTCATATGTGTAATAAGGAGGAGAAAGCTGTGCTTGAGCTCTGGCTGCAGAGTAAAACAAATAGCAAAATTTGTTACTCGTTCCTCTTGTGCTAATCTTTTTTTCAGAATATTTTTCAGAGTTGGATGTTTGTTCTGTATATTTAGGTACATATATGCCTACATATGTACCTGTGTTTGCAGGGAAATCCCAGCCCTGTTCTACTTAGATGCCCTTTTAGCAGCAGAGGATGGTTTCTACCTAGAATTCCTGAGCTATATAATAGGAATAAGAGACAATGCCCTGTGGAAAGAGTGTGGTACAAATTTTATGTGGTACCACATTTTATGTGTACCTCATTCTTAGTTTAAATTTGGGTTTCAGGGTTTTAAAGCTGCAGACAATTTAATGTATGTGATTTATCAGAGGCTCTGCAGCAGGGACCTGAATCAAATTTGCTGCAGAACCCAACAAATTCCAAAGCCTGTGCTGCAGTGAATGTCCAACACCAAACAAACCTAAACCTCTGATTTCCCAAAGGCAATGTTAGGTGTCAGGTTTAAATGCTTCCTAACTTCCTTTCTGAGATATGGATTTATAAACTACTCACAAAAACTACTTGAAAAAAACTATTGACAACCACAGCTTAACTGGCCACAATTTGGTGTTTTATCTGATTAACAGATATTGATGAATGTGAGAGAGGAACTCATAGCTGTAAAGTAAATTTTGTGTGTCAGAATACAGAAGGATCTTTCTACTGTGAGTCAAAGCAACGCTGCATGGATGGATTTTTACAAGATCCTGAGGGCAACTGTGTTGGTAAGTGGGACCAGTGGTATGTGCAGCAGCACTGTCCAGCTTCTGTTCCTCTTAGCTCATCGGGGGTGTATGTTGACCATGTATAATTTCCCTTAAATCCTGCTATGAATTTAATGCAAACATTAGTGTTCTTTTAAAGCCATGCATACTTGTATATTGAATTTGAAAGTGTTGCCCCAGCAGACCTTCATCAGTCTCACCTTCACACAATAAGTTATGTAAAAGAAAAAAAAAAAAAAGTGACAGCTGTAAGAAAAGAGTCTCAAAAGGTCAAATAGCTTCTCTAATTTTTCTAATCCATTTTCTTTGCCAGATATTAATGAATGCACCTCTCTCCCTGAGCCATGTAAACCAGGATTCAACTGCATCAATACTGTTGGCTCTTATACCTGCCAAAGGAACATGCTGACATGCAGCAGAGGATACCACTCCAATGAGGAGGGAACCCGATGTGTTGGTAAGACCCCACTCCAGAGGATCAAATACATTTCAGTGCTAAAAAAAGAAGTTTTGAGTTACCTCCAGATTGCTAAATTTCTGTGAGGAATGGGAACTTGCCGTATGCATTTGCAGCTCAGTGGTTTATCATCAATGGAGGATGCTGCACTCATGACCTGCCTGCTGCCTGGAGTTCCTCTGAGTGCATGGGGTGACATTGGGCTTGACTGCATATGGGATTTACTGGCTTCCATTCTGAAGTGAAGGTGATTGAGTTTCTTTTTAAACCTCATGCTGTCAGTCAAAACCATGACCCTTTGCTGTTTTTCACAGTGTCTCACTGTAACCAACATGATCTGAAGCCAGGGGATGCAGCAAAGGTGAAGCTCTGAGTTTGGGTTCTCAGGAGAGTAGAATTAAGTGGATGATCTTTGTGTCATTATGAATGGTGTTCCACACTTCCGGTTGTGTGTGTGTTTAGGATGAGTTCTTTCTGTGTTAAAAGAATGTTGAAATGTTTATTTAGCCTGGCATGCAGCTCTTTAAATGAGCGCACTAGCCACAAAGGAACTGAAAGCTTGGGCCTTGGTGCCCAAGGAAAGGCTTGTTATCTGTTGCTGTATTCTCTATGGTCTGTGAAATACTCCCTATGTTCCGTTTTCTATGAAACAGTCTCAAAACAACAGTGGGGAAAAAAAAATGTCAAATAAGTATTTTGGTTAGTGATAGTATGCTAATAATTCCTACTCATGTACCCTTTGAATAAAAGGAAGGATGACAAAGATACATTAAATATGTTTTTGTGCAGTTACAGGTTGGTGGAAGCTGTGTTGGTCACAACAAGCAACCTGTAGTGAAAAGTTGCAGTATAGCTAGAGTTTTTCCACATTTCCACATAAATTTCTGCATTGTCTTTTTTGCTGTTCCTTACCCTTCATGATCTTACTCCCAGGGCTATCCTGACCATGCTTGGCCAGTGAGAAGGTGGGGAAGACTTGGAAACAGAAGATGGGGGCAGCTCATGTGTGTAACTGAGAAAACTGAGGAAGCTTCCTACTACAGCTCCAGGGGCTTGGTTGTGTTTTGTAAGCTCAGGGCAAAGGAGTGCAGTCTCGTTTGCTGCCTTACTATATAGCAGCCTGAAATAGTTTGGCTGGTACAAAAGCAAGGTCCAAAATTCCTGTTTCCCTCCGTTGTTGTGAAGGCACAATTCTTCAGCTGGTTTCAATCACTTCTGTTTCAGCTAATTCACCTGAGCTAAGTAAGTTTGCACCACTGGAACTGTGCTGCCCCTGAATTTGTTTTTAGGTTTACCACTGTGCCTTTTTCTTACAGGTAAGCAGTCACCATTCACCTCAGAATGCCAGTGGCCTTTGTTTTCAAGCCCTGCTAATGGCTGGGGCAAATTATGTTCTGAAATTTCCACCTGATGATTTCTAGAAAGAATCCAGTTTTTTTCCTCCCATTGTTCCTAAAAGAGACTGTGTGTAAATATGTGTCAGAGGAGGAAATTACTATTATTTAGACAGCATTTACATCTTTAAAGCACAATGAGATAACAATGTATTGTAATTACTGATGAGACTTTGTCTCTACTTCACACCATTGACAGTGCTTTTAAGGAGCAGGTATAAGGAAGCTTCTCCAGTTTGATTTTGGGAAAACAAATGTTTAATGTTAATTGGTGATTTCTCTGTCTTTGCTGTGTGTGTGCTGTTTCCAGCCTGTATCTTTTGGTTGCTTTGTGTTATGATTTACTCAAAGCAGGCAGAGAGGATGGAGAAGAAAAAAGAAAAGTGTATGGTCCTATTTTCCCCTCTCTTTGATAAAGATTAGTTTCTTTAAGGCATTACAATAGCTAATTATGTTCCTGATTCAGATTCATCCACAGCAGTAAATACATCATCTGCACATTTCTCCAGCAGAACTACACGTGTATGGCCATCTCCTCTGTTTAGAGGACTCATTAGGACTCATCTCTCTTGAAAATGTTCCTACTTTCTGATTAGTAAATGAGTTATTAAAAAGTGCCTCTTACATTTAACTGAAGAGTATTGTGACTACAGTGAAATGTGGCACATTTCCCATAGTATAATACCCTAGAACTAATTAAAGTCTGAAAGTAATGGAAGATGTAATTTTTGACAAATTAATGAAATGGTTGCATGAGTGAATTAATTGCAAATAAAACTGCTGCTTGACAAATATGTATCTGCATTAGAAACTTCCTTGTTTTGATGCTACCTCTGACCTTAAAAGAAAATGCTGGAATATTGAACAGTCTTCGTCAGTGCCTCTCATCATAGTTGATACAATCTCCACTTTTCCAGATCCAGGTTTCTGTGATAATTAACTTGCTGTCACTTCCCTATCATTTTCTCAGCCAGTGACTGCTGTCAGGAGCACCATCTGAGGCTCTTGATGGATGGAGAAAGTGCCCTGGAATACTTTGAAGTGAAATAGTGCTCAAATTTATAACTCTGAGTAGGGAAGTGTGGAGAAACCCCAGCCTTAGGCTGATGTCCTGATTAATATTACATGAACAGGACTTTGGGTTGTTCAAGTAGCTGAAGGTCTGAAAAACAGGAAGGAAGCAGGATCTGCTGTCTTAGAAAATGACAGATCTCAGAGTACTTGAAGGAACACAAGTTTCTGAGGGTTAATCAGACTTTTTTGATGCTTCTTGTCACAGATGGTGACAGGGATTTGTAAGATACTGATGAGCTATTTAGTCACGTTGCAAGTCTTGTAAATCAGCGTGTATTGAAAGCTCTCATCTTCATCTGAGGATTTTTAAAATGAGATTGGAAGTGATGCACGTGAGTGGAGAAGCAACTAATTTGTCGGTGTTGGATTCTGGATGAGAGGCCCTGAGGAGTATCAAAAAGTGAGCTGATTGACAAAAAAAAAATCTACATTGGGAAAGAGCAAAAGGTAGACATCAGAAACAAGATTGAAAGGGCAACTGGAGATGAAAATAGCAATTGCTTTAATTGAAAAGATGAGCAGAATTTCTGGCTGGTGCTTGTTTTGCTTTAAATGGCTTACTGTGACTCATGTAATGGCAGAACATCAGAATGGGATGTTCAAATGTCACAGTTTGATCAGAATCAAAATGTGTTTACGTTGAAATGCAGAATATCCTGGGAAAGCTCCACTGCAATTACAGTTACCATCCTCACTTTAAGAGAATGCATTGCTTTTCAGAAGTGTGAGATACATAAAACGGACTTTGAGAAGAGCACAGTGGGAAAAGCTGCCCCTCTTCGTTCTGTTCAGGCAGCAACCTCACCGGTGCTATTCCTGTTACTTAACTAACTCATTTCTCTTCAGAAACATTGATTTTTCAGGAAACTACATTTCAGCTAATTGCTTTCTCTGGTTCTGCAGATGTGGATGAATGTCAGACTGGTGTGCACCGTTGTGGTGAAGGGCAAGTTTGTCATAATCTTCCCGGGGCTTATCGCTGTGACTGCAAGATGGGCTATCAGTACGATTCCTTCAGCAGAAGCTGCATTGGTATGTAAGGCACAGGAGGAGATGAAAGGACTGATTGATTGAGCCTTGGGCCTCAAGGCAGTATTTAGCACCACTGTAGTGTGCAGTTAGTGGTTCTGCAATGCAGTGCCCCAGAAGATAAAGGAATCACCTCCAAAGCAGCCATAGTGACCAGCCTTGTAAAGCTCGCTCTCTCTGCTGGGAACTGGGTCTGGGTGCCCTTGATTTGGTTTAGCTGCAGGTTATCACTTCAAGCCATCAGCAAAGTACTTTCCAGGTCACGCTTCTGCTGCTATAGAATTTATCTTTCTGAAGAGTTCACAACTTTATTCAGAAGAGCCTATGATGCAGCATTTTGTCCTTTATTGTTACTGTACACCAATTAGAGCACCAAGTGAGCATGAAACCTGAGCTTGCAGCGTTTTGTGCTCTCAAAATTAATCTCTGACGCTTTTTAAAATACCCTCCTGCATCTTGTTTGATGCTTTTGCTTCGAAGTTGATTGTGTATTTTCTTGTTATGCTGTCAGATATAAATGAGTGCTGGAATTACCCTGGTCGCCTGTGTCAGCACACGTGTGAGAACACCCCCGGTTCCTACCACTGCACTTGTTCTTCTGGGTTCCGCTTGTCTTACGATGGGAAGCATTGTGAAGGTACCAGACATTTTTTTTTTCCATCAAGAAGAAATTGCAGTGTAAATTAAGGGATTTTAGGGAAGGGGTTGAAGTTAAATATAAATACAGCAAACCCATGATTTGTGTGTGCTCAGATTTGCAGTAATTCAATTGAATGCTCAAACTGGCAGGTGAGAGCTGGCAAGTTCTCCCCTTTTTTTCTTCACATACTTTTTCCTTCCAAATGAGAGAAAAGGACAACATAACGAGGTCAGAGTTAGGAGACTTTTCATTCACATTTTCGTATGGATGAAATTGGAAAGTGACAAATCTCAAAATAAGTTTATTTTGAGTTCAATGGGAATATTTTAAGTTCTCCATGATTTTCTTAATGCAATGATTGTCTGGTTCTAATCAACTGTAACACATAAGGTCTGAAACACGTGTTGGCATGTGTATGTATTTTCACTGGTGTAGGTAGAAATGAAATTCAGGTGCAAGAGACATCCTGAGGTGTCTTGGCATTCCACCTAGGGACCAGCAAGATCATCTTTGAAAAATTACTTCATCCTTATTTACTCTGACCAGAAGGATCTGGTAGCTGTTGTCAGAAGCAAGAACTGGTGAAAGATCCTGTTCTGAATCATTGTGGCAATGTCTGTGGGTTTGTTTTTCAATACAGATGTGAATGAATGTGACACCAGTCCCTGCAGCCAGGAGTGTGCCAATGTCTACGGTTCCTATCAGTGTTACTGCAGGCAAGGTTTCCAGCTAGCAGAGGACGGGCATTCTTGTAAAGGTAAGGCTGTTACTTTCTCAGGTCTAGTGAAATATCTTCATGCTTCTTAACAGTCAGTGCTGTCAAACTCCTTGCAGCACCTAATGCTGCAGGTGATGCCTAGGGATGATTCTGAGTTACAGCCAGCTGCAAAAAGTAACTCTTCCTATTGGAAAAATCAGTTTATTTTCATGCCTCCTACTTGAGACTGGAACACACTTGTGTGACTGTGGAACTGGTGAGGTTATTGATTCATGAGGCTAGAGTTTATGACTGAAAAAATTAGGAGGGAAGATATTTTTATCTAATACTGCATCAATTAAAGCCTCCATTCAGCCTTGGTTTAGTGAAGGCTTCATCTGCCTTCTGCTGGTGGTGGGTGAATGAGGAGCAGAGTGATAAGAATGGAGAAGGGAAGGGATTTACCTGTTTTCTTGATGTTACCAATACCCACAAGTGCTTTGGAGGGTCTCTAAGAAATGGTAAAGAAATCCACATTCTTCCTAGCACAAGGAAGCTCCCAAAACAATCCTGGAGGAATTACAGATACCAGAGAGATGTTTTTAAGCTCAGATGTGTCCTAGACTTACTGTTCTTTTCCACCAGTCCATACTAGTTGTAACCAGCATTTCTGGGGGCCATCTTGTGTTCAGCAAGCACAATCCATTGTCCTAAACAGCTGTCAAACTTTCATGGTTGCATTCTTGTCTAAGAATATACCATAAACGTGTCAGGAAGTAATTGCCCTGTGTTCTACAGCCTCCCTTTTCAGATTACTTTGTTTCTTTTTTTCATATGTTTGTAATTGTGTTTTTATTCCTCCAGACATTGATGAGTGCACACAAAGTGCAGGCATTCTTTGCACTTTCCGCTGTGTGAACGTTCCTGGTAGTTATCAGTGTGCTTGTCCTGAGCAGGGATACACCATGGCAGCAAATGGAAGAACCTGTCGAGGTAATGAGGTGTTTAGTAACTGAAAGGATTATATCATGAAGCTTTAATCCTTGGGATGATCTAAACCTTTATGGTTATTCAATCATGGCTTCATTTTCTACATTAGTCACTCTTAAAAAGCCAGGATTTAACAAAGTTGCCAAGTATTGGTATCTGCAGTGTCAGCTGTATCCTGTGTTAGAAATTGTACTGTGGTCACTCAGATGTCTGTGGGAGCTGATTGTTCAAGTGAATTGCTAAGGAAGCCCAGCTCATCCTTCAGATTGGGGCACTTGAACATGAGCTGTGTGTGCAGCCTCGCACAGCACTCAGTGACCCAGCTGTTTGGAGGTGCCGGTTCTAGAAATCCCCATCTTCATTATCAGTTGCAGTTGCCTGTCCCAGCAAAAGGGGAAAGTAAATGTGGGACTTGGACATCCCAAAGTCTGCCACCTGAGCTTAAATATGCTGGCATTACACATTTCTTCCAGAATCATAGAAGTGTCTTCTGGGTGTCTGTTGGTTTTCATCTGGTGCACAGCTGTCTGTCAAGTAAAAATCCCCCAGTTCCAAAGGATGCCCTGACTGTGTAGTGATGATGGAAGATCTGATTACCTTTAAGCACTCCCCTTCCATTCCTGCAGTGGTTACACTTAACTACCAGGCATTTCCTGCTTTTAGTTTTTCAGGAACCCTTCATATAACTTTTGGTTCTGTATCTCCTATGCTTAAATTTTCTTCTCAGTGCTAATGGCAGTGAGTTTACACTGTGTAAATCACAAATGGCATTAGTGCAATTGAACCTGACTTTGGAGCAGAGAAACAGACTAAATGAAAATTCAAGTATTTTGAAAATATTTTAAAAGCTTTTTTTTTTTTTTAACTGAGTTTTCATGTCTTCAGAATGCAGTCATATCCATGTGTGTTTCATTCTTATGTAAAAGTCACCTTTAGAAAGCTGCAGCTATAACTCTTCAGGCCTTTTATTTTTCCCCTGCTAACTGTGAGTGCTGGCACGTTCATGTCCACCTCTGCCAGCAGTGAGATTTGAGCTGGGGCAGCCATCCCTGGGTTACCAGTGGGAAGCACTGTAGGAACTGGCCAGCCCAGCTCTCCCAGCAGAGGCACCCAGCGTTCTGGAGGCAGATGAAGATGGAGGTTCACCATCCTTCCCTGGGGATGGTGCTGGTTGGTTGTGTGGTGTGAAACCCTCCCTGCTCGCTCACTCTGCCTGCAGGGTTGCTGTTGGGTAGGCCAGCCCTGCCGAGGGAGCTACAGTGATGCTTGGGAAAGCTTTTCAAGTCCCTTTGCCCCTTGATTCCTGCACCCTCCTTCCAGGGGAAAGCCATTTCACTTGCAGAACCTGGCTGGTGTGCAGTAGCTCTGTCAGGCTGGGTGCCCTGGCAGTTCATCAGGCACTGGAAGTAACCCCCAGGTATATGCCCTATTTTGAGCTCTGCAATTCTGTAGTCACAGATTTGGGCAGGCTTATACATTGAGCTGCCTCTGTAGATATGGTCGAGAGAAATGGTTTGAGTTGATGTCAGCTGTGCTGAACTCAAGAAGACAACATTGGTTTCTACCAGCGAAAGATCTGGCCTCAGATGTTCATCATCTGACCAGTTCTTAAGAGTTACTGGTGGTACATTCTTCATACCTTTTTTTCCAACCAGACGAGTTCTATCTCATGTAATAGCAGCTCAACATATGGATCTTTTTGGAGAAATTGCCTATGGTATTCAGCAGCAGAGCCAAACGGGTGACGGGAGTGCTTTCATGACAACGACTGCAATGTGGAAGAAATTTTCTTTTCACCTAAGGGCACTTCATAGAATCAAGGGATTTTATTTACTTTGATTCTTTCCTACTTCCTAATGGATAGTTTTCCTGGCAAGATGCTTAAATTGGTCAGTTTGGTGTATGAGATCAGTTCTCATCCCAGGGGAAGGGAGGGAGTGGGAGGGCTGTAGTTTTCCTCTAAGAGTCTCTCCCTCTCCTCTGTGACAATTGGCAGAACTGCAGAGCCCTGCACAGTCCACATGGTTTGTCTGTTAGCATTTATTTCATTTTAAAGCCTCCGTGCGTTGTCTAGACATTTGGGAGTACACAATGTGACTGTGAGAGCTTTGCCAATATTTTTCTGCTCAAGCTGGATCCTTGTTATTGCATCTGGTTTTTAGCATTTTAAGGTCCAATGGCTTGGGCTCGTGCATGTGTATTATTTAGGTAACCAAGTATTTGCTTTAGGCCATGAAGTGTTTTTGAGCTTTCAGTGTTATTTTTTGTCCTCTGCAACATTATTTCACATTACAGGGAGATACGTATATTTACCTTAAATTTTCAAAAATGTGTACTGTGTTCTAAAGTGTTGTTCTTAAGTTCCCATAATAATAATAATAATCTGTTGGAGCTTAGGGCTATACAGCTGTGCAGCAGTGGTTCCTTTGCTTTAGAGCAACCTCCCTGTGTAGATAACTTCTTCCCCTGATATACCCCTGCTTTCTCAGCTCTCAAAAGTGAGAAGGTTCTGCTGACATTTAACATGGTTATATTCTGATGGGAATGTATAGGCAGACACAGGGTGTCCCTCCATCCACAATCTTTGGGGAGGGGAAGGCCCCTCTGCAGACTGGGTGATGGGGAGGATGTTTGTTTGCTTGGGATCCGTGGACATTTTACAGCCTTGTCTGTACAGAAGGAGCCATTGCTACCACACACCATGGAGTGGGTGGACTACATGATCTCCAGAAGTCCCTTCACATCTCTGATGATTCTGTATGAGTGATCTAGAGCAGTGGCCATCTGCCACCAAGGACTGTCCCTCATGCATGCACATCCTCTGCTGCTTGAAACCAGTGAGATGCTTCCATCAGCCACTGAGCTTACTTATGGGTGCTGTGCTCAGCTGCTGAGCAGCTTCTGAGCACCACACTTTTTTGGAAACCCTTCACATGACACAGGTGAGCTCTAAGCATGAAATTGTGGTTCGGGGAGCACTAGTGACCTGTGATGCTTGTAAAAATTGGCCCATCTTTTCAGGAAATCTTAAAAAACTGTCTTCAATTAGAAGAGCTGCTGAAAGCTTACACAGCAGCTGTGGAGGTGGACAGGTTGGCTGCTTGGAGGAGCTTAGGGTTCCACTGCCCTGGACTACAGCTGTATAGTACCCACATTCTATTTCCTTTCAGCCTAGCTTATAATAATACAACACAACTTTGGACACTGCAAGCAAGGGAGAGTATAACACAGGTGATTCTGCATAGACGTTTATATCTGATTTGAACCAAACATGTTCATGTTTGGTTTCTGTTGTGGGAAGGGGCAAGACAGGAGGAGTTTTGAGAACTTTTCTCCCTTTCTCATGTTTATTCTTCACTGAAAGTTAAGCCCTGTGTTGCATCAGTTTGGGATGAGTATAGCTGGGCCCACAGGAGTGTGCCACAGTTTGCAAAGCCCAAGTGAAGACACAAATCTCCCTGGTGGTGGGTAAGCCCTGGCCGTTTGCTGAGTGCCTGCCATGAGCCACGTGCTCTGCCAGGCAGGAGAAGGACTATCAAACAGAATTAAAAGGATCACAGGCTGCTTGTCAGGATGAGTGGGCTCCCTTGCTTGTTGCTCACACTGCTGGGTGGTGCTGTCATCTCTCACTAACTGAGAATGTCAAGGAAGGATGTTTTTTCTGCAGAAGACATATGAACTTCAGTGGATTGGATTAATTGTGCTTCACCTTGTTACTCCAAATGCCAAAAAGTGTCTGTGAGCAGAGATGAACCTGACCTGACCTGAGTGTGCAGTTCACACCCCAGGGTGTTTGCTCCGGGGTTCTTGTGAGCACAGAGACTGAAGAGGTGACACACAGCAACTGAACCCGCAGCCTCCTCTTGCTTCTCGTGCACACAGCACCTCATAAGCACATTACAGCTCGTAAATTGTATTTACCTGTTATTTTTTAACTTAGTGTGTCTTTGTCCCTCTGTTTCTGGTTAGATATCGATGAATGTGCCATAGGAACCCACAACTGTTCAGCTGCAGAGACCTGCTATAACATCCAGGGCAGCTTCCGCTGCCTCTCCTTTGAGTGCCCTTCCAACTACAGACAAGTGTCTGACATGTGAGTGTGGCTGCTGCACCATGGCCCTGCTGTGGCTGGGGCTTCAATCTGTGGGGGGGTGGAAGTGCTCAGAGCTCCAAGAAGATGCTTCAGTACCTGGAGCACACAGACTTCCCCCATGCAGAGTTTCTGTCTGGTTTTGTCTCTTTCTTCTTTCCAAGCCCTGGAGCCCCCGCTTGCCCTCCATCTGCTGCTCAAACAGCAGTCAGCAAAGCTTGCAGCTCTGTTTGCTTGAGCTTTCAAAGGGCTCTGTTTATAATTAAGCTTTTAAAAATGAGATCTTTCATGCTGCTTATATATCATTGCAGCAGCTGTCAGGCTGCTCAGTGCACCTCTCTTACAGTGGTTTTGGGGCTCTCTGATGAACATTCAGGTTGCAGTTCCTGCAAGATCATCGAAATGTCAAGGGGGCTGGGATGATGAGCTTGCCATGCATCCATGGCACATCCCTGCAGCTTCCAGCTCTCTGCAGCTGAGGCTTAGGAGCCCCAAAATCTCCCTGTCCATTTCCTGCCTCAATGGCTGCCAGTGCATGGGAGGCCATAGTTGGTTGCTTGTGACTTTAACCATACTTTTCGTGTCTTAGAGAACTGAGCAGCTTTACAAGTTGAGGAGCTTTCTTTCCCTTCCCATGCTTTAGCTACTTTTATTTAGTGTGATTTTTTATTTTAATTTTTTATTTTCTTTGAGTGCTGTCCCAGGTTTGTGCTGTCAGTGATTAATCCCAGACCCCTCTTCCCAGCTCTTTGCTGCTTTCAGCACGACTCTGGCTCTTTCTTCACAGTGGAGCTTCCCAGCACAGCAATCTGTCCATGATCTTTTTCTTACACTGCTGCACTCTAACAGTTATATCATTTAGAAATTATTTATAGGCACTGTAAAAGCAGAACAAGCAGCTGGTAATTACACAGCTAAAAGTCTGGGACTCCTGTTCGTGTAATTTGCAGATCTAAGGATTTGCAGTGCTCTGAAATACGTTTATTTTTATCTGCTCTTACCTGGACACTCAATTTCATTTCTCATCTCCCAGGAGGTGTGAACGAATCAGTTGCTTTAATTACCTGGACTGCCAAAATACCCCCGTGCGCATTACTTATTACCAGCTGAACTTCCAAACCAATATCGTGGTCCCAGCTCATATTTTCCGTATTGGACCATCCCCTGCCTACGCTGGAGACAACATAGTCCTTACCATCAACAAGGGGAATGAAGAGAATTACTTCAGCACTCGAAGGCTGAACTCGTACACGGGCATTGTCTATCTGCAGCGACAGGTGAAGGAGCCTAAAGACTTCTTGCTGGATGTTGAGATGAAACTGTGGCGTCAGGGAACATACACCACATTTCTTGCCAAAATTTACATTTTCATCACAGCTCATGCGTACTGAAGCGTGTGTTGACATTGGGTTTCATTGGTGCTATGCTCTCTAACTGTTCTACCAAAGCTTAATACTGTCGAACTGGCATTTAATGTATCTAGCCTTTATATTATTTTTCTATCATTGCTTTTAACTTTTTTATTGGTTGTGTAAATTAAGTTAATTTTTATCTTTTTTTTTCTTATGTAATTCTGTACATCATTTGACAATGAGGAAAGGAAGGGCTAGAAAGGCAGTACATACATTGTGTTAAGTGCTGGAACCTTTTCGTAGAACTTATTTTTAGGCTTAGTCACATCTGCAGGGTATTGCACTAGAGAGGAGGTTCACTTGGGAGTGTTGGGTTTTGCCATTAAGGGAGCAATTACCTTGAGCAGTTTTTCCTTACTACACAACAGCTTTGGCTTTGCCACTGACTTCACTGGGGTTCTCTGGGTTTCATCTGGGTTGAGATGCTGTGTCAAAAGCTCTACGTGTACACTGAGGTCACTAACCTCATAGCACCAGTTTACTTTCCTCCTTCCAACTTTCCTAATATGTTGCCTAAAATATATATATATAAATAAAAGAAAACTCCACCAGTGGAAAAAAAAACCAACAACCCACCTATGAATAAGTCTTGCTTTAGTAAGACTACTCACAGGCTAAGTATTGCAAGATCATGTAAAAACTCGCATTGCCATTTCTAGTAGTTGTCTTTATAAGTGCTGGGATTCCTCTCTGTACAGACTCCTGCTATGTAGGTAAATATAAGTGCAGATTCCTAAATTAAAAGTGCATTCTTAAAGGAATGTCCAAGATGAAAAATGGAAATAATGAAATAATCAGTTTCTTCTCCTTATTTTAAAGCTTGGTTGTGCCACCAGGAAATCACTTGCAATTTTAAATAAACAAAAAGTGGAGTTGCTTCTCTTCTTCAGGAGGACTACCTCTGCTGCATTACTAAATGATGTAGAGGAAAATGCTTGTTAAATTGGTGGTTTGTATTATGCCATTTAGAAAATAACACAACCAAAGTTTTGAGCTGGGTTTCCTCTAGTTCTACAGGAAACTGGATGAGGGCCAAACCTGAAGACCAGATGTGGCGAAGCATAGTATAATTGAAGTATTTTTTAGACTTTAGAAATTAATATCAGAACTTCTTCATGTCTGTTTCTTTTTTTCCTCCCTCAAAAAAGAAAAAAGCTGCAGTGTTGAAACTTTCTGAGCTTCCTTTGTTCCAGCTATAATTATTCTGCAAAATGTTTTAAAGGCAAAACATAGCTACAATATATTGCTTTTTATAACACTGCAGTTTCATAATAGAATCATTGAATACCAGGTTGGAAAATTACCTTGAGGATCATCAGGTCCAGCCTTTCTTGGCAAAATAATAATCTTTTCTACAGCTGATCTTATTCTGACCAGTGTGAACACAAAGAAAAAAAAAAAAGTGGAGAAATAAAATCCTATGGCTTTTCATGCCATAGTCATAAACTTCATTATAATGCAAAATATTTCATCGAACTGCATCCAAAAATCTTGTAAATACCACCTCTGTGGTGAGAAGGGAGAAGTTCTGTATTCACTACACTGCAAGGCCAATTCCTACCGTTTTGAGTCATTTCTTTAATTTGGACTCTATAACTGATAGCAATGTGCAAATCTTGCTGTATCTGATACCATAGAGACCCACCACCAGGGAAAAATTATTGATGTTCCCCAGCTGTAAAATATGGGATATCAATGAGTTTGCATACATCGCGCTTTTCTTTGGTTTTTTTCTAAACAAAAATTGTTTTGTAAAAGTGATCTTCTATCCATCTTTTGTTTTCCATAGTTTCATAAGCATTTAGCAAGGAAGTGGCAGCTGAGAAACATATCTTAATGCAATTTTTTTTTCCAGTTAATGCATATCTTTCAATTGCAGGCTTGGGAGATGTGGCAGCAGGGCAGCAGTGAGCAGGAGAGCCTTTCCAGCCCATTGTGCACTGGATCTGCTCAGGGCTGATACATTTCTCCATACCCCTGGGGGCACATCAAGAGTCACTGAAACCCCAATTTTTCCACCAGCATTAGTATTTGATTGAGTGTAAATTATATCCAAGCTTTGACAGTCTTTCTTGTCAGGGACCAAATGGACAAGCCATTAGTTACTTGGAGACCTTTTGCTGACTGAAACCAACCACAGTCAATCATAGTAAGGACCTGGCAGTTTGCAACACTGACTTTTCATTTTCTAGACAGGTAATTGATGAAGAAAGTTTTAGCAAAGGATTTGCATACTACTTATAGGAAAAATGCTATGTTATTAAAAAAACATCTTCATCAGCACCTGTAGGCATTTAGAAGAGTTAGAAATAGTTGCTTGGTGTAAGTGTTCAAAGCAAAGGAAAGGCTTGTAGCAGATAATTTCACATTCTCCTGTTCCAAAAATAACCAGAGGATCTTTTATCTCTCAGCAACCCAAATGTACAAACCTGGTTTAGCAGGAGCTGCAGTGCAGGGACAGTTGGTAACCCAGCCTTTGCCTTTCCTCAGGACAGTGCTCAGGATTGAACTTGGACAGACACATCCACCAAAGACCCTCTGGCTGGTAAGGATGTACTTTCACTGGGTCACGGTGGCTTTGGGCTGCAGTTTAATCTGGCTCCCAGCAGGCCCAGTTCCATTCTTCAGCAGTGCTCCTTCCATCTCAGTTAAGTTGGGCAACCCAGACAGGGAATGAGAGTGTGTATCCATGTGCCCAAGAGATCTCAGTGAAGAGTTCAGGCCTGGACTCTCTCTTATGACCTCTTACTCTTTCTTAAAGCATCAATAATCTTCCTGAATTCTCTCCTGGACAGCCAGATTTCTCTTTCCTTGTTCGTTCTTTCTCCATTTCTAACAAGTTAGCTATATAATTGTTATTTATTCCTTAACTTCTTTGTGGCTCCTCCACTCCTTGCCTGAAAGTGAATTAAGAACAGCTTCCCAAGCTGATAGATCCATGAGGAAGACAACAGCTGCAAACCTAATCAAGAATCACAGCAGATTGAGGCATATATCTGTGTGAAAACTCAAATTATCAGCATGTTCCCAACACTGGAAATGGCCTTAATGTGACCAGTCCGACGAGCACATGTGCTGCTTAGCTTTGCAGGTTCCTTACTCCTGGCTCTATGAAATGTGGCTTCTCTGGGCTTGGCTGCTGTCTTCCTTGGGAGATCCCCAGAATCCGAGGAGGATCCAAGTGCATCACTGGAAGGAAGAGGAAACGGCAACCTCCATGTCTGTGACAGAGTGAAATACCGGTTTTTCTTTTGACTGGAATCCACACAACATAGAGCTGAAATAGCAGGAGGTGGGTAAGAAAGGTCTTTTTACCTAATGTTTTTAATTGTTTCCTTTCCATGCCAGGGAGGAGGTGTTTTCCAGTCTGTATGTAAAAAGCAGCATGTGTGTCAGTGCAGGTGCTGGCTGTCCCTTTGTGGGGAAGGGGCCATGGCCACTGTGCTGGGGCCTCCTCCTCCTCTCCCGCCCTCTGCACCCCAGGGACGCTGTGAACCTGACAGGGCTGAGGGCTCACCTGGGCTTCAGGGCCCCACAAACAGAGCCCTCTCTGTGTGATTTGGTTTTTTTCTCTCCTCCTTTCTGTCAGATCTTAAACCAGAAGGAGATTTTAAACTCGGGGATTCTCTGGTTTGGATCATCCTGTGAGGTAGGCAGCTGCAGGAAGGCCTCATGGCTGTAACATGGCCGTGTAGGGCTGGCTCCTCTGCAAGGGTCCTGCTCATTTGGGATGAAGTCTGGAGTTGAAATTGTGTGGTTAAAATTGCTGTCCGTTGTGTGTAAGTTTTGTATTTTCCTACAGAGCTTTACAAGCTGAGGAGCTGCTTTCATCAGGTTTGTGAGATACAGGGTCCTTATTCTCTAGAGCTCAATCAACAGAGTTGTCCTGGTTGATGTTCCCCATTAGTTTTTGGGTTGGTTTGTGGTTTTTTAAATCTTCATTTTTCCATTGCTCCCATCCATGCCAGAAGGATAAAAAAGTTCCAGCCAGGGAGAATTAGGATTCTGGAGTAAAAATAGATTTTGAGGTTAAATAAAAAGTATCTTCCCACTTTCAGTGTTCTGTGCATCACAGAGACATTTTGAAGTGGCTACTGAAAACTAGGATATAATTAAATCCTGTCTCTGTGGTGTGAAACTGAAGTTACAAACTTGAGCCTTTTGTCTTCTGAAACACAATTCTTTCTCTTGCATGTCCTCTGTAAATAGCAGTCAATGTGTAGGACTGCTCCAGAGTTTTGGAGCCCTTTGGGTCAGTTTCACCCTTCCAGGGCTCCTGCCTGGTGTCCCCTGGCACATGCTGGATGGCAGCAGCAGGCCAGCTTGGTGTCATCTTTGTCACCAGATTGCCCTGTGGGCTCTTCTCATCACTTGCTGGTACTGTGGGGAAATCATGGAATATCTCGAGTTGGCAGGGACCCATAAAGATTATTTATCCAGCTCCCAAAGGTGAGCTTCCAATGCAGAGCCTTGCTCAGCCGTTCCAGCACAGGAGGTGATAGGGATGCCCTGTGAGCTGAGGCTCCTCTTATGGTGGGGTTAAAGATTCTAACATCTGCTGTGGATTTTCTTTTTTAGCTGGGGTTGCAGAGGACAAGGCTGCCATTGTGGTGCCCTGCCTGCTGTGAGGGGAGGGACAGGGGGAGATTCTTTGAACACTAGCAAGGCTTCTGTGTGGCAGGTAGGAATCCTGCTAACAGCACACACTGATAGCTGTATGGGTTCATTGTCTGGAGCTTGGGGTGGTGTGATGGTGACAGTGATGTGAAGCTTGGGTGTGGTGGTGACAATGATGAGGAGCTCAGGTGTGATGGTGACAGAGGGATGGAGGGACTGAACTGGTGGTGCAGGGCTTGGGGGAGCTGCTGTGCTGTCTGAGAGAAGAGAGCCAGAGCAGCCTCATGGGAAAGTATTTGGGCTCCCTCTGGGTGAAGAGCTGGTCCTGAGCATGATGACTTGGATTTACAAGTGGTCTGGGCCTCGGTTAGTCAGCATACAGCATGTGAGAGGGCAGATGGAAAGCAGTCTGGAGACTCCTTTCAGTGGTAATGGTCTGTAACTAAAGCAATACAGCAAATCTCACCGAGAGAGATCTGAATGTCTAAAATCTAATTAATTTTTTTCATAATAGCAAAAGATGCAAAGTACTAAACTTTCCTCCATGCTGCTAGTTCTAGAACATAATTATGAAATGTGGCGGCTGCTCCAATTTAAGGAAAATGCATCCAAAATGGAGATACAAATGTCTTCAGAGACTGGGAGGGTGGAGATCCCCTTCTTTGGGTGCACAATGGTGACTTAGAGCACCATGGTCTCTATCAGGCTACAGTCTAGAGGGGGTTTGTGACTCATTGTGATTACAGAATTGCTGGTTGCAGCCAGATGCAATGTAGAAGAGGGTAGATACTCCCTTGCATTGATGGCCAGGGTGTCACAAGCATACAGCTGCTGTGGGCTGTTCAGTGTATGTCTTCTGCTAACTCAGATACTTCTAATAAAAAAAAAAAAAAACAAAAAACCCCACAACCAACCAACCAAATTCTCAACCTCAATAACCTTGAAGATAATGATTTCCTAAGAAAAATACTTGATTTTCTTAAGAAAGAGTTTCCCAGCAGCTGTTGATGCAGAGCTCTGTTGAGTGAATGGGCTGGGGGAAGTGAAGGCACTGGTTTAATCATAACTTGATTTTCCTTTGGGGAGGGGAACAAAGGCACATGTGACAGATGTTTGTAATGTTGCCTGAATCACATCTGGGAGACTCCAACATATATAATAATGAAGGCCACTTAAGACTGTGAATGAAGGCCATTTAAGACTGTGACTACTCCAAATAGGTATTGTTCAAAACCCTGTCTTTCAACCTGGAAACCAAGTGATCAGAAGAGGGTGGGGGCCAGGCCTCCAGAAGGACACTCAGAGCTGACAGACAGTTTTAGAGCTGCCAGGCTGTGTTGGGAGGGTCCCTCATCCTTCCATCAGCCCTGCATCCCTTGTTAGAGGTGTTGCAGGGGAGTTTGTTAGTGGTTGGGCTTGGGGGGGTTTCTTTGTGTATTTAGTGATTTGGATTGGTGAACATCTGGAGAAGGGGTGCACACCACCTGGGTAGAGTTGAAGTCTTTGGCACATGGAAGGCTGTTGTATTTACCAGCCCAGGACCATGAAAGCCCCTGTCAGCCCCATCTCTCCCATCCTTGGAATTCCCCAGACTCCACAGTGGAGTTGCTAACTTTGGTTCTCCTAACCCATCTCTCCCTTTTGTGAATTCTGCTTGTAGCCTCTCCTCTTCTCTAGTTGCATTCTGTAGGTTGCTTTGTTTAACCCTGCTGCCAAGAGGTTTTTATTTCATCACTTCCCTCCCTTTTAAAAGGGCACAGGTCAAAAAGAGAAACATCCAAAAATCCATCAACCCTTTTTCATTGGTGCTTCAGAGCCTGCCCTGGTGTTAGCAGCTCACTAATCCACTGGGAGAATCACTGCCAGGCTAGTCCAGAATCTGAAGAATAATATTATTGTAAATTACACTATGGCTTGAAACTGGGCAGGGTTGCAGGTCTGGGAGGCAGCTGTGCTGTGCACTGCTGGGACTTCACAGACTGTGTCACTGAATGAGCACCCTGGGAAATCACTAATATATGATGATTTATATTTCCCCAAATTCCACTGATTTTTATTTATTTATTTGTTTTACAGCGGTATGTTTCCCTCTGTCTGGGAGCACTATTGTAGAAAAAGTGAAATGCAGAGTTTAATGCTAAGTATTTGTTTCTGCATGTTTTCTGCATGTTTCGTTTTTTGAGAGGATATTGTGTTTTTTTCAATTTATGTCCTTATCCATCAGCATCACCAACACAAGGGACAGCTCAGGGCAGCATGGGGCATTGCTGGGGCAAGGTGTGGGGGGCCTTTGTCAGGGCAAGGTCTGGCTCAGCCCAGAGCTGGTGTTCAAGTAGTTGTGTTGGTTTTGACTCTGTTGTGACTGGAGACCACCTTGGCTTTATTTGACCCTGTTGTGACTGGAGACCACCTTGGGGTTTTTTGTTTGTTTGATTGGTTGGTTGGTTGTTTTTTAATCGGTGGTATAGGTGGCTGTGTAGAACTGTGGAAGTGGGGACATGGAGCACATTAGGATCAGTGATCATAGAATGGCTTAGGTTGGAAGGGCCCTTAGAGATGATCTTTTTCAACCTCCCTGCCATTGGACACCTCTCATCCAGACAACTTTGCTCAAGGCCCCATCCCGCCTGGCCTTGAACACCTGCAGGGAGAGAGCAGCCACAGCTTCTCTGGGCAATCTGTTTCAGAGTCTCACCACCCTCCTACTGAAGAACTTCTTCCTAAGATCCATTTAAAACTGACCACAAAAACTAAGGGAATGGTGGGGGGTTTCATCTTCTCTTTCATGTGCTGGCCTTGCAAGACTTAAAAAAAAGAGCGCAACATCAGTTGCTACCTGCAGTCACGATTTTCTCAAGCCTGTCAGTTGGCAGTGATTTTTTTTTTTTACATTTTTTCCCCCTCCCCTCATTGCACTAACAAGATAATTTTGTATCCCCTGTCCAGGCAGCACTGGCCATTTTCAAATTCAAGTCAAGGTGTTTCATTATCTCCATTGTATGCTACAGCTTCAGCTTCAGAATCAATAACCTGGAGATTTGCAGGCAGGCTTATTTTCTTTTAACACTGATCTAATTAGCTAATAAAATAATAGCTTTTCCTCTACCTCCTCCTGCCTTTTTCCCTCTTGTTTCTCATCTTAGCCAGTGAAGAAATATTTTCTCTGTTATCATAGTAAGTAAAGCATTTACACTTGCCACAACAGTTTAAAGATGGCAGGAATATATTTTTCTTATGCTGGTAATTGCTTTTCTTGGCCATTACTTGATCAAAGTGGAGGAAATGAAATGGGGACAGTCAGACTAAATAATAGATGTTTGGAGTAGAACCAGGACTAGAGCTTTCTTGGGGTTTTTGTTTTATTTTCAAAGTGCTAAATTATTCATTCTGTGCATACGGGTGCCTCACTGGTGCATACGTGTGTAGTAGCTGTGAAAGCAGAAGGGTGGTTCCTCCATGGTGTAAAACACAGCACGTGCAGCTGTGCTGCAGCCTCTCTGCTGGGACTATGTTGTTTCCCCAACCTGGGGTTTTGGCCAGCCTGCAATCTGAAGGAGCTTTTAGGTCTAACACAGGTTTGTCTTACAAGCAAGCTGAAGCTTTTTTTTTTTTCCAACCATGAAAACTTTTTTTTTTCCTGTTCTGCAAACTTCACGGGATGTAATGAAAAACTGGGGAGTAAGGGTTTGGTGTTTGGGTTTAAAAAAAAAAAAAGCTAAACCTTAAGATCATTCTGCAAGTGGTAAGTTTTCTGGCACTGCTCTTGTTTGAAATGCTTGTATGGAATTTGAAACTGAAACTCTATATTAGCATAAACATTTCAAGTTCTTTCATCAGTTCTGTTTTGCTTCCTTTCAATGTATTTCATCATCGTTGCTCTATAATGAGATTTTGCTGGTACTGGCAAGACAGGCAGTCAGGAGTTCACTGTTGCTTCATTTGGGGTTTTTTGTGGGTTTTCCTCCCCCCCCTCTCCCCCTGCTGTGTTTAGCTCCATGAGTTTTGGTGGATTTGCTTGGCTCCAAGAGTGCCAAGACAAACCAGTTTCTAGCTTTCTTCTTATTTGGAACAAGTGCCCTTATCACTCTTGCCAAGAATATCCTGTGCCGAGTGACAAGGGGCCAGGAGCTTGCCACAAGCCCTTGGAGGGATGAAGTTCCCAGAGAAACTGGGCTGAGTGATGGAGACAGCAGCACAGCCTCTGACTGAAGGTGTGGGCAGCCTTTGTGCACTGCAGGGTTTTTTTCCTGGTATTTTCATGCACACCATTTTCACAAAAATTATGGTAGCTTTCATAATCCTTATATTTTAGTTTGATGGTGAGATGAAAGATAATCTTTTATCTCAAACAAAGCTTGATTTTTTTGTTGGAAGCCTCCTTGCTGAGTATCAATTAATAATCCCAGGATCCATAATTCGTGTAAAGATTCTCAGAAATGTAGGAGATGCTCTGAGTCACTATTTATTGGAGTAGTGTCCTGGATTAGACAAAAAGATGGTTTTTTGAGCTTCCTAAGGAAATTGCTACTGCCCTTCAATTCTTGTACTATAAGGGCCGTCTTAGGAGCAATGAACAGTTACTTAACTCAGGAAAAAATGGGGAAAATGTCTGCAAGTGTTAATATCTACTTATGGGAAGAGAAGGAGGCATTGAAATAGTGATTTGCACAAGGTTTTTCTTTGAGGATGGAGGAAGTCAGTTTTGATGACATGACTCAACTCCAGTTGGGATCACTATAACTCTCCATGCCTGCTCTGCCCCACAGGCACACCTTGTTCCTGTGTCCTTCAGGGTGCTGTGGTACAATTTTGCTATGATGTGTTCAACCTCTGCAGCAGCAGCAGCAGAGGTTCAGAGGCTGACAGTCATCCCCATGTCCAGGCCTGTGGTCTGCATGTGCACACATGAACATGAATTTTCCTCTGTGGGCATCCTGGGAAAGCATAGGGAAGGCAAAGTACTCGTTTCTGGTATGGTACTGCTGAAGGCAACAAACCTGTGATAGGGATGAAATCAGTGAAATCTTTATTCTACTATATAAAGAGGAAAAGCAGAAGCACATGAGCCTATCTTGGATCTCTGAGCACTCTCAGTCTTGGCTTTCTTTTCTGTGTGGAAAAACAGCAGAGGAAAGAAAATTGCTCCCTGGGAGGGTTTGCCTGAGCATTATCAGTTTGCCTGAGAGGATGAGTGTAAAGGAGTAAATGGAGGAACCACACAGAAAAGAAAACCAGTGGGAAAATTAAGACACTCTTTAATGCAGCTGATAAAAGCAACGACTGACCTAGCTGCAGTTATCTCAGCCATGTTGTCAGCTCATGATCAGCTAGCAAGCACAATAGATGTTTAAAGCTGGCCTTAACACTGTCAAATTTTAAGGACCCTAAACCAATTCACTGAATGGTTCATAACCTACTTTTAATTAGCACCAGTCGGGGAATGCACCCCTCCAGGCATTTGCATTCATTCTGCTGTGCCCACATTTTCTCAGCCATAGAGAGGAGAAATGCACATAAATAACAGCAGGACAGCAGGGATGAGCTGTTCACCACTCAGTCAACACCAGCTCCTCGTGAGGTGGTGTACACATCTGAGACTGAGGGTTGGGACAGACGTGCTTTTGGAGGCTTTCCACTGCAGAAGGTTGGAAAGCACCATTTTAAGGCATCACTGCCAGGAATTGCATCCCTCAATCCGTAAGTGCTGAGGTTTATGGTGGTTCAGTGGATGCAAGTTCAGTTCTGGGTTCTTGGCAGGGTTGATCTATAGACTTGTGTGAAGTCATCTCAGTATGGCATGTGGCTGGCTTAAAAAAGGGAGCAAAGCAAAACTCTCCCTTGCTGAAAGCTGACAGGAACAGATGGAAGGAATATTTTTAACTGTATGAGTGCAGGGCTGTGATGGGGAGCTAACTGGCTTCACTGGTGCAGAACAGACTGACATAATGGTGCAGAAAGGAGCCAGAAGAGTGGGTGGATCTCCTCCTGGTGCTCTGGAGTGCTTGAGCGTGGCTGGCATCTGCCATATGAGTGCACAGTGTGAGTGGGCTGCTCAAGGCTGGGCTGCCCCAGGTAGCAGCAGTGTCCAGGAGGCTGCATCTTCTCCATCTGTGCCTGGCATGAACATTTAATCTCACATGGGAATGCAGGTGTCACTGTGCCTGTCTGTGACCTTGTCCCAATGTTTGGATGGTGGCACAGCCCATGTGCTGCTGAAATGAAGGCCAGCCAAGAAGATGGCAACTGAGTTCTTGGGCCTTGTTTTCCTTGCTGCTGAGGCCACTGTATCCCACCTTAGCAGTGTATACATGAATTTCAGTAGATATAAATTGTACCTGTCCTCACTGTAAGGCCACCTTACCCTGGTAGAATGGTGCAAAATGGTTTAAAAGATGCCTCGTTGGCAGAAAGGCCTCTCCTCCCTTCTGCCCTCTATAAAAACATGGTAGGACTTTTACCCAGGAGATCTGTTTAGTTGTTGACTCTTCATGGGGATGCTCTGCCCAAAGGCCAGAGACCAGTTGTGGTATGGGCAGAGACCAAGGTGCTGCTTATGGACTCCATGTGGCTGAGCAAATCAGCTGCACTCCCTCTGCCCTGCTCTCTTCTCCAAAATGGGAAACATACCCTCCCTTAACCTACATTGCCTGAACAAAGATGATTTTTTTTTATTTTTTTTCAGTTCTAATAAAAACACTGCCTAAGTATCTAAAACATGAGCTTAGGATATTTCCTGTTTGCTTTAGTTTTTCTTGTTTCTTTTGGGAAGACCTGAAATTAATTGTGCTACACCCACCAACTCTTACCTCCTAACTCTTTTTTTTTCTTTTTTTGCTAGTAAAAGACTTTTCTTAAGGATTTTAGACTGATTTTACTGTACATATATTGCACCGAAATAACTGGTAACTTTTTCTTGTGCCTACTCTGAGAGCTGGATGCTATAAACAGAATTTCATATGGTAAGAGTGTGATACCCATACTCTCTGGTCTCTGCCACTAGTTTGAGCTGTGGAAATGAGGTTACTGTTAATCTAAAAGCCATAATTTATTTGGAAACCCTTATCTGCAAGTGTACTTTTCCCCACATTGTTGTGGGAGGGGTGGGAAGCAGTGATGGGCAGCATCTTCATCTCTGGGAACAGATGGAAGGTACAAAGCAGACAACTTCAAGAAGAGTTGACATTTTAAGCACTATAAAGTCTGCAGGGAGAGATAATATAATTCCTGAGATCTAATGATATACTTGGAAAAAGCAGACGAGCTTTAGAGCACACAAGCTGAGAAAGCATTTTGAGCCTGAATACTTACTTCTTTGTACCAGCTTATCCTTTATGTGCAGTAAAGATGTTATCTCTTCCCTAAGGCTTTGTCTTGCTTGTATACCAGGACCTTCATGTCCAAAATTATACAAGTAGGCTTTGCCTTTCTGTCATGCTTTCCCATACTTGATATTGATGTCTGCATTACCCACCTTTAAGGCATACTTTAAGTCCTGACATTCGGCAGAGGATGGGAGAGTAAGGGCTTATTTGCTGTCCTCATTGTTTTTACTGCTGTTTATTTAGCCATGAAGTCGGAATAAGCAATCATTTGTACTAGATCTTAATTTAGATTATGGATATCCTAAGTATTTGAGTAATAATGTCATTGTTTATTATTAGGTTTTAAATAACAGGCATGATTAAATAAGGAAGACAATATAAATATAAATCTACCCAATTATCTGAGCCTTAAAAACAAAGCAATAAAGCCAAATCTTAAAAAAAATAAAAAAGATAACTGTTTGAGTTACTAACACCAGAAAGACTTCAGAAGAAATTTGTCTCTATTATTAAATTTAAGTGGGCCAAATTCTGCAGCTCATGGGCGCTCAGGAGAGGTTTGTTCAAGGATGATAACAGACTGCACTGTGATAAACAACAACAGAAGTTATGATAAATGCAGTAGTTGCTTTTTAGGACAGAAAGAGATAGAAAGGTAAATGATGGATACCAATCTAATTATTTCTTTGCAGAAGAATTGAAAGCCACTCAAGCTCTAACCTTCTATAGCTGCTTTTAATGTAAGCTGTATGTTGGGATGTTTCTAAATAAGATTGTTTAAAAATTGGGTCTTAAGAGTACAGTTGGGCTTGCTCAAGTAATGAGGACCCTTGCAGGAGCTCTCTGTCCAACATTCCTCCACATGCTTTTGTCTTCAACTTGTACCAAAGCTGTCAGTAGAACAGGATAAAGACTGCACGGGGTAATGGAAAGTTGCAAATGGAGAAACTGGCTTTATAATCACATCATCATCATCATGCAGAGTAACATATTATATTTGAAGAACAAGAATGGTTATGTTTCTCCTTGATCACTTTCCTGGTGGAAGACATGGGTTTTATTAGAACAGGAATGGGTCGGGATAACCTTTCCTGTACTCGAGGATCATTGTCCCTCACCTCCTTCCAGTTTCTCCCATATTTTGGGTGTATTTTAGTGGCCTCTCCTGGCACCAGCACTGAGGAATACAGAAAGTATACATATTTTCTTGCAGACAATGTTGGCTGTCTCCAGTTTTAGCATAATTTCTCTTTCTGGTGACAAACATACAGAAGCTTTAGAAAGAATTTTTTATGAAGTGACTGGTGAACACGACAGTCTTCATATGTTTATGCAGACCACTGCCACCGTGTGGAGTTTTCTACTCCTGGTTAACTGCAATATTCAGACTGACAAAGTAAAGCAATCCCTGATCTTGCTGTGCAGGCTCTGGAGTAGTGTAAGCTGAAACAAAAAATAAATGCCTATGCTATCAAGGACAATTAACAGCTTTCATGGGGGGTTTCAAAACAGATGGGCAAAACGACAGTGAAAAAGATGCTGTGTTTTTTTCTTTCAAGGAATAAGGAAGAACACAATTGCCTCAATTTTTTTTTTTCTTTCTTTAAAGATTTTTTTTTCCTCTCCTTTAAATGTACAGTTGCTGTTAAGGTAGTAAGTGTGTTTGTTTGCTCTTGCCCTAAATGCTATCAACACCGTGTTTCCTTAAATAAGCGGTGCAAGAGAGATATTGAGCTATATATCAAACTCTATATCAAAAAAAATATAGCAATTGATGTGAATATTATTCTTGGTTTCCCTTGATAAAAGAGAGAAACAGCGTTTTTCAGGTACCAGCTTCACTTCGCTTCCTGACATAGCCAAGGAAAGTTTCGCAAACCAACAAGACCTACATGGAAAAGGTAGCTGAAACGGCTCACTCATAAGAAATGAGTGAGCTTAAATAACTGGTTGAGGGGATCAGGAGCAGAAGCTGGGGATGGCACATGTCATGTCTTTCATTGCCTTGGCCGCTGTACAGATTCGTGGGATGTCCCCGTTGGTGCCGTGTTGGGGTTGCTGCTCCCAGCCCTCTGTGCTACTTTGCAGCTCCGGCCAAGGTGTCATCTGTGCCTGCTGTATGGTCTTTGGGCTCGACGTTGCAAACGTGAGCGATCTCGCACCCGCACGGGCCCAGTCCTGGAGCGGCGGCCGCTGTTGCCCGCTGTGGAGCTGCGGGAGGCCCCTGCTGCCGTCTGGCTGGGGGAGCTGCTCTCAGCCCTTGGTGCTGCTCTGCGGCTCCTGCCACGGCGTTGTCTGGGCTGGCTGTCAGGAGTTTGAGCCCGACGTCCCGATCGGGAGCGATCTTGCACCCGTACAGACCCAGAACGCGTGGAACGGCGGCCGCTCTGGAGCACTCGAGATGGGCTGGAGGCCTCTAATGCTACCTGGCTGGGAGAGCTGCTCTCACTGCTGTCAGCCTGCGGTGCTGCTGACAGTGCAACCTCCTGTCACGGTGTTGTCTGGAAACTATACTAGGGCACGTGGAAAACAAGGAGGTGGTTGGTGTCAGTCAGCATGGCTTCACCAGGGGCTAATTGTCCCTGACAATTTGGTGGTCTTCTACAGCAGCATCTGTTTGAGCAAGTCCAGAGGAGGGCCACAAAGATGATCCAAGGGCCGGAGCAGGTCTTCTGTGAGGACAGGCAAAGAGAGCTGGGGGTGTTCAGTTTGGAGAAGGCTCCAGGGAGAGCTTAGGACACCTTCCAGTACCTGAAGGGGTCACAGGAAAGCTGGGTACAGACTTTTTACAAAGGCACAGAGGCCCTCTCAAGGGCCTCTGAGGGGACTCAAGCACTAAGTAGAGGGTACTGCCTGGACCCTCCTGAGCCCCCAGGAGGAAATTCCTTTTTTCATACAGAGGCTTATGGCCTCTATGAAGGAGGACTTCTTGGCTTAAAGTGCAAAAAGGAAGCCTTCAGTGGGTAGAGCAGCCATCATGTTGGGGAGCAGGAATTGGGGAAGGTGGGAATGTTCATGGGTCACTGTAGTAGCACGTCTACAGAAATCTTCACGTGACAAATAGAGTACAGGGGTTAAGAGAAAACTTTATTGTGCCAGTAGAGGGGGATCAGGGACAGAACTTCAGGAAGGCACATATCATGTCCTGCTTCACTGGGGCCGGCTGTAAGGAGTTTTGCCCAATGTCACAAATAGCAGCGACCTCACACCTGCGTGGTGAGCCCAGGAGGCCTGGAGCTGGGGCCGCTGTTGAGCTCTGGAAGACTATGGAAGTCGAGCTATGGAAGCCCCCTGCTGCTTCCTAGCTGGAGGAGTTGCTCTCAGCCCTCGGTGCTGCTGTGCTGTTCCTGCCCCGGTGTCGTCTGGGCCAGCTATAGGGATTTTGGGCTCGACGTTGTGAACGGGAGCGATCTCGCACCCGCACAGGCCCCGGGGGAGTGGAGCGGCGGCCGCTCTCGAGCGCTGGAGCGCAGTTGGAGGCCTCTGCTGCTGCCTCCTGGCTGGGGGAGCTGCTCTCGCTGCCCCCACTGCTCTGTGTGCTCTCAGCCCTCCGTGCTGCTGAGTGCCTCCTGCCACGGCGTCGTCTGGGCCGGCTATATGGTGTTTGGGCTCGACGTCGCGAACGAGAGCGATGTCGCACCCTCATGGGCCCTGGGGGAGCGGAGCGGCGGCCGCTCTCGAGCGCTGGGGGGCTGTGGGAGGCCTCTGATGGCAGCTGCCTGATGGAGCCCTCGCCCCTGGTCTCAGGGGCAGGAGGGCTGTGGGTTGGCCCCATTGCTGCTTGGCTGGGGCAGATGCTCTCAGCTCTCGGTGCTGCTGTGTCACTGCTCTCGAGCGCTGGGGAGCTGCGGGAGGCCCCTGCTGCCTCCTGGCTCGGGCAGCTGGAGCCAGTGAGCTCCGAGGTGACGCTGGATGCTGTAAGGGGAAGCAGGAAAGTCAAGGGAATGGTTCCTTAGGCCTGAGCCAGGGCAGCCCAGAGCAGGGCCCCCAGCCCTCCTGAAGCACAAAGGCTCTGCCAAGCCCAGCCTGGGCCCTGCCTTTGCCCAGGGGGGCACCCGGCTGCTTTGCCTCTTACCAATGCTGGGGCCAGCACAGCCGGCGCACTGCCAGCTGGTTGTGCTGTCCCCCAAACTGGAGCAGGCTCTGTGGGTGCCCTCGGCAGCACAGGAGCAGCACAGGAGCAGTTGCCAGGGCCTGGGGAAGCAAATGGATTGATGACTGTGAGGACAAAGTGGCTGTAGCACAGGAATTGTCCAGCATCGCTCTTGTTCTTTGTCCTTCTGCTTCCTGTCCTTGGTGAGACAGATCCCGTGCAGAGCCCCAAGGTGCAGCTTGGGCAACTTACCCCTCTTCCTCCACCTGCTCCCTGCCTCCTGGGCAAAGGCACTCCCTGGCATCACAGCGGCTGTGCCTCTCCTCTAATTCTGGAGGATCATCAGTGATCCACGATGGCAGACTAATGGAGAAAGCAAAATTGATGAGTCCCTGCTGCCCCAGCATAGACCAGATTCAGGGCATCCCTTCTCTTCCCCTGCTGCCCGGTTTCCCAGTCCTCCAGGAAGCTGAAGCCCACACTCAGGGGACAGTGGATGGCCAGGACTGCTGGGACAGCCCCTGGAACACCACAGTGAGACTTTTGAGCTGTGCAGAAGGGCACCAACCTTAATGGGATCAGGATTCCCATAGTGAGCATTTCCAGGAGGAACAGATCCCTTTCTCTGCAGGCCGGGCACATAAAACACAGAATACCAGTGTGGATAGCGTTCTCCTGTAGGAGAAGCAGAAGGAGACTGAGTGAGGCCCTGGAGCTGCTGAGAGACTGCCGTGCTGCACAGGTGAGGGAATGGCTCCTACCTGGATGCAGCTCCTGTGGAACCAGGCATTTCTGCATGCTGGGCACACCAGGGTGCTGTAGGAGAGTCTGTCTCCCACAGGCTCCATGCAGATGAGGCAGCCGGTGTTGTCCCCTGGGACTACATCCAGTGCCAGCTCTGGGCGGTGCTCCCGGCAGAAGGACCTGGGGAAAAGAGGAAAGGGATGGGAGGTGAGCAGTGCTGTGTTCTTCTTCCTGGGAGGAGGGGAGCAAGGGAACAGAGATACCTGTATGGAGGAAAGAACTGGGTGATGCATTCACCCTCCGTGGCACAGGGGAGATGGAAGCTGCGGTTGCAGCCCCTCTCCCAGCAGGTGATGGTGGCCCCGCTCTCACGGCAGACAAAGCAGCGCTGGAAAGAGCACAGCAGCCCCCATCAGCGGCAGCCTCAGGGCCTCCACAGCCAGCCACAGCTTCTGGGTAGTGCGCAGGATGGGACCACTGCTGGGTCACATCCTACAGATCAGCTCTGTGGAGCTGCTGGGAGCAAGACTTCTGTCCCAGAGCTGGTTGGAAGGGCTGGGAAGTTTTTCCTGGGGTCTGGTCTAAGCTCCTGCTCCACTCTTGGCACAAATCTCCCTGTTCTTATCAAGTACTCACCTTCTGTGCTGCTCTCACGATCACACGTCGAATACGTGTGGAACGGATGCCCATGAGGCCTCCTCTCTGGATTCTCTGGCCAGAGAGGCCGTTGGCAAACAACTGCAGAAGGGAGAAGACAAGGAGCTGTTGAGGGGAGCGAGGCAGGGACTGCCTGTTGGAACGCCAGAGGGAGCCCCAGGGTAACTCACCAGGCAATAGGCATGGGCACAGATCCCGTGTGCCTCCAGTATGGGACCACAGACGTCCAGGTCACCCTCTGGCCGGCCACACAGCATGCATACTGGAGGGGAGAGAGCAAATGTCACCGGGAATGAACAGCTCTGAGGGGCCAGGGGAAGCGTCTCTGAGTGATTGTCCCCGGGACCTGCTCTGTCCCTGCCCAGCTGAGGGGCAGGGCTCTCAAAGTCTTGGAGAAGAGGGGACATTGCAGGCAGGGGGGTCCCAGCAGCTGCCCCCTGCCCAGCCTGGCTCCCGCTTGCCGAGGGAAGGAGGATCCCTGCCCCGGGGTGGTTGGGGAGCTCCGGCTTCCCCCTCTGCCGCTCTCGGCCCCACGCTGAGTGTCCCCACAGCCCCTCTGCCGGGCTGCGGGAGGGACACTTTGCTCTCACCTCGCTCTGTGCTCGCAGACATGGTGAACGTCAGCGTCGAGCGTCGGGAGAATAACTCTTCTAGAAGCGCTGAGCTATCTCCAAGAAGTGCTCCTCTGGTCACTGTGAGGGAGAAGCAAGAGGCGGGTGAGCTCGTGGCACCGACCCAGAGCCCCTCCGTGTGGGGTCCCCCTTCTCCCCTGGCAGCCCCGCAACAGCCCCGTCCCTCCCGTGTGCTCTCCTCACCTCGCCAGGTCGCACTGACACCTGTCCTGAGCCCAGTGTCCTTTAATAGGTGGCTTGGCCCTGTGGGTCACAATGGCTTCTGTGACATCAGCACCTGTGCACCCCAGACACGGGCAGGGACATCCTGTGAGTGACATTCTGGGGCGGGGGCCCAGGCCCTTGGTTCCCACATAACCGCGGCGTTTCTTCTGCATCAAGTGCCGAGTCAAAGGCCATGTTCCCAGGGCAGCCATTGAGGGTGGCACTGCTGGCTGAAGGGTGCTGCTCAGGCCAGGCCATGGCAGGGCTCCAGCCCTGGCCAAGGGCAACCTCTGCTCCTGCCCAGGGCTCGGGGAGCGCTGCCCATAGGGTGGGCGAGGGGATCCTTCCCCTCCGTGCTGCACTGGGAAGGCAGCATTGGCAGGACTGGCTCCAGTTCTGGGCTGTCCAGCACAGGGCACAGAAGTGACCTTTGAGCCTGGCCTGGGCTCACGCATCCCATCTGCTCACAGGCTGTCGGTGGCTGGGGCACGGTACAGGGCCTCAGCACTGCACCTAAATGGCACACATGGCCCAACATCTTTCTCCTGAACTCCTTAGCTCTTTGTTGGTGTGCTGCCTCCAGAAGATAAAGCAGCTTTGGAAGCTGGGATGTTACGGTGGAAATGGCCTTTTCCCATGGCAATAAATGGCCTTTTTCCAAGGCAGTGTGAGCCCTTTCTTGGTGGGGCTGGAAAATGCAAGTGGCTGTGGGGCAGCTTCGGAGGTGCCAGAAAGGGGCACCCAGGAGCAGAGGGAGCAGGGCAGCCCCTCTCCTGGGCAGTTCTCACCCTGGCCTATGGCTGGGCTGGTGATTTATGGGACTTCCCTACTGGAGGAGTGAGGAAGGAAAGCTCTTGTGGCGAGTTAGTTACTCAGCTCTCCAGATCTTACCAAAGCTCTCCTCTTGGCTCAGAGTCCTTTGCCAGTGCTCTCCTGGCCTGGAAGGCTGAGGAGTCTTCTCTGGGCAGACCCCAAGGGTGGTGGCCTCTCACTGGCTTGGGCCAGAGACCTCTCAGAAGCTCTCCCACAGCGCTGAAGTGTCCCTGAGGCTGGCCAGACCCCAGGATCTGTATCCCAAGGGATCGTCCGGCAAGAAGTGGAGCTCCCACCAGCACTGGCTGTCAGGAAAGACGAATATTGCCTGGTCGGTTGGTTTGCCCTCCTCATCTCTACCTTCCCTCAGTGCCTTTTTTTTCTGCCTCACAAGTCTCTGCACTGCATGCCACATGTGACTCTTTTGCCCTCAAGGTCATCTGAGAGGACTCAAGCTCTCAGTAGCTGGTGCTGCCCAGGCTGCCCTGAGCCCTGCAAAGGGAACTCTTTACCAGGGACTTGTGGCCTCTGTGAAGAAGGATATCTTGGCTTAAAGTGCAAGAAGGAAGCCTTCAGTGGGTACAGCAGCCATCATGTTGGGGAACAGGAAGTGGGCTATGAGGAACACATCTGGGCTACCACACAAACTTGGGGCAGGGTCTGCAGCTGAAGAGCGGCTTGGCCCGTGCACAGTATCTCCGGCTTTGGCGCGGAGAAGGCTCCGAAGCCGCTCGCCAGACCGTCGCCTCACCAGGGGAATCCCAGCCATCGCTGTGCCCTGGGTTTGTGGTCTGTAGGGCTGAGGCCACAAGGGCCAGGCGGGATGGGTGGGTGCAGACCCCGTTGCTGGGGAGACAGGTGGTGGCACTGATGAGGCCGAGCTGGGCCATGCCCCAGGGTCAGGAGCAGAGACTCCTGGGCCTGAGGGTGAGCGTGAACTTCCCCCGAGGAAAGTGAGCACAGTCCGGGGCCAGAGGCGCCCGAAGCACACGGGCAGAGCCCTGGGCAGGCGGTCAAGGCCAGCCTGCAAGGCGGGAAGTCCAGGGAAGGGGCAGCCAAGCCCCGGGGAGAAGCCATGCTCTGGACAGAGGCCCTTAATGCTGCCCCTGGACAAAGGGAGTGGCGGAGGAGGAAGCAAAGACATGACCGTGGAACCTGCCAGTGCAGAGGTTAACAGCTATAACAACAGCTTTAATAATAGATGGCACATGTCATGTCTTTCATTGCCTTGGCCGCTGTACAGATTCGTGGGATGTCCCCGTTGGTGCCGTGTTGGGGTTGCTGCTCCCAGCCCTCTGTGCTACTTTGCAGCTCCGGCCAAGGTGTCATCTGTGCCTGCTGTATGGTCTTCGGGCTCGACGTTGCAAACGTGAGCGATCTCGCACCCGCACGGGCCCAGTCCTGGAGCGGTGGCCGCTGTTGCCCGCTGTGGAGCTGCGGGAGGCCCCTGCTGCCATCTGGCTGGGGGAGCTGCTCTCAGCCCTTGGTGCTGCTCTGCGGCTCCTGCCACGGCGTTGTCTGGGCTGGCTGTCAGGAGTTTGAGCCCGACGTCCCGATCGGGAGCGATCTTGCACCCGTACAGACCCAGAACGCGTGGAACGGCGGCCGCTCTGGAGCACTCGAGATGGGCTGGAGGCCTCTGATGCTACCTGGCTGGGGGAGCTGCTCTCACTGCTGTCAGCCTGCAGTGCTCCTGAGTGCCTCCTGTCACGGCTTTGTCTGGGCCGGGTGTAGGGATTTTGGGCCCGACGTCGAGAACGAGAGCGATCTCGCACCCGCATGGGCCCTGGGGGAGTGGAGCGTCGGCCGCTCTCGAGCACTGGGGAACTGCGGGAGGCCCCTGCTGCCTCCTGGCTTGGGGAGCTGCGAGAGGCCCCTGCTGCCGTCTGGCTGGGGGAGCTGCTCTCGCTGTTGTCTGTCTGTGGTGCTCCTGAGTGCCTCCTGTCACGGCGTTGTCTGGGCCGGGTGTAGGGATTTTGGGCCCGGCGTCGAGAACGAGAGCGATCTCGCACCCGCATGGGCCCTGGGGGAGTGGAGCGTCGGCCGCTCTCGAGCACTGGGGAGCTGCAGGAGGCCCCTGCTGCCTCCTGGCTTGGGGAGATGCTGGAGGCCCCCCCCTCCTCCTGGCCTGGGGAGCTGCGGGAGGCCCCTGCTGCCTCCTGGCTCGGGCAGCTGGAGCCAGTGAGCTCCGAAGTGACGCTGGATGCTGTAAGGGGAAGCAGGAAAGTCAAGGGAATGGTTCCTTAGGCCTGAGCCAGGGCAGCCCAGAGCAGGGCCCCCAGCCCTCCTGAAGCACAAAGGCTCTGCCAAGCCCAGCCTGGGCCCTGCCTTTGCCCAGGGGGGCACCCGGCTGCTTTGCCTCTTACCAATGCTGGGGCCAGCACAGCCGGCGCACTGCCAGCTGGTTGTGCTGTCCCCCAAACTGGAGCAGGCTCTGTGGGTGCCCTCGGCAGCACAGGAGCAGCACAGGAGCAGTTGCCAGGGCCTGGGGAAGCAAATGGATTGATGACTGTGAGGACAAAGTGGCTGTAGCACAGGATTGTCCAGCATCGCTCTTGTTCTTTGTCCTTCTGCTTCCTGTCCTTGGTGAGACAGATCCCGTGCAGAGCCCCAGGGTGCAGCTTGGGCAACTTACCCCTCTTCCTCCACCTGCTCCCTGCCTCCTGGGCAAAGGCACTCCCTGGCATCACAGCGGCTGTGCCTCTCCTCTAATTCTGGAGGATCATCAGTGATCCACGATGGCAGACTAATGGAGAAAGCAAAATTGATGAGTCCCTGCTGCCCCAGCATAGACCAGATCCAGTCCTTCAGGAAGCTGAAGCCCACACTCAGGGGACAGTGGATGGCCAGGACTGCTGGGACAGCCCCTGGAACACCACAGTGAGACTTTTGAGCTGTGCAGAAGGACACCAACCTTAATGGGACCAGGATTCCCATAACCAGCATTTCCACAACGAAGACATCCCTTTCTCTGCAGGCTGGGCACATAAAACTCATAATGCCAGCATGGATAGCGTTCTCCTGTAGCAGAAGCAGAAGGAGTCTGAGTGAGGCCCTGGAGCTGCTGAGAGACTGCTGTGCTGCCCAGGTGAGGGAATGGCTCCTACCTGGATGCAGCTCCTGTGGAACCAGGCATTTCTGCATGCTGGGCACGCCATGGTGCTGTAGGAGAGTCTGTCTCCCACGGGCTCCATGCAGATGAGGCAGCTGGTGTTGTCCCCTGGGGCCACCTCCACTGCCAGCTCTGGGCGGTGCTCCCGGCAGAAGGACCTGGGGAAAAGAGGAAAGGGATGGGAGGTGAGCAGTGCTGGGTTCTTCTTCCTGGGAGCAAGGGAGCAAGGGAGCAAGGGAGCAGAGATACCTGAATGGAGGAAAGAACTGGGTGATGCATTCACCCTCCATGGCACAGGGGAGATGGAAGCTGCGGTCGCACCCACTCTCACGGCAGGTGATGCTGGCCCCGCTCTCACTGCAGACAAAGCAGCGCTGGGAAGAGCACAGCAGCCCCCATCAGCGGCAGCCTCAGGCCTGGGATTTCTTTCCTGGGGTTTGTGCTAAGCTTTTTTAAGCATCTCCTGGCACAAATCTCCCTGGTTTTTGTTAGGTTCTCACCTTCTGTGCTGCTTCCTCAATTACACTTTGAATATTTTCAATGGGAAAATCCCATCGTGCAAGTCCTGTCTCAGTGCCGTGCTCAAAGAGGCCGTCGGCAAGCAGCTGCAGAAGAGAAAAGACAAGGAGCTGTTGAGGGGAGCGAGGCAGGGACTGCCTGTTGGAACGCCAGAGGGAGCCCCAGGGTAACTCACCAGGCAATAGGTATGGCCACAGATCCCGTGTGTGTCCATCATGGGACCATAGATGGAGAGGCTGCTGCTCTCTGCCCGGCCACACAGCACGCACACTGGAGGGGAGAGAGCAAATGTCACCGGGAATGAACAGCTCTGAGGGGCCAGGGGAAGCGTCTCTGAGTGATTGTCCCCGGGACCTGCTCTGTCCCTGCCCAGCTGAGGGGCAGGGCTCTCAAAGTCTTGGAGAAGAGGGGACACTGCAGGCAGGGGGGTCCCAGTAGCTGCCCCCTGCCCAGCCTGGCTCCCGCTTGCCGAGGGAAGGAGGATCCCTGCCCCGGGGTGGTTGGGGAGCTCCGGCTTCCCCCTCTGCCGCTCTCGGCCCCACGCTGAGTGTCCCCACAGCCCCTCTGCCGGGCTGCGGGAGGGACACTTTGCTCTCACCTCGCTCTGTGCTCGCAGACATGGTGAACGTCAGCGTCGAGCGTCGGGAGAATAACTCTTCTAGAAGCGCTGAGCTATCTCCAAGAAGTGCTCCTCTGGTCACTGTGAGGGAGAAGCAAGAGGCAGGTGAGCTTGTGGCACCGACCCAGAGCCCCTCCGTGTGGGGTCCCCCTTCTCCCCTGGCAGCCCCGCAACAGCCCCGTCCCTCCCGTGTGCTCTCCTCACCTCGCCAGGTCGCACTGACACCTGTCCTGAGCCCAGTGTCCTTTAATAGGTGGCTTGGCCCTGTGGGTCACAATGGCTTCTGTGACATCAGCACCTGTGCACCCCAGACACGGGCAGGTCACCTCTGTCATTGGTGTCTGTGTTTTGGGCCCGATGTCATGAAGAGGAGCGATCTTGCCCCCGTACGGGCCAGGGAGTCTGGAGTGGCTGCCGCTCTCAAGTCCTGGGAAGCTTCAGGAGGCTCCTGATGTCAGGTCGCTGACAGAGCTGGGGCTGCTGTCTCAGAAGAGAGGGAGCTGTGGGATGCCCCTCCTGATGCCTGGGTGGGGTTGCTTCTCTCGGCCCTCAGTGCTGGGGCCGAGCTGTAGGGATGTTGGACCCAATGTCACGAACGGGAGTGATCTCGCACCTGCATGGGCCCAGGGGGACTGGACTGGCCACCTCCAGGTGTAAAAAATTGCACCATTCAATCTGACCCCAATAACTAATTTGCCCTCAGAATATGAAGCTAGACCCATCATGTAAGCAGAATGTGTTCTGATTCTAATTGGTCCTGTAGAGCAATTGATAAAATGTCTAACGGATACAAGAGCATCAATTTCAATAGCAGGACAACAGGAATGGTGAGAAGCTGGGCGTACAACCTAAGTGGCAAAGCGTTAAGATCACCAGAGGAAATGGAGCCAGTGCTATTCGCCAAACTGTTTGTTTGTGGATCCTGTGTGAGATGTGTACATCATCCATTTGTTTTGCTATTAAAGAACACAGTGACGATATTTTAAGCTTTGATGTTTTGAACAGCCAAACCTGGCACCTACTGGACAGCTGTGCAGGGTCCTTTGGTTTCAAACATTGACACGAACCGTGACAGAAATCAGGAAGCTGCAGTCCATGCAACGGCTGCGCTCCCCGATTCAAAAATTACTTCTGTCCCACACTATCCTATTTCTGTCACTGCACAAGTGGAAATTTCTGCAGTAATAGAAGAATCAGAAAAATGACCTATCTCTAGAACTTTGCAGTTCCTTTGCAAGCAGCTGCATACCCATGGATGGCAGAGCTAGGTACAAAAGGGGTACTCCTTATGGTCCCCTTGCAGGAAAAAGGAAGGAAAATTTGCCTTCACTTGGGAAGGTGTACATAAGACCTTTCGGAAACTCCCACAGGGATATAAACATTTTCCTACAACTGCTCATGCTGCACTTGCTGAAGTCTTGCAAGCAGTCACTGTCCCACAAGTTGTGAAACTAAATCAGTACATCGATGATACTGTAACTGAGGGATCTTCCCCTGAAATGGTGGGGAAAGTAGCAGCAGCGTGTTCCATCCTACTACAGCAGAATGGAGTTTTCCAGAGCATAATGCTTGTTGCAGTGATTTCAGACTGGCTTGGATGGACCGAAGAGATCCATATTATTCAGTCCAAAGGATTTAAAAGAGACAGAACAGAGCTATTCCAAATTGGGAAGAGAACTCTTGTTTCTGCTCCGAGCAGTTAAACAAGTTGAGCCACTTAAGGGGTAACCCAACCAGCAAAACCCTGCCAACGCTTTAGTTTTCCCTTTCCAGGAGCGATACTGGGAATGATACCAACACATCACTCCTCAAGACCAGGTTAGCCATTGCAGAATTGTTTGGCCTTTTCACGTGAGCCATCATCACCAGCATAAACCAGATGAATTATTTAACACATTGACAAGTACAACTCACAAGGTAGAGATCCTCACTCCTTTTATTGATGCTAATCAGTACAGACAAGAGCTTTCAGCTTTCCTATCTCAGCAGTGTGTTTCCCCAGTCACTGGCTTGCCATTTAAGCTCTGGTTTAGCTGAAAAATGTAACAAGGAATTCTCAGTGGAAGAAACTTGCACAAGCCTCTCAGTTGCTTACCATTCATCTCTACCAATGTAGAGATACTCTAGCAGACCTGAGCTTCCCATCCTTCTGCAAGAGAAGGGCTTTTTCTGCAAAAGTCTCTGAAGGAGGACTGGCTAGGGTTACCCTGCTGTGGAGTTTTTTTCCTCTCAAGGACATCTGAGGGGACTGAAGCCCTCAGGAGCTGGTGCTGACTCGACACTCCTGAGTCTTAAAAGAGGGAATTCCTCAGCTGGGGCTGGCAGCTTCTATGAAGAAGGATTTCTTGGCTTAAAATGCAAGAAGGAAGCCTTCAGTGGGGGCGGCGGCCATCTTGTTGGGGAACGGGAACTGGGCTACGTGGGACACCTTCGGGCTACCACACAAACGTCGGGCAGGGGCTGAAGCTGATGAGCCGGATGGCTGTGGAAGGCCGGCAGAGGACGTAGCTCATCCTCGCAGCGTGGGCCGGGGAAACAGGGCAGCCCCGAGCTCGGCCCCGCTCTGGCTCAGGCAAGGTGCTGGAGCCGCTCCCCGGAGCACCGCTTCACCTCAGGAGCCACGGCCTCAGCGAGGCGCTTTCCCGCTCTTTCTGCCCTGAGGCTCATGGCGCCGTGCCGGGTCTCCCTCGGCCTCGATCTCCTTCTCCTGCTGCCGGCGGCCGGTGAGTGCGGGGCTGCGGGGCGGGGGGCGCCGGTGCTGGCAGCAGGGGAGCCCGGGCATCGAGGCGGTTTGCCGGCTCCGGCAGCCACTTGCGAGGCGGCTCGGGGGGCTCCTGCCGGCAGGAGCCGGGGCCGAGGCTGCGTTCCCCGGGGAGGCCCTGCCGAAGCGCCCGCCGTGGGGCAGCCCCAGCCGAGGCTTTGCTTTAGTCGTCCCAGCGGCGATGCCTGCCTCTTGCCCTCGCCGGGGCGAAGGCCATCGCTACGCCCTGGGTTTGTGGTCTGTAGGGCTGCGGCCACAAGGGCCAGGCGGGATGGGCGGGCGCAGACCCCGTTGTCGGGGAGACGGGCGGTGGCACTGGTGAGGCCGAGCCGGGCCATCCCCCGGGGGCAGGAGAAGCCATGCTCTGGACTGAGGCCCTTAACGCTGCCCCTGGAGAAAGGGGAGACGGAGGAGGGGTTGTTGGTTGTTGGTTGTTAATTTCAATAAGTAAAACTTTCAGGAAAAAATCGTATTTGGGGGAAAGTGAGACAAAAGAGAACAAAGGAGAGATGCAGAGGAGGAATAGGGCTCACATGCTTGTGAAGCAGTAAAAATTAGACAAAATGAGGTTCCAGTTTGAGAAAGACACATGCCACATCACCAACAGCCTGGCCTTGAGTACTTGAGGTCTGCAAGACACTTGCAAGAGAGATGAAAGGGATGGGAAGGAATGCTGCCCACAATTCCCCACAATTTATCTTGGTTACAGCCTTGAGCACTGGCTAGAAAAACACTGAGTAATTGGAGTCACTGTATCAACATGCCATTAATGTATTACTGAGCTATTAGCAAACTAAAATGCCCACCCATGGGCTAGAGGGACCCCTATTCTGAGCATGGGCAGTGAAATTTTTGAGCATTGCCCCTTCAAGTGGAAGCGAGGAATTGTTTATCCAATCGTGGGTGTGAATGGCAGGATAAAATGTTAGCAATGAAGTTCTTTCTCACAAATTTGGGTATAAAAGTAGCACTTGCAATTTGGGAAATTGAGCTGGCTTAGTGGAATATCACCCTGCTCCCTCTTCTTTGCAGGAGTGAATAGTAAAGATCTCAGCTCTGTGTGTGTATTATTGAACACCATGTACCGGATCCCACTGTTGGGACAACAGAGGGAGCTGGGAACTGACTCCATGGTCATTTTTTCTGCCAGTGCAAGGGTTAACAGACAACTTCCATGTGCTGGTGGAAGGGGATCGGGGCCAAAACTTGGGGACAGCACATGGCTGGTCCCACGTCATTGTTTGAGGTGGCTGAAGGGATATGAGGCCCAACACTTGATACAGGAGTGGTCAAACATGTGGACAGGCCCAGGAGGGCTGGAGCAGCTGCTGCCCTCAAGTGCTGCTGAGCTGCAGGAGCAGCTCCTGGAACCTATAGAAACCTAAGGAACCTGCTGGAAACTATACTAGGGCACGTGGAAAACAAGGAGGTGGTTGGTGTCAGTCAGCATGGCTTCACCAGGGGCTAATTGTCCCTGACAATTTGGTGGTCTTCTACGGCAGCATCTGTTTGAGCAAGTCCAGAGGAGGGCCACAGAGATGATCCAAGGGCCGGAGCAGGTCTTCTGTGAGGACAGGCAAAGAGAGCTGGGGGTGTTCAGTTTGGAGAAGGCTCCAGGGAGAGCTTAGGACACCTTCCAGTACCTGAAGGGGTCACAGGAAAGCTGGGTACAGACTTTTTACAAAGGCACAGAGGCCCTCTCAAGGGCCTCTGAGGGGACTCAAGCACTAAGTAGAGGGTACTGCCTGGACCCTCCTGAGCCCCCAGGAGGAAATTCCTTTTTTCATACAGAGGCTTATGGCCTCTATGAAGGAGGACTTCTTGGCTTAAAGTGCAAAAAGGAAGCCTTCAGTGGGTAGAGCAGCCATCATGTTGGGGAGCAGGAATTGGGGAAGGTGGGAATGTTCATGGGTCACTGTAGTAGCACATCTACAGAAATCTTCACGTGACAAATAGAGTACAGGGGTTAAGAGAAAACTTTATTGTGCCAGTAGAGGGGGATCAGGGACAGAACTTCAGGAAGGCACATATCATGTCCTGCTTCACTGGGGCCGGCTGTAAGGAGTTTTGCCCAATGTCACAAATAGCAGCGACCTCACACCTGCGTGGCGAGCCCAGGAGGCCTGGAGCTGGGGCCGCCGTTGAGCTCTGGAAGACTATGGAAGTCGAGCTATGGAAGCCCCCTGCTGCTTCCTAGCTGGAGGAGTTGCTCTCAGCCCTCGGTGCTGCTGTGCTGTTCCTGCCCCGGTGTCGTCTGGGCCAGCTATAGGGATTTTGGGCTCGACGTTGTGAACGGGAGCGATCTCGCACCCGCACAGGCCCCGGGGGAGTGGAGCGGCGGCCGCTCTCGAGCGCTGGAGCGCAGTTGGAGGCCTCTGCTGCTGCCTCCTGGCTGGGGGAGCTGCTCTCGCTGCCCCCACTGCTCTGTGTGCTCTCAGCCCTCCGTGCTGCTGAGTGCCTCCTGCCACGGCGTCGTCTGGGCCGGCTATATGGTGTTTGGGCTCGACGTCGCGAACGAGAGCGATGTCGCACCCTCATGGGCCCTGGGGGAGCGGAGCGGCGGCCGCTCTCGAGCGCTGGGGGGCTGTGGGAGGCCTCTGATGGCAGCTGCCTGATGGAGCCCTCGCCCCTGGTCTCAGGGGCAGGAGGGCTGTGGGTTGGCCCCATTGCTGCTTGGCTGGGGCAGATGCTCTCAGCTCTCGGTGCTGCTGTGTCACTGCTCTCGAGAGCTGGGGAGCTGCGGGAGGCCCCTGCTGCCTCCTGGCTTGGGCAGCTGGAGCCAGTGAGCTCCGAGGTGACGCTGGATGCTGTAAGGGGAAGCAGGAAAGTCAAGGGAATGGTTCCTTAGGCCTGAGCCAGGGCAGCCCAGAGCAGGGCCCCCAGCCCTCCTGAAGCACAAAGGCTCTGCCAAGCCCAGCCTGGGCCCTGCCTTTGCCCAGGGGGGCACCCGGCTGCTTTGCCTCTTACCAATGCTGGGGCCAGCACAGCCGGCGCACTGCCAGCTGGTTGTGCTGTCCCCCAAACTGGAGCAGGCTCTGTGGGTGCCCTCGGCAGCACAGGAGCAGCACAGGAGCAGTTGCCAGGGCCTGGGGAAGCAAATGGATTGATGACTGTGAGGACAAAGTGGCTGTAGCACAGGAATTGTCCAGCATCGCTCTTGTTCTTTGTCCTTCTGCTTCCTGTCCTTGGTGAGACAGATCCCGTGCAGAGCCCCAAGGTGCAGCTTGGGCAACTTACCCCTCTTCCTCCACCTGCTCCCTGCCTCCTGGGCAAAGGCACTCCCTGGCATCACAGCGGCTGTGCCTCTCCTCTGATGCTGGAGGATCATCAGTGATCCACGATGGCAGACTAATGGAGAAAGCAAAATTGATGAGTCCCTGCTGCCCCAGCATAGACCAGATTCAGGGCATCCCTTCTCTTCCCCTGCTGCCCTCTTTCCCAGTCCTCCAGGAAGCTGAAGCCCACACTCAGGGGACAGTGGATGGCCAGGACTGCTGGGACAGCCCCTGGAACACCACAGTGAGACTTTTGAGCTGTGCAGAAGGGCACCAACCTTAATGGGATCAGGATTCCCATAGTGAGCATTTCCAGGAGGAACAGATCCCTTTCTCTGCAGGCCGGGCACATAAAACACAGAATACCAGTGTGGATAGCGTTCTCCTGTAGGAGAAGCAGAAGGAGACTGAGTGAGGCCCTGGAGCTGCTGAGAGACTGCCGTGCTGCACAGGTGAGGGAATGGCTCCTACCTGGATGCAGCTCCTGTGGAACCAGGCATTTCTGCATGCTGGGCACACCAGGGTGCTGTAGGAGAGTCTGTCTCCCACAGGCTCCATGCAGATGAGGCAGCCGGTGTTGTCCCCTGGGACTACATCCAGTGCCAGCTCTGGGCGGTGCTCCCGGCAGAAGGACCTGGGGAAAAGAGGAAAGGGATGGGAGGTGAGCAGTGCTGTGTTCTTCTTCCTGGGAGGAAGGGAGCAAGGGAACAGAGATACCTGTATGGAGGAAAGAACTGGGTGATGCATTCACCCTCCGTGGCACAGGGGAGATGGAAGCTGCGGTTGCAGCCCCTCTCCCAGCAGGTGATGGTGGCCCCGCTCTCACGGCAGACAAAGCAGCGCTGGAAAGAGCACAGCAGCCCCCATCAGCGGCAGCCTCAGGGCCTCCACAGCCAGCCACAGCTTCTGGGTAGTGCGCAGGATGGGACCACTGCTGGGTCACATCCTACAGATCAGCTCTGTGGAGCTGCTGGGAGCAAGACTTCTGTCCCAGAGCTGGTTGGAAGGGCTGGGAAGTTTTTCCTGGGGTCTGGTCTAAGCTCCTGCTCCACTCTTGGCACAAATCTCCCTGTTCTTATCAAGTACTCACCTTCTGTGCTGCTCTCACGATCACACGTCGAATACGTGTGGAACGGATGCCCATGAGGCCTCCTCTCTGGATTCTCTGGCCAGAGAGGCCGTTGGCAAACAACTGCAGAAGGGAGAAGACAAGGAGCTGTTGAGGGGAGCGAGGCAGGGACTGCCTGTTGGAACGCCAGAGGGAGCCCCAGGGTAACTCACCAGGCAATAGGCATGGGCACAGATCCCGTGTGCCTCCAGTATGGGACCACAGACGTCCAGGTCACCCTCTGGCCGGCCACACAGCATGCATACTGGAGGGGAGAGAGCAAATGTCACCGGGAATGAGCAGCTCTGAGGGGCCAGGGGAAGCGTCTCTGAGTGATTGTCCCCGGGACCTGCTCTGTCCCTGCCCAGCTGAGGGGCAGGGCTCTCAAAGTCTTGGAGAAGAGGGGACATTGCAGGCAGGGGGGTCCCAGCAGCTGCCCCCTGCCCAGCCTGGCTCCCGCTTGCCGAGGGAAGGAGGATCCCTGCCCCGGGGTGGTTGGGGAGCTCCGGCTTCCCCCTCTGCCGCTCTCGGCCCCACGCTGAGTGTCCCCACAGCCCCTCTGCCGGGCTGCGGGAGGGACACTTTGCTCTCACCTCGCTCTGTGCTCGCAGACATGGTGCACGTCAGCGTCGAGCGTCGGGAGAATAACTCTTCTAGAAGCGCTGAGCTATCTCCAAGAAGTGCTCCTCTGGTAACTGTGAGGGAGAAGCAAGAGGCGGGTGAGCTCGTGGCACCGACCCAGAGCCCCTCCGTGTGGGGTCCCCCTTCTCCCCTGGCACCCCCGCAACAGCCCCGTCCCTCCCGTGTGCTCTCCTCACCTCGCCAGGTCGCACTGACACCTGTCCTGAGCCCAGTGTCCTTTAATAGGTGGCTTGGCCCTGTGGGTCACAATGGCTTCTGTGACATCAGCACCTGTGCACCCCAGACACGGGCAGGGACATCCTGTGAGTGACATTCTGGGGTGGGGGCCCAGGCCCTTGATTCCCACATAACCGCGGCGTTTCTTCTGCATCAAGTGCCGAGTCAAAGGCCATGTTCCCAGGGCAGCCATTGAGGGTGGCACTGCTGGCTGAAGGGTGCTGCTCAGGCCAGGCCATGGCAGGGCTCCAGCCCTGGCCAAGGGCAACCTCTGCTCCTGCCCAGGGCTCGGGGAGCGCTGCCCATAGGGTGGGCGAGGGGATCCTTCCCCTCCGTGCTGCACTGGGAAGGCAGCATTGGCAGGACTGGCTCCAGTTCTGGGCTGTCCAGCACAGGGCACAGAAGTGACCTTTGAGCCTGGCCTGGGCTCACGCATCCCATCTGCTCACAGGCTGTCGGTGGCTGGGGCACGGTACAGGGCCTCAGCACTGCACCTAAATGGCACACATGGCCCAACATCTTTCTCCTGAACTCCTTAGCTCTTTGTTGGTGTGCTGCCTCCAGAAGATAAAGCAGCTTTGGAAGCTGGGATGTTACGGTGGAAATGGCCTTTTCCCATGGCAATAAATGGCCTTTTTCCAAGGCAGTGTGAGCCCTTTCTTGGTGGGGCTGGAAAATGCAAGTGGCTGTGGGGCAGCTTCGGAGGTGCCAGAAAGGGGCACCCAGGAGCAGAGGGAGCAGGGCAGCCCCTCTCCTGGGCAGTTCTCACCCTGGCCTATGGCTGGGCTGGTGATTTATGGGACTTCCCTACTGGAGGAGTGAGGAAGGAAAGCTCTTGTGGCGAGTTAGTTACTCAGCTCTCCAGATCTTACCAAAGCTCTCCTCTTGGCTCAGAGTCCTTTGCCAGTGCTCTCCTGGCCTGGAAGGCTGAGGAGTCTTCTCTGGGCAGACCCCAAGGGTGGTGGCCTCTCACTGGCTTGGGCCAGAGACCTCTCAGAAGCTCTCCCACAGCGCTGAAGTGTCCCTGAGGCTGGCCAGACCCCAGGATCTGTATCCCAAGGGATCGTCCGGCAAGAAGTGGAGCTCCCACCAGCACTGGCTGTCAGGAAAGACGAATATTGCCTGGTCGGTTGGTTTGCCCTCCTCATCTCTACCTTCCCTCAGTGCCTTTTTTTTCTGCCTCACAAGTCTCTGCACTGCATGCCACATGTGACTCTTTTGCCCTCAAGGTCATCTGAGAGGACTCAAGCTCTCAGTAGCTGGTGCTGCCCAGGCTGCCCTGAGCCCTGCAAAGGGAACTCTTTACCAGGGACTTGTGGCCTCTGTGAAGAAGGATATCTTGGCTTAAAGTGCAAGAAGGAAGCCTTCAGTGGGTACAGCAGCCATCATGTTGGGGAACAGGAAGTGGGCTATGAGGAACACATCTGGGCTACCACACAAACTTGGGGCAGGGTCTGCAGCTGAAGAGCGGCTTGGCCCGTGCACAGTATCTCCGGCTTTGGCGCGGAGAAGGCTCCGAAGCCGCTCGCCAGACCGTCGCCTCACCAGGGGAATCCCAGCCATCGCTGTGCCCTGGGTTTGTGGTCTGTAGGGCTGAGGCCACAAGGGCCAGGCGGGATGGGTGGGTGCAGACCCCGTTGCTGGGGAGACAGGTGGTGGCACTGATGAGGCCGAGCTGGGCCATGCCCCAGGGTCAGGAGCAGAGACTCCTGGGCCTGAGGGTGAGCGTGAACTTCCCCCGAGGAAAGTGAGCACAGTCCGGGGCCAGAGGCGCCCGAAGCACACGGGCAGAGCCCTGGGCAGGCGGTCAAGGCCAGCCTGCAAGGCGGGAAGTCCAGGGAAGGGGCAGCCAAGCCCCGGGGAGAAGCCATGCTCTGGACAGAGGCCCTTAATGCTGCCCCTGGACAAAGGGAGTGGCGGAGGAGGAAGCAAAGACATGACCGTGGAACCTGCCAGTGCAGAGGTTAACAGCTATAACAACAGCTTTAATAATAGATGGCACATGTCATGTCTTTCATTGCCTTGGCCGCTGTACAGATTCGTGGGATGTCCCCGTTGGTGCCGTGTTGGGGTTGCTGCTCCCAGCCCTCTGTGCTACTTTGCAGCTCCGGCCAAGGTGTCATCTGTGCCTGCTGTATGGTCTTCGGGCTCGACGTTGCAAACGTGAGCGATCTCGCACCCGCACGGGCCCAGTCCTGGAGCGGTGGCCGCTGTTGCCCGCTGTGGAGCTGCGGGAGGCCCCTGCTGCCATCTGGCTGGGGGAGCTGCTCTCAGCCCTTGGTGCTGCTCTGCGGCTCCTGCCACGGCGTTGTCTGGGCTGGCTGTCAGGAGTTTGAGCCCGACGTCCCGATCGGGAGCGATCTTGCACCCGTACAGACCCAGAACGCGTGGAACGGCGGCCGCTCTGGAGCACTCGAGATGGGCTGGAGGCCTCTGATGCTACCTGGCTGGGGGAGCTGCTCTCACTGCTGTCAGCCTGCAGTGCTCCTGAGTGCCTCCTGTCACGGCTTTGTCTGGGCCGGGTGTAGGGATTTTGGGCCCGACGTCGAGAACGAGAGCGATCTCGCACCCGCATGGGCCCTGGGGGAGTGGAGCGTCGGCCGCTCTCGAGCACTGGGGAACTGCGGGAGGCCCCTGCTGCCTCCTGGCTTGGGGAGCTGCGAGAGGCCCCTGCTGCCGTCTGGCTGGGGGAGCTGCTCTCGCTGTTGTCTGTCTGTGGTGCTCCTGAGTGCCTCCTGTCACGGCGTTGTCTGGGCCGGGTGTAGGGATTTTGGGCCCGACGTCGAGAACGAGAGCGATCTCGCACCCGCATGGGCCCTGGGGGAGTGGAGCGTCGGCCGCTCTCGAGCACTGGGGAGCTGCAGGAGGCCCCTGCTGCCTCCTGGCTTGGGGAGATGCTGGAGGCCCCCCCCTCCTCCTGGCCTGGGGAGCTGCGGGAGGCCCCTGCTGCCTCCTGGCTCGGGCAGCTGGAGCCAGTGAGCTCCGAAGTGACGCTGGATGCTGTAAGGGGAAGCAGGAAAGTCAAGGGAATGGTTCCTTAGGCCTGAGCCAGGGCAGCCCAGAGCAGGGCCCCCAGCCCTCCTGAAGCACAAAGGCTCTGCCAAGCCCAGCCTGGGCCCTGCCTTTGCCCAGGGGGGCACCCGGCTGCTTTGCCTCTTACCAATGCTGGGGCCAGCACAGCCGGCGCACTGCCAGCTGGTTGTGCTGTCCCCCAAACTGGAGCAGGCTCTGTGGGTGCCCTCGGCAGCACAGGAGCAGCACAGGAGCAGTTGCCAGGGCCTGGGGAAGCAAATGGATTGATGACTGTGAGGACAAAGTGGCTGTAGCACAGGAATTGTCCAGCATCGCTCTTGTTCTTTGTCCTTCTGCTTCCTGTCCTTGGTGAGACAGATCCCGTGCAGAGCCCCAAGGTGCAGCTTGGGCAACTTACCCCTCTTCCTCCACCTGCTCCCTGCCTCCTGGGCAAAGGCACTCCCTGGCATCACAGCGGCTGTGCCTCTCCTCTAATTCTGGAGGATCATCAGTGATCCACGATGGCAGACTAATGGAGAAAGCAAAATTGATGAGTCCCTGCTGCCCCAGCATAGACCAGATCCAGTCCTTCAGGAAGCTGAAGCCCACACTCAGGGGACAGTGGATGGCCAGGACTGCTGGGACAGCCCCTGGAACACCACAGTGAGACTTTTGAGCTGTGCAGAAGGACACCAACCTTAATGGGACCAGGATTCCCATAACCAGCATTTCCACAACGAAGACATCCCTTTCTCTGCAGGCTGGGCACATAAAACTCATAATGCCAGCATGGATAGCGTTCTCCTGTAGCAGAAGCAGAAGGAGTCTGAGTGAGGCCCTGGAGCTGCTGAGAGACTGCTGTGCTGCCCAGGTGAGGGAATGGCTCCTACCTGGATGCAGCTCCTGTGGAACCAGGCATTTCTGCATGCTGGGCACACCATGGTGCTGTAGGAGAGTCTGTCTCCCACGGGCTCCATGCAGATGAGGCAGCTGGTGTTGTCCCCTGGGGCCACCTCCACTGCCAGCTCTGGGCGGTGCTCCCGGCAGAAGGACCTGGGGAAAAGAGGAAAGGGATGGGAGGTGAGCAGTGCTGGGTTCTTCTTCCTGGGAGCAAGGGAGCAAGGGAGCAAGGGAGCAGAGATACCTGAATGGAGGAAAGAACTGGGTGATGCATTCACCCTCCATGGCACAGGGGAGATGGAAGCTGCGGTCGCACCCACTCTCACGGCAGGTGATGCTGGCCCCGCTCTCACTGCAGACAAAGCAGCGCTGGGAAGAGCACAGCAGCCCCCATCAGCGGCAGCCTCAGGCCTGGGATTTCTTTCCTGGGGTTTGTGCTAAGCTTTTTTAAGCATCTCCTGGCACAAATCTCCCTGGTTTTTGTTAGGTTCTCACCTTCTGTGCTGCTTCCTCAATTACACTTTGAATATTTTCAATGGGAAAATCCCATCGTGCAAGTCCTGTCTCAGTGCCGTGCTCAAAGAGGCCGTCGGCAAGCAGCTGCAGAAGAGAAAAGACAAGGAGCTGTTGAGGGGAGCGAGGCAGGGACTGCCTGTTGGAACGCCAGAGGGAGCCCCAGGGTAACTCACCAGGCAATAGGTATGGCCACAGATCCCGTGTGTGTCCATCATGGGACCATAGATGGAGAGGCTGCTGCTCTCTGCCCGGCCACACAGCACGCACACTGGAGGGGAGAGAGCAAATGTCACCGGGAATGAACAGCTCTGAGGGGCCAGGGGAAGCGTCTCTGAGTGATTGTCCCCGGGACCTGCTCTGTCCCTGCCCAGCTGAGGGGCAGGGCTCTCAAAGTCTTGGAGAAGAGGGGACACTGCAGGCAGGGGGGTCCCAGTAGCTGCCCCCTGCCCAGCCTGGCTCCCGCTTGCCGAGGGAAGGAGGATCCCTGCCCCGGGGTGGTTGGGGAGCTCCGGCTTCCCCCTCTGCCGCTCTCGGCCCCACGCTGAGTGTCCCCACAGCCCCTCTGCCGGGCTGCGGGAGGGACACTTTGCTCTCACCTCGCTCTGTGCTCGCAGACATGGTGCACGTCAGCGTTGAGCGTCGGGAGAATAACTCTTCTAGAAGCGCTGAGCTATCTCCAAGAAGTGCTCCTCTGGTCACTGTGAGGGAGAAGCAAGAGGCAGGTGAGCTTGTGGCACCGACCCAGAGCCCCTCCGTGTGGGGTCCCCCTTCTCCCCTGGCAGCCCCGCAACAGCCCCGTCCCTCCCGTGTGCTCTCCTCACCTCGCCAGGTCGCACTGACACCTGTCCTGAGCCCAGTGTCCTTTAATAGGTGGCTTGGCCCTGTGGGTCACAATGGCTTCTGTGACATCAGCACCTGTGCACCCCAGACACGGGCAGGTCACCTCTGTCATTGGTGTCTGTGTTTTGGGCCCGATGTCATGAAGAGGAGCGATCTTGCCCCCGTACGGGCCAGGGAGTCTGGAGTGGCTGCCGCTCTCAAGTCCTGGGAAGCTTCAGGAGGCTCCTGATGTCAGGTCGCTGACAGAGCTGGGGCTGCTGTCTCAGAAGAGAGGGAGCTGTGGGATGCCCCTCCTGATGCCTGGGTGGGGTTGCTTCTCTCGGCCCTCAGTGCTGGGGCCGAGCTGTAGGGATGTTGGACCCAATGTCACGAACGGGAGTGATCTCGCACCTGCATGGGCCCAGGGGGACTGGACTGGCCACCTCCAGGTGTAAAAAATTGCACCATTCAATCTGACCCCAATAACTAATTTGCCCTCAGAATATGAAGCTAGACCCATCATGTAAGCAGAATGTGTTCTGATTCTAATTGGTCCTGTAGAGCAATTGATAAAATGTCTAACGGATACAAGAGCATCAATTTCAATAGCAGGACAACAGGAATGGTGAGAAGCTGGGCGTACAACCTAAGTGGCAAAGCGTTAAGATCACCAGAGGAAATGGAGCCAGTGCTATTCGCCAAACTGTTTGTTTGTGGATCCTGTGTGAGATGTGTACATCATCCATTTGTTTTGCTATTAAAGAACACAGTGACGATATTTTAAGCTTTGATGTTTTGAACAGCCAAACCTGGCACCTACTGGACAGCTGTGCAGGGTCCTTTGGTTTCAAACATTGACACGAACCGTGACAGAAATCAGGAAGCTGCAGTCCATGCAACGGCTGCGCTCCCCGATTCAAAAATTACTTCTGTCCCACACTATCCTATTTCTGTCACTGCACAAGTGGAAATTTCTGCAGTAATAGAAGAATCAGAAAAATGACCTATCTCTAGAACTTTGCAGTTCCTTTGCAAGCAGCTGCATACCCATGGATGGCAGAGCTAGGTACAAAAGGGGTACTCCTTATGGTCCCCTTGCAGGAAAAAGGAAGGAAAATTTGCCTTCACTTGGGAAGGTGTACATAAGACCTTTCGGAAACTCCCACAGGGATATAAACATTTTCCTACAACTGCTCATGCTGCACTTGCTGAAGTCTTGCAAGCAGTCACTGTCCCACAAGTTGTGAAACTAAATCAGTACATCGATGATACTGTAACTGAGGGATCTTCCCCTGAAATGGTGGGGAAAGTAGCAGCAGCGTGTTCCATCCTACTACAGCAGAATGGAGTTTTCCAGAGCATAATGCTTGTTGCAGTGATTTCAGACTGGCTTGGATGGACCGAAGAGATCCATATTATTCAGTCCAAAGGATTTAAAAGAGACAGAACAGAGCTATTCCAAATTGGGAAGAGAACTCTTGTTTCTGCTCCGAGCAGTTAAACAAGTTGAGCCACTTAAGGGGTAACCCAACCAGCAAAACCCTGCCAACGCTTTAGTTTTCCCTTTCCAGGAGCGATACTGGGAATGATACCAACACATCACTCCTCAAGACCAGGTTAGCCATTGCAGAATTGTTTGGCCTTTTCACGTGAGCCATCATCACCAGCATAAACCAGATGAATTATTTAACACATTGACAAGTACAACTCACAAGGTAGAGATCCTCACTCCTTTTATTGATGCTAATCAGTACAGACAAGAGCTTTCAGCTTTCCTATCTCAGCAGTGTGTTTCCCCAGTCACTGGCTTGCCATTTAAGCTCTGGTTTAGCTGAAAAATGTAACAAGGAATTCTCAGTGGAAGAAACTTGCACAAGCCTCTCAGTTGCTTACCATTCATCTCTACCAATGTAGAGATACTCTAGCAGACCTGAGCTTCCCATCCTTCTGCAAGAGAAGGGCTTTTTCTGCAAAAGTCTCTGAAGGAGGACTGGCTAGGGTTACCCTGCTGTGGAGTTTTTTTCCTCTCAAGGACATCTGAGGGGACTGAAGCCCTCAGGAGCTGGTGCTGACTCGACACTCCTGAGTCTTAAAAGAGGGAATTCCTCAGCTGGGGCTGGCAGCTTCTATGAAGAAGGATTTCTTGGCTTAAAATGCAAGAAGGAAGCCTTCAGTGGGGGCGGCGGCCATCTTGTTGGGGAACGGGAACTGGGCTACGTGGGACACCTTCGGGCTACCACACAAACGTCGGGCAGGGGCTGAAGCTGATGAGCCGGATGGCTGTGGAAGGCCGGCAGAGGACGTAGCTCATCCTCGCAGCGTGGGCCGGGGAAACAGGGCAGCCCCGAGCTCGGCCCCGCTCTGGCTCAGGCAAGGTGCTGGAGCCGCTCCCCGGAGCACCGCTTCACCTCAGGAGCCACGGCCTCAGCGAGGCGCTTTCCCGCTCTTTCTGCCCTGAGGCTCATGGCGCCGTGCCGGGTCTCCCTCGGCCTCGATCTCCTTCTCCTGCTGCCGGCGGCCGGTGAGTGCGGGGCTGCGGGGCGGGGGGCGCCGGTGCTGGCAGCAGGGGAGCCCGGGCATCGAGGCGGTTTGCCGGCTCCGGCAGCCACTTGCGAGGCGGCTCGGGGGGCTCCTGCCGGCAGGAGCCGGGGCCGAGGCTGCGTTCCCCGGGGAGGCCCTGCCGAAGCGCCCGCCGTGGGGCAGCCCCAGCCGAGGCTTTGCTTTAGTCGTCCCAGCGGCGATGCCTGCCTCTTGCCCTCGCCGGGGCGAAGGCCATCGCTACGCCCTGGGTTTGTGGTCTGTAGGGCTGCGGCCACAAGGGCCAGGCGGGATGGGCGGGCGCAGACCCCGTTGTCGGGGAGACGGGCGGTGGCACTGGTGAGGCCGAGCCGGGCCATCCCCCGGGGGCAGGAGAAGCCATGCTCTGGACTGAGGCCCTTAACGCTGCCCCTGGAGAAAGGGGAGACGGAGGAGGGGTTGTTGGTTGTTGGTTGTTAATTTCAATAAGTAAAACTTTCAGGAAAAAATCGTATTTGGGGGAAAGTGAGACAAAAGAGAACAAAGGAGAGATGCAGAGGAGGAATAGGGCTCACATGCTTGTGAAGCAGTAAAAATTAGACAAAATGAGGTTCCAGTTTGAGAAAGACACATGCCACATCACCAACAGCCTGGCCTTGAGTACTTGAGGTCTGCAAGACACTTGCAAGAGAGATGAAAGGGATGGGAAGGAATGCTGCCCACAATTCCCCACAATTTATCTTGGTTACAGCCTTGAGCACTGGCTAGAAAAACACTGAGTAATTGGAGTCACTGTATCAACATGCCATTAATGTATTACTGAGCTATTAGCAAACTAAAATGCCCACCCATGGGCTAGAGGGACCCCTATTCTGAGCATGGGCAGTGAAATTTTTGAGCATTGCCCCTTCAAGTGGAAGCGAGGAATTGTTTATCCAATCGTGGGTGTGAATGGCAGGATAAAATGTTAGCAATGAAGTTCTTTCTCACAAATTTGGGTATAAAAGTAGCACTTGCAATTTGGGAAATTGAGCTGGCTTAGTGGAATATCACCCTGCTCCCTCTTCTTTGCAGGAGTGAATAGTAAAGATCTCAGCTCTGTGTGTGTATTATTGAACACCATGTACCGGATCCCACTGTTGGGACAACAGAGGGAGCTGGGAACTGACTCCATGGTCATTTTTTCTGCCAGTGCAAGGGTTAACAGACAACTTCCATGTGCTGGTGGAAGGGGATCGGGGCCAAAACTTGGGGACAGCACATGGCTGGTCCCACGTCATTGTTTGAGGTGGCTGAAGGGATATGAGGCCCAACACTTGATACAGGAGTGGTCAAACATGTGGACAGGCCCAGGAGGGCTGGAGCAGCTGCTGCCCTCAAGTGCTGCTGAGCTGCAGGAGCAGCTCCTGGAACCTATAGAAACCTAAGGAACCTGCTGGAAACTATACTAGGGCACGTGGAAAACAAGGAGGTGGTTGGTGTCAGTCAGCATGGCTTCACCAGGGGCTAATTGTCCCTGACAATTTGGTGGTCTTCTACGGCAGCATCTGTTTGAGCAAGTCCAGAGGAGGGCCACAGAGATGATCCAAGGGCCGGAGCAGGTCTTCTGTGAGGACAGGCAAAGAGAGCTGGGGGTGTTCAGTTTGGAGAAGGCTCCAGGGAGAGCTTAGGACACCTTCCAGTACCTGAAGGGGTCACAGGAAAGCTGGGTACAGACTTTTTACAAAGGCACAGAGGCCCTCTCAAGGGCCTCTGAGGGGACTCAAGCACTAAGTAGAGGGTACTGCCTGGACCCTCCTGAGCCCCCAGGAGGAAATTCCTTTTTTCATACAGAGGCTTATGGCCTCTATGAAGGAGGACTTCTTGGCTTAAAGTGCAAAAAGGAAGCCTTCAGTGGGTAGAGCAGCCATCATGTTGGGGAGCAGGAATTGGGGAAGGTGGGAATGTTCATGGGTCACTGTAGTAGCACATCTACAGAAATCTTCACGTGACAAATAGAGTACAGGGGTTAAGAGAAAACTTTATTGTGCCAGTAGAGGGGGATCAGGGACAGAACTTCAGGAAGGCACATATCATGTCCTGCTTCACTGGGGCCGGCTGTAAGGAGTTTTGCCCAATGTCACAAATAGCAGCGACCTCACACCTGCGTGGCGAGCCCAGGAGGCCTGGAGCTGGGGCCGCCGTTGAGCTCTGGAAGACTATGGAAGTCGAGCTATGGAAGCCCCCTGCTGCTTCCTAGCTGGAGGAGTTGCTCTCAGCCCTCGGTGCTGCTGTGCTGTTCCTGCCCCGGTGTCGTCTGGGCCAGCTATAGGGATTTTGGGCTCGACGTTGTGAACGGGAGCGATCTCGCACCCGCACAGGCCCCGGGGGAGTGGAGCGGCGGCCGCTCTCGAGCGCTGGAGCGCAGTTGGAGGCCTCTGCTGCTGCCTCCTGGCTGGGGGAGCTGCTCTCGCTGCCCCCACTGCTCTGTGTGCTCTCAGCCCTCCGTGCTGCTGAGTGCCTCCTGCCACGGCGTCGTCTGGGCCGGCTATATGGTGTTTGGGCTCGACGTCGCGAACGAGAGCGATGTCGCACCCTCATGGGCCCTGGGGGAGCGGAGCGGCGGCCGCTCTCGAGCGCTGGGGGGCTGTGGGAGGCCTCTGATGGCAGCTGCCTGATGGAGCCCTCGCCCCTGGTCTCAGGGGCAGGAGGGCTGTGGGTTGGCCCCATTGCTGCTTGGCTGGGGCAGATGCTCTCAGCTCTCGGTGCTGCTGTGTCACTGCTCTCGAGAGCTGGGGAGCTGCGGGAGGCCCCTGCTGCCTCCTGGCTTGGGCAGCTGGAGCCAGTGAGCTCCGAGGTGACGCTGGATGCTGTAAGGGGAAGCAGGAAAGTCAAGGGAATGGTTCCTTAGGCCTGAGCCAGGGCAGCCCAGAGCAGGGCCCCCAGCCCTCCTGAAGCACAAAGGCTCTGCCAAGCCCAGCCTGGGCCCTGCCTTTGCCCAGGGGGGCACCCGGCTGCTTTGCCTCTTACCAATGCTGGGGCCAGCACAGCCGGCGCACTGCCAGCTGGTTGTGCTGTCCCCCAAACTGGAGCAGGCTCTGTGGGTGCCCTCGGCAGCACAGGAGCAGCACAGGAGCAGTTGCCAGGGCCTGGGGAAGCAAATGGATTGATGACTGTGAGGACAAAGTGGCTGTAGCACAGGAATTGTCCAGCATCGCTCTTGTTCTTTGTCCTTCTGCTTCCTGTCCTTGGTGAGACAGATCCCGTGCAGAGCCCCAAGGTGCAGCTTGGGCAACTTACCCCTCTTCCTCCACCTGCTCCCTGCCTCCTGGGCAAAGGCACTCCCTGGCATCACAGCGGCTGTGCCTCTCCTCTGATGCTGGAGGATCATCAGTGATCCACGATGGCAGACTAATGGAGAAAGCAAAATTGATGAGTCCCTGCTGCCCCAGCATAGACCAGATTCAGGGCATCCCTTCTCTTCCCCTGCTGCCCTCTTTCCCAGTCCTCCAGGAAGCTGAAGCCCACACTCAGGGGACAGTGGATGGCCAGGACTGCTGGGACAGCCCCTGGAACACCACAGTGAGACTTTTGAGCTGTGCAGAAGGGCACCAACCTTAATGGGATCAGGATTCCCATAGTGAGCATTTCCAGGAGGAACAGATCCCTTTCTCTGCAGGCCGGGCACATAAAACACAGAATACCAGTGTGGATAGCGTTCTCCTGTAGGAGAAGCAGAAGGAGACTGAGTGAGGCCCTGGAGCTGCTGAGAGACTGCCGTGCTGCACAGGTGAGGGAATGGCTCCTACCTGGATGCAGCTCCTGTGGAACCAGGCATTTCTGCATGCTGGGCACACCAGGGTGCTGTAGGAGAGTCTGTCTCCCACAGGCTCCATGCAGATGAGGCAGCTGGTGTTGTCCCCTGGGACTACATCCAGTGCCAGCTCTGGGCGGTGCTCCCGGCAGAAGGACCTGGGGAAAAGAGGAAAGGGATGGGAGGTGAGCAGTGCTGTGTTCTTCTTCCTGGGAGGAAGGGAGCAAGGGAACAGAGATACCTGTATGGAGGAAAGAACTGGGTGATGCATTCACCCTCCGTGGCACAGGGGAGATGGAAGCTGCGGTTGCAGCCCCTCTCCCAGCAGGTGATGGTGGCCCCGCTCTCACGGCAGACAAAGCAGCGCTGGAAAGAGCACAGCAGCCCCCATCAGCGGCAGCCTCAGGGCCTCCACAGCCAGCCACAGCTTCTGGGTAGTGCGCAGGATGGGACCACTGCTGGGTCACATCCTACAGATCAGCTCTGTGGAGCTGCTGGGAGCAAGACTTCTGTCCCAGAGCTGGTTGGAAGGGCTGGGAAGTTTTTCCTGGGGTCTGGTCTAAGCTCCTGCTCCACTCTTGGCACAAATCTCCCTGTTCTTATCAAGTACTCACCTTCTGTGCTGCTCTCACGATCACACGTCGAATACGTGTGGAACGGATGCCCATGAGGCCTCCTCTCTGGATTCTCTGGCCAGAGAGGCCGTTGGCAAACAACTGCAGAAGGGAGAAGACAAGGAGCTGTTGAGGGGAGCGAGGCAGGGACTGCCTGTTGGAACGCCAGAGGGAGCCCCAGGGTAACTCACCAGGCAATAGGCATGGGCACAGATCCCGTGTGCCTCCAGTATGGGACCACAGACGTCCAGGTCACCCTCTGGCCGGCCACACAGCATGCATACTGGAGGGGAGAGAGCAAATGTCACCGGGAATGAGCAGCTCTGAGGGGCCAGGGGAAGCGTCTCTGAGTGATTGTCCCCGGGACCTGCTCTGTCCCTGCCCAGCTGAGGGGCAGGGCTCTCAAAGTCTTGGAGAAGAGGGGACATTGCAGGCAGGGGGGTCCCAGCAGCTGCCCCCTGCCCAGCCTGGCTCCCGCTTGCCGAGGGAAGGAGGATCCCTGCCCCGGGGTGGTTGGGGAGCTCCGGCTTCCCCCTCTGCCGCTCTCGGCCCCACGCTGAGTGTCCCCACAGCCCCTCTGCCGGGCTGCGGGAGGGACACTTTGCTCTCACCTCGCTCTGTGCTCGCAGACATGGTGCACGTCAGCGTCGAGCGTCGGGAGAATAACTCTTCTAGAAGCGCTGAGCTATCTCCAAGAAGTGCTCCTCTGGTAACTGTGAGGGAGAAGCAAGAGGCGGGTGAGCTCGTGGCACCGACCCAGAGCCCCTCCGTGTGGGGTCCCCCTTCTCCCCTGGCACCCCCGCAACAGCCCCGTCCCTCCCGTGTGCTCTCCTCACCTCGCCAGGTCGCACTGACACCTGTCCTGAGCCCAGTGTCCTTTAATAGGTGGCTTGGCCCTGTGGGTCACAATGGCTTCTGTGACATCAGCACCTGTGCACCCCAGACACGGGCAGGGACATCCTGTGAGTGACATTCTGGGGCGGGGGCCCAGGCCCTTGATTCCCACATAACCGCGGCGTTTCTTCTGCATCAAGTGCCGAGTCAAAGGCCATGTTCCCAGGGCAGCCATTGAGGGTGGCACTGCTGGCTGAAGGGTGCTGCTCAGGCCAGGCCATGGCAGGGCTCCAGCCCTGGCCAAGGGCAACCTCTGCTCCTGCCCAGGGCTCGGGGAGCGCTGCCCATAGGGTGGGCGAGGGGATCCTTCCCCTCCGTGCTGCACTGGGAAGGCAGCATTGGCAGGACTGGCTCCAGTTCTGGGCTGTCCAGCACAGGGCACAGAAGTGACCTTTGAGCCTGGCCTGGGCTCACGCATCCCATCTGCTCACAGGCTGTCGGTGGCTGGGGCACGGTACAGGGCCTCAGCACTGCACCTAAATGGCACACATGGCCCAACATCTTTCTCCTGAACTCCTTAGCTCTTTGTTGGTGTGCTGCCTCCAGAAGATAAAGCAGCTTTGGAAGCTGGGATGTTACGGTGGAAATGGCCTTTTCCCATGGCAATAAATGGCCTTTTTCCAAGGCAGTGTGAGCCCTTTCTTGGTGGGGCTGGAAAATGCAAGTGGCTGTGGGGCAGCTTCGGAGGTGCCAGAAAGGGGCACCCAGGAGCAGAGGGAGCAGGGCAGCCCCTCTCCTGGGCAGTTCTCACCCTGGCCTATGGCTGGGCTGGTGATTTATGGGACTTCCCTACTGGAGGAGTGAGGAAGGAAAGCTCTTGTGGCGAGTTAGTTACTCAGCTCTCCAGATCTTACCAAAGCTCTCCTCTTGGCTCAGAGTCCTTTGCCAGTGCTCTCCTGGCCTGGAAGGCTGAGGAGTCTTCTCTGGGCAGACCCCAAGGGTGGTGGCCTCTCACTGGCTTGGGCCAGAGACCTCTCAGAAGCTCTCCCACAGCGCTGAAGTGTCCCTGAGGCTGGCCAGACCCCAGGATCTGTATCCCAAGGGATCGTCCGGCAAGAAGTGGAGCTCCCACCAGCACTGGCTGTCAGGAAAGACGAATATTGCCTGGTCGGTTGGTTTGCCCTCCTCATCTCTACCTTCCCTCAGTGCCTTTTTTTTCTGCCTCACAAGTCTCTGCACTGCATGCCACATGTGACTCTTTTGCCCTCAAGGTCATCTGAGAGGACTCAAGCTCTCAGTAGCTGGTGCTGCCCAGGCTGCCCTGAGCCCTGCAAAGGGAACTCTTTACCAGGGACTTGTGGCCTCTGTGAAGAAGGATATCTTGGCTTAAAGTGCAAGAAGGAAGCCTTCAGTGGGTACAGCAGCCATCATGTTGGGGAACAGGAAGTGGGCTATGAGGAACACATCTGGGCTACCACACAAACTTGGGGCAGGGTCTGCAGCTGAAGAGCGGCTTGGCCCGTGCACAGTATCTCCGGCTTTGGCGCGGAGAAGGCTCCGAAGCCGCTCGCCAGACCGTCGCCTCACCAGGGGAATCCCAGCCCGCCACGAAGCTTTTCCGCCTTTTCTGCCGTGAGGCGGCTCCTCCCGCCGCCCGGTCTTCTCCCGACCCGCCCGGGGCCGAAGCCGCTCATGGCGCCGTGCCGGGTCTCCCTCGGCCTCAGTTTCCTTCTCCTGCTGCCGGCGGCCGGTGAGTGCGGGGCTGCGGGGCGGGGGGTGCCGGTGCTGCCAGCACAGGAGTCGAGGCGGTTTGGCGGCTCCGGCAGCCACTTGAGAGGCGGCCCGCGGGGCTCCTGCCGGCAGGAGCCGGGGCCGAGGCTGCGTTCCCCGGGGAGGCCCTGCCGAAGCGCCCGCCATGGGGCAGCCCCCCGTAGGCCAGAGCTGGGGCCGGGGGACGTGAGTCTGGGTAGAGATATTCACCGCTGAACAGCGGTTTGGGTGGGAACTGATTTTGCTGAGAGCAAGGTTCTGCTTGAAGTGCGGTAGGTTTGTTTTGACAGCAGTGCACATTGTCACACAACAGAATTAGGACCCCACTATTGAGTGATGGACCCACCTAATGGTTACTGTCTACTGGTAAACCTAAGGTAAGACTACTGGGGGAGAAACAATCTACCCCAAAGTGCCAGCCAGTCACTTTTGATGCATGGCACTAAAAATCTTCACCTTTTCATCCCCAACACAGTAAATTTTGGCCTTTTAGAGTGAGATAATAGAAATACTTAAGTGTTGAGTTACCATATTGCATAATCAGCACTGCTTGTGCAAACTCATTTGATAATTGAGTTCGTACATAGCTATCACTATGTAAGATCACCTGAAAACTGGCCCAGACCTTTCATTTCTGCTGTCATTTGATTGTGCTGCTGTAGTGCAGTACTGAGATGGAGGGAGTGATTTTGTTGGTTGTTTTGTTTTTTTTGTAATATCACAAGTTATTTTGGAATTGGTTTAGCTATCTATCATTTCCTTATTAGTGGTACAGGAAGGAGAAAGTTGTTAGGTGAAATTACATGTCTGCAGAGGAAAAATTCAGTGAGCCAGGCATAAGCATGTGCAAACACACGAGTAGAAGTACTGGGGTATTGGTAGAAGAAGCAGAATTTCCTCCTTGGTAGATATTCCTCCTTGCTTGTGTTTAATCAGCCTTCATATTTAACCCCCCTTAATATATTTTTAGTTCTTTTTAATGTTGGCTGAAGTATTCATGTGTGTCTTGGTGCCAAAGTCAGGACTGAGTTTTTAAATGGCAAAATCAGTTTAAATACTCCAGGAACTTCCCCCTGCTTTTCTTCTGAAGAAACATAATTTGTTGTCATTGCCTCTTCTTGTTTGCTTTTGACAAACAACTACACCTCAAGTAACTTGAGCTTCTCAGATGGAATGTGGTTTAGGAGCACGGTATGTCTTGTTAAGGTATGTGATAAAGTGATAGGAAGAAAAATGAGGAATAGAAACCAGGTGGCTGCAGCATTTCTCACAGAAAACTGAAATGATACTATTGCTAAAGATTCTTCTTGGGAAATGATTTTTGCTTAAACTTTGAGAAGGATTTCTGTGTGGCAGTTGGAAGCTTTCAATGTGCCATTCTTGTGTTGCATTCGCTCAGAGGGGGCAAAGAGAAAGCAGGCAGTCTGCTAAGGAATGTATCAACCCAATGCAGTGCTGAGGGGATGGGATGTCTCCCAAGAATTCCATCCCAGTACATGAACGCCTCTGTTTCCTTAGCACTACAACTTCACTGGTTGAGACTAGAAGTGGGAGGATGCCATTTGACTGATTTTAGTCCTAAGAGTCTCTGGTTTGTGACATCTCTGGTTTGTGACATCTCTGGTTTATGCTCTGGATTAGCAGGGTTAGGATTTTCCTTGAAGGAAGCAAAGCCACAGGAGGAAACAACCAAGTCACATGGTAATCCAAAGCTGCAGTGAATGCAGTTGTGTTGCATCTTTTGCATCAAGTCAAATGTCTCGGAAAACTTAACATTTTCTTCCACCTGATTTTAGGGCTTGTGTGGAATTTTTAACAGAGCAACTAGCAGCTGTAGTGGAAGAGAGTATCACCAGGCAGAGCATCTCATACATACTTGCAGTACAGTCCTTTCTGTATGTGTGAACAGTTAGGAAGAGCTGCTTGATGAAGATGAGATAGTTTGTGTGCATGGAGTATTTTCCCTTTTATTTCCTCTAAAGGAAATAATTGATATGCAAGACCTAGACAAAATACTTGAAAGATATTTAAATGTTAACCTAGGTGAGCTGGTCAGTGTGAAAAAGACTTTATAGGATTATTTATTTACTAACTATTGGTTTATAACTTTTTTTTTTTTTTCAGTTTTGGGTGAAGATTGTCGGGCATATACTGATCATTATGGCAAGGCACAACCTGCAAAATCCTGTCCCAAATTCTGCTGTGGAAATTGCATGCTTCAGTACTGTTGCTCTAATGAGCTGTTAAAATTTGATGAAGAACAACTGGTTCAGTGTAATCTGCTTCATGGAAGGTAGGAGGCAAACAGTGTATACAGAAGTTTATAATTCTATCATTAAATTCCAAAAACACTCAGTTTAGTGGTTAAAAATTTACAAAGAGACTTTTCAGCTCTGGCTCCACTGGGGATCTACATTAATGCATGTGACTTCCCTGTGAAGTGGGAGCAATGAGGTGGGCAAATTGCATGAATTGGTGTGTGTTTTCCTGGGCATTTACTTTTCCTGTATTTATTTTTTCTTTTAGGATTAAAAAAAATTGTCTCTTTCTCTTCTAAGTGTACATTACCTTTCATAAACATTGGGAACTTAGGTACTTGACTAAGTTGTAAATTCCATTTTTGACATCAATTCTCTTATTATAGGATATCTGAGCTAAGCAACTTGAATTACATGGAGGCTTTTTCAGATCCTGATATTTACATTTCTCCTGACCCCAGGTAAGCCATGCAAAGTCTCAGGTTTTAAAATTATATTTATTTTGGATGTTCTTCAGCATGTAGTTGAGCCATGCCAATAGAAGATGAGAACAGAAATACTGATTTATCTTGAGGATGGGGAGCACTCAAGCTCCCCGGGTGAGCTGAAGAAGGGACATGAGGAAGAGTTGGATTGTTCTGTTCAGACCGTGATGATTGTTGTGTGTCGTGTTCTGTGTTCTCATTGCTGAGTGGGAGGGAGGTTGTTGGCTAAAGCATTAGCATGCTTGCTTTGTACTGACAGGTCGAGTCCATAGTGGCTCAGTAAGAGAAGCTGCTTTAGGTTCATGCATTTTCTTGCTTTTTAGCACCCTTTTCACTTAAACAGTATCTCTTGACAGTATCTCAAAATAAGTTCTTTTAGGGGGTTACGAGAGCATTGTTGCAGAAAGCGTCTGTTTTCCACAACCTGAAAGACAGACCAGAGAGCAGACGGGTTAGTCCTGGGCGGCATTTGATAAATAAGTTTGGCTGGGATGGCAGGGCAGGGGGACTCGACCCCTTGGCGGAGGCGCAGCCCGGCGGCTGGGGGTGCTGCGGCTCCGCGGAAGCTGCACGGAGCCATGGGCCGCGGCGCCCTTAAGGGGGCGGTGCCAGCGGTGTGACGTCAGGGGGCGGGGCCAGCGCCAGCGGAGGGCGCGGGGCGAGCGGCGGCGACGAGCATGGGGTGAGCGGAGGACGGGGGCACCGGGGTACCGGCACCGGGGTGGGTTGGTCGGGTCGCTGCGCAAGGGGGAGGACCTCCCCGTTCCTGCGTCCTAGAGGCGGTGGGAAGGAAGCCCGGAGCGCTGCTGGGGTGTCCGCGTGATGGGGGTGTCCGGGGTACCCATAGACGTGCGCAAGGAACGGGCCGATGTCAGGGTTTGGAGAGGGGATGCTTCTCTGCTAGGCTGATGGAGCGGTCTTGGGGACCTTCAGATGGTTCAAGTACAGCAGGCGTGAGCCTCGTCGTTTGGTGCTTTTTTAGGTGGAAGGTAAAAAAAAAAAAAAAAAAAGCTTCTGCATCTTCAGGGCTGCAGAGATATTGAGTCTGCTGGAATAATAAAGGTTAAATAGAAAGAATGTAATATATTTCTTTCTATATCAGCAAGCATAGTTATTAAAAAAGCACAGTGAAAGAATATAAGCATTAAAAAAAAAAAAGCAGAACAAAAAGCTGCACAGTTGTTCAAGGAACTGCCATCAAGGCCTGCAGTCTACAAAAGTGCATTTGTAAATTACAGGAACCGTGTAGGAAGCAGCAGCTAAGTTGCTTTAATTATCTTGGTTTTCAGCTACAGAATGCCTAAAAAGAGAGAATTATTGATGTCTCACTTTGCAAAAATGATCATTAGTGATTTCTTTTTTTCCTTTCTGTTATATTACAGCTTTGAAAAATTAATATGTTGTGCAGAGGCCTAGACTTGACTTGAAACTTAATTTCTGGTTAGGCACCTTTGATAGAAAGCTAGTAACTATTAATAGAAATACCACCTTGGAAAAGCCACCCTGTCCTGGATTGCCTGGGACAGTATTCTAAAATATTTCTGTTTAGACAAACTAGTTTTGAGTGTCTGCAGTGTCTAGTTGGGTGAAAACAAAGGGGGTAAGATGCTCTGGTTTGCAGGTTTCTGGGGTGACCAAGGTTGGGGGTAGTTTTGAACCATGCAAGAGCCAGTGGGCCAGTAGGGTCAGAACCCAGGGCATCTCAGTTAAGCTGTCCAACCCAGGTATTTCATACCAAAAAGTCACCCTCACTATATATTGAAAGTTTGGGGGGATGTTTTTTCATTCTGCCAGGGCTGCCTTCCCCAGAGGGTCCTGTCTGCCTTGTCTGTTGTCCCATGCCTGAGGTCTGGAGCTCCACTGCTTATTGTGACCATTGTGTTCTTGCTGGAGCTGTCGTGCTTGTGGTGTTGGGCACTCAGTCCCCACTGCTAGAAATATGCAGGTTGTGACAGCTGTCTGAAGCTGAGTATCATTTTGTGTCTTGCATTAGCACTGAGGTTAATAGCAGTTCATTATTACTCTATTCAATCTGTCTTCTTTCAACCTACAAGTTTCCCCTCCTCTCTGCTGGCATCAGGTGATAGAACAGTTGTCCAAACTGCAACACACCAGGATGTCACTCCAGAGGAAAACTGTATCCCAGAGCTTTCCAAAGGGACTAATGACTTCAGGTGTCTGATTTAGGGTGTTTCAGCATCAGGAATGAGAGTGAATAAGGCTTGCTGTGACTGCAGTCATTGGGACACCAAGTAGGTTTCTGTTTATTAATAGGCTTTGCCCAGGTTTTTGTGTGTTGGTGTTATGGTTTTGCTTGATTTGGTTGTATTTTGTTTTTTAAATAAACCAGTTACTTGCATTCCTTCTGGAAGAATTGTCCCTGGTTTCCCTGTGCAAGGTGTACTCCACCCTCTTGCTTCATGTCAATTTCTTTTAAAAGAAGAAGTTTTAAATTATTTCTTTATGACTGTGTTTAATATTTTACTGTGTGGGGAGGAAGGCTGATATCAGCTGAGATATGTCTTTATATTTCCAGCACGATGAGCACAGTGTTTAAACAGTTTGTAACAGGAGGAGAGGCAACAAAGGTCAGCTTCCATAAAGCCCTGTTCTTTCTCAAGAGCTGCAAATACTGCCATTGACACTTCCCTTCAGGAGGAGGAGGAGGTGATGGTTTCCAGGCATTAGGGGTCAGAAAGTATTTAGTTCCTCATTCTTGCATTGGCTTATTCCTGGATCAAGGTTACCACTCTGGCACATCTGGCACATTGCTCATAAATCCTGGCTTTTTAAGAGAATTTCACCTCTCTGAGGGCTGCTCACCAATTATATGTGGACTTGCTACTGTGCCAAGTAATCTGGGGTGTCTGTACTCCCTGCCTGGAAAACTCATCAGGGTTGTGCTCTTAATTCTGTGGGACAGTGTCAGGGAAGGGTCAGTGGTGATATGTGGTGATACCTTGGCTTGTGTGGCTGAGGAGTTTGTCGTTTGCTTTTCCTTGTTTCATTTCCTGTGTTTATTCTGAAGTCTTCTGCAGAGAAGTTCAAGCAGTGTGTGAGTTTTGTAGTAAGTTTCTTTTTATCAGTGCCTTTAACGTTGTTGTCTTTCAGTACTTGATTGAGTATCAGGCCCTGTTGAGGAAGTGGTGCAAGGCACTTTGGACAGCCCTTCTACTTGTAGTTAACCATGCAAGCAGTTCATATCCTTTAATCTTCTTTGTAGCATTTTAAAGACAATAAATTGCATTCCTCTGGAGCATTTTAATAATGTACTTTAAAGCACTGTGCTTCCAGAACACTGAATTTGTAGAAAGCAAAAGTACAAAAGTCAGTGTTCACTCAGATTCAGGCTTTTTCCATGGTTGATCAACCCTTAAAGATCATTTGGAGTTTTAGGTCAGAGTGTAGGCATTGGTTTCATACCACTAAACGTTTTAAATTTCCTTTTTTTTTCCCTTGCATGAAAGAGGACCATACTCAGTTTCTACAGTTTCTGCTTCTAGTGAATACATTGTAGCAAAGATTTACTACTGGAAGGTGTTTCCCCTTTTATTATTTTTTTTTCCTTTTAATTGGATTACTGAATTTTCCCCCTTCTTTGCTCTGGTTTCAAAGGTGGATTGTGAGCAGTAAGGATAATTTAGTTGTTTTTCCCCTTTCCTTCTACAGTATGTAGTGGCATTGCTTTAAGAAACTACAAAAAGTGTAGCACTAATTCAGTGGAACTTCAGTTGTTGTAATTTTCACTGGTACTGTGGCTGTTTGGCCTTGGCATGCCAATTTTCCTATAGTGACCCTTACTGGAAAAGGAAATAAGATGACTCACATCCACAGTTCAACTAATTATGAAGTATTTGAGTGTTTAAGGAGGTGGAGGAAGTCAGAACATCTGTGTCAGAGTTACAAAAGAAAATACTGTAGTTGGGGCATCTGTTAGCAGTCTTTAAAAATGGAGACAAAACTTCAAATTGTTGTGTACACAGTTAATTGGACTCTTATTTCTGACTTAATTTCTGCCTTGAAGTTACAGCAGATTGTGTGACAGGTACAGTAATGCTTGAGGAAAGGCTGCTCGTGCTGATGTGGTAGGGAGAGGGGAGCAGAATGCCCCTTCCTGGGGAGCCTCAGCTGGCAGAGACAGGGCAGCTTTGTTAATCTTGGGATGTGCTCATTTCCATCTCATCATGGGCTGATCAATGTGTGGTCTCGTGACTTGGATCTCCTTTTGTGACATGGAGAAAGTCCCAAGTCATTCTGCCTGCCTTTGTGTGAAATGCAGCAGCTGCAGAAGTCTGATAGGTGTGTGAGTTGGCAAAACTCATGAATTTGTAACTGTGGAAGATGTGATCATCCTCATTTGCTGTCTCAGTGTAGAGTTTGCGTGTGTTTTCTCCATCAACAAGCTGACACTGAACTCCACCCTATTTCTTCTCCTTCTCCCCTATCACTATCAGGCAGAGTTTACATTTCAGTGTATTTGGAGCTCCAGTGTCTGTAATAGTTTGCCAATGATAGTCAAATAAATTAGGAAGAGTATGCATTGGAAAATTTGTAAGCAGTCTCCAATGAGTAGGGGTTTCATTTTCTAGTACTAGTCTGTAATATTTTCTGTAATAACTGAGTTAAACTGCATGCAGAGCCCATTCTGCAAGGCTTGTGTTCAGACACAGGATGAAATCTCACCAAGGAATGTACGTGTCTTCTCCAGAAACAATTGAGATTTAGCTTTGAAGCTATTTAAAAATTGTTCTATACTTTTTACTAGCCCAGAGTTACACATAATTTTGCACAGTTTGTAACTGTAAGTTGCATTAGAGAGCATTTGGTTTCCCTGTGCTCTCAGTGAAGGAGCCAGTTTAAGCTGTCCAAGCAATTGTGAGTTGCCACTAAATTTCTCTGCTGCCTGCTTCAGGCTTACTGCTCATGCAGGTTCATTTACTCTGCAACCAAGATGGAAGGGGAGTTTGAAAAACAGTGTCCTGGCTCAAGGGGCAGATGTGCATGGTTGGGTTAGTGTGCTCTTCTAAGTACAGAAGGTTGTTCTGTGGCAAAAAGCAAGACGACCTGGCCTCAACATGCAAAGACACAGTAACATCAGTCACTTGGATTATGTTCAGTTCATTTTTCTGCAGGTATGTTCATCACTGACTGTACTTAACTGGGGTAGAGTGTTCCCTCTTCTAATTCTGTGGGCTTTGCTGTACCTCTGCTCTGTAACTCTGAAAACAGTAAATTTTTATTGTACAGGACGTTCGTAGAGAGTGTGTCACAGCAGCCACAGGCAGGGTGTCCCTCAGGAGGGTCCTGTAGCCTAAGAAATGAGAATCCTTCCTTGAAAAGATGGTTAGAAGAGCATGATTGTTATTTAGTAGGATCTGTGAAAGTTTGAGCATGTGGTTTTCAAAGCTAGCTTCAACTCTGCCTTTTCATATACTTCAGTAAATAGCCATGGCCTGAGGTGTAGCCAGATGTGTTTGCTTTAGGTTGTGTTGTAGGTGTATTTTAGGAAGAAGAGAAGAGGTGAATGGTTAGGGGAGGAGGAAGATGGCCCTAAATTGTCAAGCCTTTTAAAACTGCAGTTGTAGAGTCTTCTATGAAATGAACAAGTGAGTTTCTGCTTTTTTTCCTGCTAATTTCAGGAAATCAGCAGTTGTGGAAACTGCTTTGATGCATTTGATACTGCTTTTGATACATTATGGCTTTTGTTAGAAACATTTTATACTGTTAATGTTTACGGCTCTGGCTCTTGATTCCAGTGAAAGCTAAACTTAAAAACTTAAGTTATGCAGGGAACCAGTCATCAAAATCACTTTTCTGGCATTTTTATAAATTTTATGTTGATGATGAATACTATTTAAAAGGATAAACAGTCAGCAGGATGTGACCCTGACTGCACAGATCTCCTCCTACTTGTACAAAGATATTTTCCTTGATTATCATAATTGTGCTGGGTGAGTAATACTTCTGAAGAGAGAGAGTCAGGTAGCATGTCAGTGCATAGTATGATAGGATAATGAACTTACCTAACTTAAATTTTCCTCCTGCCTGATCACAGTGTTACTCACTTTTACATATGTGATGATATATGGGTAAAGTGGGTAGAGAAAAAGGTATTTCATGTAGAGCTGGGCTGCATGGTAAGCAAAGCTGGTGGCATAGCCCAGTCTAAATTTCCTTTAATTGCAGTTTCAGTGTGTTTCAACAGCCACACACCACATTGCAATTTACCAGAAAAAAAAAATCCTTCTTATTTTTTTAAATTTTAATTAAAATTTCAACTATTTAGCCAAATGGCTTTCTAATTAGTTGCTTAGGTCTGCTTTGTAGAATTAGTGTGGTACTGGTGATAACAAATTCATAGCATGGCAGTAGTTGTTTATTTGGGGAAAAATTTCTGTGTTAAGCAATTAATTTTTTTCAGTCAAATTTGTTCTATTAATTCAGTTAACCATTTAAGAAATATGCCTCCCCTTGCCTTCATGTTGATCCCAAATTTTAATTGGGGTGAGGGGTAATATCCTGTATCGTTGGACAGCAAGCCGAGCAGTAGGAGAAGAGTTGATTCATTTAATTTGCCTTAATTATCTGTGCCTGTAAACAATCTACATTCCCTTTTTGCCACTAAAGGAGCTTTTAATTTATTTTTTTTTTGTCTGTAGAAGCAAATGCCTTATATTGCAGTTAAGGATAGGTTTTTTTTATGCTGAGGACTTGTCTGAAATTGTCTTGTGACCTACATGAAGCTTCAGTGTTGGTTCTTGCACCATTGCTGAAAGGCTTTAGTCCCTCTGGATTTTCACCTCCTTGTTATGTATTTATTTTGAATGTACCAGTTTCCTATAGCAGTTATTCTCAGCTGTCTACAAAGTGTATGGTAGTAGTTTTCCTGGGAAACTTCCCTGGAAAATTATATTTTTACTATGTGTTACAAAGGGACTTATGTAAATAGACATATTTAGTACAGGTGAACTGTTCATAGACCAAGAAGAGATGCTTCTATACATCCCCCATAATAACCTCTTGGATCCAGGTGTTGGGTGTCCGTGTGAAACCACAAACTCCTGGATGTTGCCTCCTTGCCATCTTCTCATAAAGGCTGTTTAAGAATATCTGGTGCCAAACCTGTTGCATGTTACTGCAAAATATAGAAAAATCAGTGTCTTTTTAAAAAAAGTAATTAGCTTTTTTCCTGTAGGACTGTGTGTATTAAACTAAGGTTTATTATTTTGGGTCTGAAGCAATGCACAACAGCTTCCTATTCGGACGAACAGAAAAAGGGCCAATTCAGTACCTATTTAGAAAACTTTTTCTCAAAAAGACCCTTGCATTCTCATTTTCTATAACTCTTTAGCAGTTTCAGGGTGTTTTGGCTTACCATGCTCTTATTGTTGTTGCTTTAGTATGGGCTCTCAAACCAGAGATGGCTTGGCTGGTGCTGAGGTGTTCTCAGCTTTGTAGGTTTGTCCTGACTTTGGGGACGTGGCACAGGGTTATTTAGGCTGCAGGTAAGCATGGGTGTCCCAGGGACTGTTTTGCTGTTTTGTGGAGCTGTTGCTACAAACTTTCCTTAACGGTGGGGGGAAAAAAAAAAAAAAAAAAAAAAGCAGAAAAGGAAGAACTGTGGAAAGTTGTGGGAAGTTTTAGTGGTTTTCCATGGAAGTTAATGTGTCCATGCCAGAGCAGTTTGGCAGGTTACAGTTAATGGTGACTCAAGCTGGGACATCACACTGATGGGTTAGTAAAAGTGAAATGAAATAATTAGTTTCACATAAAGGAGCTGTGCCTGGGCATGACCCTAGGAGGAACACTCACAAGGAATAACTTGTGTCAGCATCCCAGTTCCTGTCCATGCTTCACCACATCAGGTAGCTGAGAAATGACTTAGCAGTTACACCTGATGGGCTGATCAGACTATCAAGGTTTCATAATGCTGGTAAGTTGGAGTTTGAAGTTGCCTGCTACCCACCACAGGAATTATTAGTCCCTTGTTTCTTAGATGCTTCTTGATCATGCAGGGAGCTCCTTTTGGGGAGGTGGCTCGCAGGTGAAATGGCAGGAGCAGACCCTGGCTGCCAGCAGCAATTTGTGTGATTGCAGCTGTGCTGTGAGGCCTAACTCTATGGTGTGTGTTTGATTGTCTGCATGGACTCAAGTTCCTATGGGCCAAAACCCAACTGTGCTAAAATAGGGTGGTCACACTGAGGCTTTCCTGCCACCTCACAAGAGTTTGCTTTTTCTGTTAACAGTAAATGTTTTTCTTTTTGAGTCTCTAGCAAATTGGTTCTCAAGTTTTGAATCTTCATGCTAAAATATTAAACTGAGGAAGTGTGTTGTTTGGGAAGTTGTACAAACTAATCCCTCTGAAGGGCCTTAGGAAGTCATACTGCTTCAGCTTTAACAACAAAAAAACAAAAAAACCCAAAACAAACCAAAAACCAACTTTATTTTCCTGCCAAACTTTAGAGGTGGTGGTACTGAATGGCTGTCACTAAAATGTTTTATATAGGAAAGCATCAGCCTGGGGACTTATTTGTATCTGAGTCACAAGAAGTCTGGAAATTTGCCATTCTGTCACATTTCTGGGAACTGCATCCTTTTCTGGAGCAGCAAAGAATTATATGCATTTGCTTTTTTATACTTTTATTTTTTAGACTTTCAGGAATGGCCTAAGTTCTGAAGGCCTTCCAGACCACCCTGTGTCATAACATAGCCCTGAGTCATAACCCAGTATTTGTAAATGTATGATTTTTAACACCAGCCCTGCTTTTGAAAAGGACCCTGCCAACATGTTTCTTACAGCTTGGAACAAATCTTGCAAAACAAATAGGCTGTTTAAACTGATTTTTCAGAACCAAGTTGTCTCTTTCATTTGGGTATTTTTTCCTTTTTTTAAGGACAAAATTGTCTTTAAGCAATTTCCCCCCTTGTGCCCCATGGTCATGACTGCATGGATACATAAAAACTTTCTTTTACAGCAGGGCTTACAAATGTTCCCAACTTGAGTGATTCAAACTATTAAGAAGGTTTAAAAATTTGTTACTGGAGTTGCAACATGGATACTTTAAAAGGCTTTAAATGCACTCAAAGCATTTTACTTTTGTTTCCACTAGGCAGTGTTAAAGATTGGAATCTCTCACATGAACAACAACTTCCTGGAGAATTGACTTCTACAAATAGTACTGTTTAGATCCTGGATTTGTTTTAATTTGTTCATTGTTCCTCATTCAGTACCAAAAGGGGTGAAACAGACACTAATCATGTAACTTCCACTGTGTCAACTGGTAGTATGTTTTAAATAATTAGAAAACTTTCAAGGTAAGGTGAGTCTGTGAAGTGTGCTGGTTTCCTACCCAGTGTAGTGCTTTCCAAAGGTGAGAGAACAGGGTTAGAAGTGGAGTAGGGCAAGCAGGAGAGAGGTGGTGGTATGAGAGGGCAGGGAGTCCTCTCTCTCCACACCTGCTTTCCCTTGGATTTCTGAGAAGTAGCAATTTATTGTTGCTGCAGTAAAACTGCTGTTAGGTTTGGTTTTGTTCTCTATTTTTGTTTTCTATGAAATTACTGGCAAAAGTTAGCTTTTGTATGAAGAGAGAGAAGCAGGATATGGCACTGAATGAGCTGAGGCTGTTTATGACAGTTTGTGCTTTATTTAGAGACTATGGTATATACAGTGTGGGAGTCTGGAAACCCTTGTTCAAGCTGTGGCACCAGCAGAGCACTCTGATCCCGTGCTGTGGCCACCCTGACTTCTGCACTCTGATGTTTGTTTGCAGAATGCAGGGTGTAATGTGTGGTTTTTTGCTTTTTTACAGTTTTTTTTAGGTTTTTTTATCGGTTAACCATTCAGTGGAAGTATCTTTAAGTTACAATCCCATGCATCAATTATTTTTAATTTCTGTATAATGCTAAGAGCTGGTAACTGAATTATTCTTTAATATGAATATATTTTTCAAATATTTTCAGAGTCGTTTTATACAGATTTATCAGGTGAAAGCAATTAAATGAAGCAATGGTTTTGTTTAAAAAAAAAAAAAAAAAAAAAGGAGTATAGGTTTTCTGGAGTTAGCTTGCTGCAAGGGCCTTTATCCAGTGTCTGTAATATCTTATCTCCTGAGGCTTAGATTGTTCACTGAGTAAAGCATGCTGAGCACTGTTCTGGCCTCCCTTGAGTAACATCTTTTGTTACTGGTAGCCTTCCTTCCAGTAGTTTTACTAGTGGGATTTTTTCAGTAGTTGGTTTTACAAGTGGGATATTACTGGGTAGTGCAACTTGGGCATCAATATAATTAGGTAGTGCCTGACCATTCAGGTATTCCAAAAAGAGTGTTAATAGTTTTGATTATCAATAAAAATTGTTGGAAAAAATATTTTGAAGAGCTTCACTGTTGAAAGAGGGTGTTGATGCAGTGAATTGGTAGCACATACAAGGTTTTTTTCTGAGTGTCATGCTGCATTCTGCTGTTTCAGGATATCAGTCTGCATGAGCCCAAGCACTGGCAGGAAAGTTATGCTTCTTCTGTGAAGTAGGTCATAAAAATGCCCACAGTAATCCTCTTGTGTACACTCCTTTGAAAACTCTCAGAAGATCTAACTCCTGGCTGTTGTTTCCCTCTTTGGGCTGTTTCTGAAGACTTGTAATTTTGGTCTGCAGTAATCACACAGTATTTCAGTGGGCAGAAGTGAATCACAGTGTTTGCAGACACAGACACAGAACCCACACTCTGAGGTGTGTACACCCGACACACCTGTACTTTAAATGTGTGTCTCCATTTAGCTCTTCTAAAGATGTTTGCAAAATGTCATCATGCCATGGTCAGGGCATTTTAGCAAATATGTGGACAAGTGATGAAAAACCACAGGGTGTCTCTTAACAACCTGGTGAAAAAGAGGATACGGTGGTTTTCTTTCACTGAGCTTTGCTTTTTTTGCTTTCTTTATTAGAAGTAGTAAATAGGCAATGAGATAGAGACTTCAGTGAGCAGAAAATTTTATTACAAATAAACAAATGGAGCCCATGCTTCAAACTGATAAATGGTTATCTGTTGGTGGCCAGTCTAGCTGCAGATGGGTTTGTGCTGTTTTCTCTCTTGTCATATCTGAACTGAATTTGGTCCTGAAAGATAAGGGCTCTTTGTCAGTTTTCTGCTGTGCTGGTTTATTTTTGATGAATAGATGTTCCTTCAGTTTGTCTGCTTTCTCCATTCTTAGGTTTCTGTGATTTTGCCCAGCCTTTGCTAACATCATCTCTAGAAGTGAAGAATTTTGGTTGGCTTTGTCAGGCCTAATATCTTTCCTTGACACAAGAATCTTTTTCCTTGGTGTAATTCACTTGCAAAAAAAAGGATTGTTTTTTCACTGGGGAAAGGCCAGAGGAAGAACCTGTAAGACTCTTTTCCGTTGTTGTCTCTGCTGGTGTTGCTTGGTAATAATTGTGTAATGGAAATGGGGTTGATAGAGAAGTGGGAAGCAAATTGAGGAAAATGCTGCTGGCACTCCACAAGTAGCAGTAATAATTGTAGTTAAATGTTTGTCATCCTGCAGTGTTCTAGGTGTCTGTAGTTTATCACAGGCATTCATGGTGGTTTTTGTGAACATTGCAGTTGAGGTGGTTAAGCCTAATATGAATCCATTGTGCACAGTTATCTCCCTCTCTTTTCCAGTGTATAAATTAATTTATATAATGAGTACCTAGTGAGGACTCTCTATATTTCATGTAAAGCTAATCCATTTCTGCACACGTGAGTACTGAGCTTGTGTTTTCAGACCAAGGTGATGTATGTTTGCTGCTGGATGCCTGGACAGGAGGCAGTGGGTGTTCCAGAACCTGGAGTCATTATCCATTTTTATCCCTCTTCCTCAGCCCCCCTTGAAATTGCTTTTGTAACTTTTTATACCAAGCTTGAAAGAAGTGGGGTTTTGGGATGGAGATGAGGTGAACTTACTGTGCTGAAGTGAAACTGATGCTGGTACAGGGTGGGGGCACCAGTTAAAAGCCTGTGGTTAGGGATGCCTTTGCAGCATGTGAAAAGCATATGAAAATTCTGTAAGGGTGCAAATGAAGGTGACAAAGTCTGAGTGTATTGTTACATTTTGCAGATGTGTTGCTGTTGTCTGTTTGCTTTCCTGGCAGTGTTTCTGATCCCACTTCTGTGATTTCAGGAGGTTGCAGCAGTTCCTGCTTCCTGTTGTACAGTGACCTTAAGCAATCCACAGAGCTCGTGCTTGAGGAGTACCTACTGTGTTACATTTAGTACTTCACAAAATCAGTGCACAAGTTAAATTAAATTCCACTTAGATAAAATAGTTACTCATGTTTTAAGAGGTTTGACCTAAATTTTTTTCTTCAAGCTGTTGCTGTGAAAGAATAAAATTGATGTAATCTATCTTAGGGGGGAAAAATGTGTTTTAAAATGAACCTGGTTTATTTGTCAGTGCCTGGATTCAGTGCCCAGTTGAGTGAGGGTTAACTTGCTCTGGGAGGCTGAGGTGAGGTATTCTGAGTTTGGTCTAGGGATAGTAGAGTACTTTGCATTTTCTGATGTCAGTGATTGAACTTTCCCTTGTCATTGATACCCAAAACCCTTTTTCACATTTAATGGCTGTTTGATGTCCAAGTGAAAATTGCTGGAGGTTCTGGAGGTGTGTCATTTTGTTTAAATGTTAAAGTTTTGTTAACAGGAAGCTGAGCAGGATAAAAACCTGCAAAGTTCTGTAGCCAGAATCTCTGTGAAGAAGCAAAACCAGGATGAATGTAAAACCAGGTCTCTACTTGTCATTTTACAGCTTGCTGTTCATTAAAACTGATTTCCTGCAAGTTTTCCCAAAACTGATTGATGGTGCATTCTATGGGAAGTAAAAATCTTGGAAACTTTGGTTTCTAGGGAAGAAGGACTTAATTGATTTCAGACAGTAGGAAACATGTACATTAACACTTAAAAGGGAATTACCAGGGGGCAGGTAGCACTGCATTTGGCAATTGTTTCTTGTTCAAATTCATGAAGCAGTGAGAGTAACAGATGGGAGGAAGAGCAGAGTGTTGGGTGCAGAACGTTAGGGTGGAGAGCAATAAACTTATGTGAAAGACTCCTACTACTTCTGGTGGTGTTTTTCTTGCAGTTTTGGAACCCTTATTGCGATTGGAGTTACTGTTTGTGCTGTGATTGTAGTCACTATTATTCTGTGCCTCACGTGTTCGTGTTGCTGTTTGTATAAAGCATGTCGAAGACCACGGCGTAAGTACCTGTGGATTTATTTTCTTTTTCAAATGTTTGAACAAGACTTAACTTCCCCACCCCCCTGGAAAAACTGGGTTCTATAAAAGGTGAAAATAATCTTGCCTTACCTCTCTGCTACCAAAGCTGCAATAGGTAAACATTAAAAAATAAGCATTTAAGCTGTTTCAGAGATTTTTTGGTGTTGTTTTGGTTTGGTTAGGAAAACAAGACAGAATGAAATATTAAATTGTTCTAAGTCTCTTAAAAATGAAACAAAAGCCCAGAACTGCAACAGTGCAATCCTGAGCAAAGTCTATAATTGTAGCTTAAGGGAGGAGGTCTTTAAGACAAACTATTGCAGTTTATCAGAAAGTGTTAATGCTCCACTAAGAGAGATGAACCAATGGTCCAACATCAGTTCCTGTAAAGTTAGTGACATAATGTGTATTTATTTGCCTTTCTGACTTATTAGAGAAAGACATATTAACACATGGATGTGGTAGTATGTAGACACCATACAAAACAAAACTCATTTGGACAATCATGGTAGGAAGCTTGTTACCTGAGATAGAAGATCCTTATCACATTAATCTTTAAAAGCAGAAAACATTTTGAAATTACGAGTTTTGCCAGCCTTGTACCAAATCACAGGTAACTTGGCTACAGGGTTGAGTTCCTGGTTTCTGAACAGTCCAAGAAAAAAAATTCTTTGCTCTTTGTGGCTGAGAAACAAGTTGGCTTCTATCCCAGTACATGAAGGCTCTCATTGCCACCTAGATGGATGGCAGGATATTTACAGCCACACATTTCGAAATCTGTGGAACTTTGAAAGTGAAATTTTGAATTGATCTTAAGAGGGGATGTATTTTGCATTACTGTTTGCCTGTCCTATGTGATCTCCTAGAGCCACCAGCACTAACCATGTTCCTTTTCCTTGTTTGTAGCTGTTGTCACCACCACTACTGCCACTACTGTGGTTCAAGCTCCCTATGGCCCGCAGCAGGGAGTGCCACCCAACTACCCTGTAGCCCCATATCAAGGATATCAGCCTGTGGCCATCCAGCCACAGCCAGGAATGCTGGTAGCACCCTACCCTGCTCAGTATCCTCCCCCATACCCCATGCAGCCATCAGGACCCCCAGCTTATAATGAAACAGTGGCAGGTAAGGCCGCCCCGAGTATTTCTTCATCTCTTAAACAGCTGAAAAAGCAGTTGTTTTGGAGTTGGTTTTGTGTTATTTATGTTTATTGTTTTCTGTGACTATATTAAAGTAAACAAATTAGGTAAAACTCAAGTTATGGTGGATCCTGTCATCCACCCGTGCTGGAATTTCCCCTTCCCAATGCAAGAAGGGATGCAGCTGGAGCTGTATTGGCAAAGTTTGGTGTTCTGTGGGGCTGTCTGTGTATCCAGTAAAATGTTTTACTAATTCAGTTGAAATTTCATATTAAATCTAAGTCAAACTAACATGTATATTGTAGTGGATGATGCCCTTAGAAAGTTGTTCTTTCATGACAACTGAAATATAAAATGGTTGTTTGTGGTTTGAAGCATTTGCAAACCAGGTAGAAATTGCACATTAAAAAAGTGGAGACCAGCCCTCTGTGTGAAAACACTGACTCAGCAGGTCTGTTGACTTTATTTTTCTTTTGTAACCTATGAAGAAGCTGTGTTTTTAATGGGATTACTCCAGAGTGCTTTGCCTTCATCTTTATTGTGTGAGGGTGCCAGTAAACTACTCATTTTGCATCTCATAATCTCTCATTTCTTGAACTGTTGCTGGTATGTTTTTAATTTATTTTCCTATGAAAATCTTCAAGCACTTTGTGTTGCCAGCTGAGACATCCTCAAAATGAGAGCTCTTTGTTTTATTCTATTAACCAAAAGACAGCCTCTTCATGAGCTCACATGCAAGGGAGAGCCTCAGTCTCACAGGAGATGAACTCACTGGCTTTACAAGATCAGTGAAAGATAACAACTACACTTGTGTGCTCCAGGAATCTCATCAGGTGCTGCCTTATTTGAACTTGAGCCATTTGACAGACATGAAAGTGAAGATGCCACTTGAGAGCACCTTGTCTCCAAATACAGGAAAATAAGGATATCTTCAGAGTGTATAAACTCTAATATAAACAGCAAACTCTCAATATGCATAGTGGTATTTTAATTTTTTAATTAACTCTGTGACACTTAGTAGGAAAGCATTCTCCCTGAAGGGATCCTCAGATGCTTTCTCTAGTCCTTTCCCAGTGTTTTATTTTCACTTCTCAACATACCATATTTACTGTTGCCTGTGCATCTCTGGCTTCCACTGGCTGTTCTTTTCTGACCAGATCCATTCTTTTATTTTTTATTTTTTTTTCTGACTATATTCTCCCTTGAAGGCTATTCAGGTGGTAGTGGCTACCACAATACACATGTACACTCCAGCAACAAAAAAACTCTACAAGGAAAAAGGTTTTTGTGATCTTTTGAAATGCAGATGTCTTATAAGTTAGCAGAGACTGCTCTTAAGCCCAATGAAGATGCTAGACCAGTTGAACTTCTTAAATGTGTGCTGAAAACAGAAGTTACCATTATAGAATTTACAATGTAAATTTTACAAATGTTTTTTTCTTGTGTTTTGCTTTTGCAGGTGGAGCACCTTACCCAGTCAGCCAGCCCCCTTACAACCCTGCTTATGTGGATCCTCAGAATCCTACCTATTGAAACAATCTTCTACACTTCTGCACACAAAACTTTTGAAAGTATGATTTGTGATGTTTACACTGTGCAACTGTAGTATATTTTTCTGGAAGACAGTAATCTTTTGTCTAAGTAAAGTGAAAGTTAATTCAGTATCTTTTTTTTTAAAAAAAAAGCTTCAAGTATGAGGCAGGAGTATTTTTCTTGCAGAAGTTTTTAATTTATACCTCAAGCAAATACAAAGAGTTTTTTCTCTATACAATGAGAAAACTAGGAGAAGGAGTACTTCAGAAATAAGAACCACAATAACATTTGCTGTGCAATAATTTTGAAAGGAATGGTGTAATGTGAGCACTATCCAACACCCAAAGCTGTAGCAGTCTTTTGCACAGTATTAAAACTTAAAAACCCAATCTGTAAGAAACTACCTGATATATGTTTCAAATGTTCTGCCTGTTTTAAAGCTATTACTATTGTTAGGTAAACTACAGTGTAATACATTTCATTTACCACTTAAAAGGGAATTTTCATTTTTTTAAACACAGTTGCATTCAGTAAATGGTAGCAAACCATGTTTTATTGTCTTTGGATTAGTTGCGTTTCTCTGTGCAAGGTAGCATAAGGTGATAATTTCCTTGTTTTCTTTCCCAAATTTGAGGCTTAAAATTCTGCCTTTATTGGGTGCTTTCTCAGGCCATTTTAATTTAGAAATTTACAGCAAAACCAAACCTTTTGCCACTTAGTAGACCGAACAGATCAAAAGCCAAAAACATGAGAATTCATCATAAAAATTACTGGACAAGTATTTGTTGTCCAAGTATTGTCAGACCAGTTTACTTAAGTCGTATGTTTGTGAGTTTGGGGGAAAAATTAGCACCTTAAGTGTATGTTGAGCAGAAGTACCTGCCAGTGTTCAGTTCTGCCTTACTAAAGAGGGAAGTTTATTTTATAGGAGAGATGGGATGTCAGAAATAGATTGGGGTTTTTAAATGCTGTGGGTTTATCACTGTATGTCTCTAGTGGGAAGTGTAGAGGGCAGGAACCTGGAGATGTTCATAAACTCAGTCTGTGATGTTTAAATAATAAGTGGGGGGGGAGCATGGGGGGTCCATAAGGAATCCCAGCCTAACACAGTAGAGATCAAACCTCCCTTTTGTTTTCAGCATTCCCATAAAGCTGAGCAGTGAAGTCAGGGAAAGGAAGAGTGTGGTAGGATCTGCTCACAGCAAGGTAATGTGTTTTCAGGAAGGTAGTGCTTGCAGTCATGAAATGTCTTGAGAAATCCTCATTTGGAAGGCTTATGGCTCTGTACACCTTACACTGATCAATTGAATTGTTTGTGTTTTTTTAGTGTCCTCTACAATTCTACCTATTCTATCACCGAAATACAATTTTTTATTCCTCAGTAGAGCTGACTGGTCTGTTGCATGTATTGCTGTGACACCATTAGTGAAATAATTTTGGCATATCTTACACATTGATTTTACTTCTTTAGAGAGGCAAGCCATTTATTCTGAAATTCTACATTTGGGATATATGGCTCTTTGAAAAACATTGATGATTGGTAGCAATGTTTTGCCTGACATCATGAATGGAAACTGCTGCTATCAAAGGCAGCCTTATTCTCTTCCTGATTTTTTGAGTCTGCATCTGGGTTATTCCAATTCCTCTTTTTTTTTTTTTTTTTTTTTTTTTTCCAAGGAAGTCTTCAGGGCATTTCAAAAGAAACTTGTAGGAGGCTTTTAGCATTGAGATTCATGGCAACCTGCACCCTTCTGTTGCAGCTCTCTGAGTGTTGAAGTTGATAGCATGAAATGATGCCAAGAGGCACTTGGAGAGCACACACACACACACCGTGTCCTGCTTGGTGTTCCTGCTCTTTCCTGCCTTGTGAGCCAAGGGGCTGGGCAATGCTTGATTACACTCTGTGTGAGCATAATCAAAAATGGCCAGTGTTTTCTGTATAAAGGGTGAAGTCTTTTTTTAAAATCAGGAATTTTTGTGTGTAGGAGGGCACTGAGTAGCTGCAGAAATAATTGCCTTGCTACAGGTCCAGCCCATGTGTTTTTATTCATGTAGAAGGAGGGCAGAGGCTGTTCCAGCACCTTTGTTAGGATGGAGCCTGGCCAGTGAGGTGCAGCCACAGTGTGCCAGTGTGGGGCTTCACAAAGTTGTCACCCTGCTCCTCCATCTGAGGTGACAAAGCATGCAGTTTGTGGCAGTGTTAGTAGGGTTATGTTCTGGTTATGAAAGGGAAATCTGCAATTTCATGGGAAGTTGGCTCGATCATCTGCCATCATCCTTAGGGAAAAGATAGAAGGGAAGTGAAGTGGCAGCATTAACAGAGGTCCCCAAACCTGAAGTTTTGGTGTAGGTGTTGTACAGACCAAATAAATTGCCTGGAACTCTAGTGCATGTGGGAGGAGATGAGTGATAGGGTTAAGGAACCTGAAAATTTACACCTTTCCTTCAGTGAACATGTGGTAATGATAACTATATACAAGTGAAAAGATGAATCATCAATATGCAAGGAACTACTTAAATAATAACATTACTTCAATTACAAAACTCAGCAAAAGAAGAGAAAATGGTCTGCTTTCCTCAGTTGATAATTGGAGCATTTAATCATATCTTTCCTTATTGTTAGTCTATTAATGATCATTAACAAGAAAAGGTTTAGGACCAAATTGTATTTAGTTATTGCAATGCTACCCTTTGAAACTTTTCATATAATTAAGAGAATGGGATGGTTATAGAATAGATGGAGAAGCTCATCCATAAACCTTTAGTTCCAGCACTGCTGATATGTCAATCCAAGGAGCTGTTGTCTTCATCTCAAACTAGTTATCTGCAGTGCTGTGGTGGAATGGAATTAGTTTTAAATGTTGAAACAGTGTATGTTCACTTTTTCTTCAATTCTGTAAGTGCCTTTGTTTCAGAAATGTTTTGTGAAATTAAATACAGTAGAATATTCTGTTTTATTGAATTTACCAGGTAATCATTGTTGATTTTATTATATACTGTAACCTAGCTTTGTATGTTGTTTGTAGTTTAAATGTTAAATATAGAAAAGAAATGGCATAAACTCTATGCACCTTTGTAATAAATACAATGTTTTAAGTATATTCTATGAATTTTGTCTTCTTAGCCTCAATTTGAGCATTATTTAGCAGTGTATCTGCAAAACTACATTTTACTTTATTGTGTTTGACAGCTGGTGTTACCAATTGTGATTTAAGTTGCCTTAATACTGGAGACTGAAGCCTTATGAAAAGTAAAGGTCACAGCACAGAACAAGAGCAATACAATCTCCTGAATGATACTCTTGACAGTTTGCTTCAAAGCAAATTAAAAGGGTTGATTCTAAGGCCTTGTCTGGCCTAAGGAGTAAGTTCAGTGCATGAGGTTTGAATACATTGGCTCAAAAATCCCAAGACATTTGAAAAGATGTTCTCAATATGCATTTTGACTTCTCTGTTAAATATCATGCCTCATTTTACCAGCCTGACAAATTCAACATATGGTAAGTGATGCTTTCTACTTTTCTACATTTTTGCTGATGTTTTTGTGTACTTCCACTTGTTTTTAAAAAAATGTCTTTTAAAAGTTATATTCATGCCCATGAGTCATTAGTACTTAATATTTTGAGTAGGTCAAGAATGCTTTTAGTAGCACACCAACTGGTACAAAGTTGGTTGAGGGTTTTGAATGTGTTTAATATATAATCATTATTACCCTGAATTGCCAGGTAAGTTTCCAATGTAGGGTTTAAAAGAAAGGGAGAAGACACACACACACACCCCAGCTCTCCCCCCAGTCAACTCCTTCTATAAAGAGTTGCTTATAATGGGATAATGAGGTAGTTTTGTAGTATTGCTTCTTGAATTTGTTGGAGTTCCAGCTGCAGGCTGATAATGGGTTGCAGATAAAAGATACATCATTTAACTTCCAATGTTGATGTTTTCTCAACAGAATTTCTGTTATTTAAGGTTTCAAACGCATCTTCACCCTCAAAAATTGCAGCAAAATGTTGTATAGGAGAGCAGACTGCTGAACTAAAAAGCTGAGAGTCCAGGGACAGGTGAGGATTACTGCTGGTTCTGGTTTTTTAATGTTTAATCAGCTGTTGTTTAGGATACTGGGATTTTTTCCAGAGCAAAACTTGGCATGCATCTTAAAACCCACAGCAGGGTTGCATTGAGGAGCTGGACACTAAGTAGAGAAAACTTCAGCAGTTACTGCCAAACAAGCAGTAACAAGAGAATTCTCTGCTATTGTTTGCTTGGGTTTTTTTTTTCCAAGTACAGAAACTTAGAATCACATGTAGGGATGTATGATAACTTGCCAGGTTTGTTTTAGTCAGTGATTTGGGGCCTATTTTTTTCCCTCTGATTACTATTTGACCTCATCTACTTGTTAGTATGGCCTGCATCAAGAAACATGCTCAGTTTACAGCTTTTAGGTAAGCTGTATAGGAGGGGCAAAAAGTACCCAAGTTAAAGCTGTTGGAGGTGTGAGCTTAAGGTTTAAAGCTGAAGAAAAGTTGTTTATCCTTTCAAGAGCTTGGTCATCTGTACTGATGGAGCAGTCTCCTCTGCTTCACCTTTTTATGGCAGTCTCTACTGTGAGCAAGTTAGCCATGTTACAGAGGATGTCCTGCTCTTGTAAGGCAATTTCCTTAGGTCTGAGACACAACTTACTGCTTTTGTCAGTGCTGGGCAGCAGGAAGGCTCTGCATAGTGCTGTGAGTTCAGCCCGAGCCCTCTCAGGTTCCCCTGGGGCTGCACTCTGTGGTATGGGTTCAGCAGTGATGCTCTTGCAGTCTCAGTGTGTCCCTCTTAGTCCCTGCAGACAGACAAGGAGGCTATTTCTCTTTTTTTGTTTTTTTGTGTTTTCACTAGAGTGAAAAACAGCTCAAGATATGTATAAGTTAAGCTCTGATATCTCATTTCTCTTACTGCAGTCAAAATAATTTTTCAATCAGCTGCTGAAGACTTTTAACATTTTTTGCTCCTGTAGTTGGTTTTCTTGCTTCACTCTGATGTTTATGTGACAAATCTGGAATCAGGTAAGACCTGCCTTACAGACTGTGGGATTTGTGTTGTCTTTAGCAACACAAATTGTTCACCTACATTCTCAAACTAGGGAAAAATTTGCTGTATCTGTTGCTGTGTGAAACAGAACAGAATTGTGTGCTGTATCTTTTAGAAGATCCACAGTTATGTGCTTAGAAGGTAATAACCAATATGAAAACAAAGGTAGCTGTTTCATTTGGATATTTTCAAAAGCAGGTTAACACTTGAACAGCTGCTCAGAGCACTGTTTCACTTAAAAGCATTAGGACTAAACATTTTTAAGATTAATCCAAGGTGAACTGTACATCTCTGCTGGAGGGGCAAAGTGCTTAGCACATTGTTGGGTGTTTCCAGTTAAACTTCTTACTGAATGTGTTGGTGTTGGCCCTCACTCTTGGAAGCATTTTGATAAACTTAATGGGTTTGTAGGTCTTAAAAAACTCACAGACCACCTTTTCCTTACCAGTCTGCTAAATGCTACTCAATTATTCATAGTTTTTACTTTTAACAATTTACACTTTAAACAGAAGTTTTGCATTTGTTGTGTTCACAGCAGATAATGCAATCTTTACTTAGGTAGAACTGCTGCATTTGACCTTAATACAACCAGGAATGTTACTGACTGTAACTAACATAAAAACATGATTCAATGGTTAAAATAACTTTTTTACAGTATAGCACAGGCTAAACTTTTTAAAGCATTAGTTCACACTAGTGGGATTTCAGTGAATAAAACCAACTTGTGTTGGATGTTGCATGCTGCATGATGATGCATTTTGTATTTGCCATATTCCCCCCTATTACAGTTTGGTTTATAAAAATGTGTTTTGAGGCCTGACATGACACAAAATTGTTGTCAAGTCTGTGGGATTTTTTGCTTTGATCAGGTGCTAGACTGAATGACCTACAGTGGCTCTTCCCAGCCTCAACTAGTCAATGATTTTATGAGCTGTAGAAAACAAGGTGTCACCTGTGCAAGTTCCCTAAATATTTTAGTCAGTGAAGCATCATTCACTTCATCTCTGTATGTAGCTTTAGTAGAAATTAACTGCTGTAAATTTGAATCCATGCAGTGCCTCAGGTCCTTGAATCACCACAGGGAGATTCTCAGGAGGGCAATGGTTGGGACCTCCTGCACTGTGACTCCTCAGGGTCTGGTGTCAGTAGCAAGGCAGCAGCAAGGCTGCCATGCTTGAGTTGCCAGAGTAATGGGTGAGCTAGCAGAGGTGGCAGCTTTCTACATCTGTCTCCTGCCTGGCTCTAGTCCTTTCTGCCCAGTGCAGTCCACTGAGGAGGAAGAAGCCAACAGTAACTATCTCAGCTTTCAGCAAAGGGGAAGCTCAAGTTTTCATCCCTCGGGGTAAGAAAACGGATGGGTGGTTGCTGCTGGCTGAGGAATGTGATAATCACATATGGGACAGGACTGGTGTGGTTTTTGTTGTTGCTCAATACTTCCTCATTCAGTCCTGTGACTGTGCTTTGTGCCAGAGTAAATTCCTTTTCTCAGTTAATAGAGGCATGGCTTATCTATAGCATGTTGGGAAAATGCAAACTGGCCTTGAGAAAAGAGCTGTCGTGCTGTGAATTCTTCAGGGAGTCTAATGGGAACAGTCTGAGTTCTGTTGTTTTTAGGTGATTAAGAGCAAACCAGTAGCCCCATAATCTGTGAAAATGCTTCAGGTTTCTTTCAAGGGGCAATCAGTGTTTGCATACGTGGCTACATCTCCTTGATTCCAAGGAAAATTGTAAAAAGGAAAGATTTATTAAAGTCAGTACAATCTTGCAATAATCCTGACAGAAGATTGGTTGCTGTAGATGACTAAAGAAATAAAGGCAGTTCTGTAAGTTCTGCCTTTTCTCTGTAGGACTGCAGCCTCGTTTTTCCCTAGGAGTACAGACTTCAGTTACAGAAAACACCTGTGTTTTTAAAAGTTATGGTTTAATGTCATACTACCATTTTTACAGGTTAAAGTGTAGGGTTTGGGGGTTGTTTGTAGTCAGCCTGGGCTATACCACTTTAAAGTCAAAAGTGGGAAGAGTGAAAATATGCACACATGAGGGTGTTGTCTGTTAAGAGTGGGTGGATGGGAAGAGATGTGGTGCCAGAAGGGAACAGTCAGGGGTATTTTCCTAGCATTTTTTTCCACAGATAACACTTCTGTTTATATAAACTTTAGCAGTAATACACTTCTCTGTTTTACCAGCTTGCTGTACACTCACCCTTTAGATGAGGCCAGGAATTTTTTTAAACCACGTTTAATAACTTTGGATTGCTTCAGCAACTTTGGATGAAAACCAGTAAAGGAATTCCAGCTCCTGTTAACAGTTGATTTGGTTGATACTTAGGGTTTAAATGCATTTTATCTCCATAAACTCTAATTATAGTTTAGAGAAATTAGGTGGTGAGAACATGGTAGAAAATGATGGAAGGTCATTGCATTTTGGGTTAGTGTGACTGTCCTGTCTTTATTAGTACAGCACAGGTACTGCTGTGCCACTGCTTGTGCTGAGGGCTATATCTTAATGTTTATTTTGGTTTTGAGAAAGGAAGGGGCTTTTAACTGGTATTCTCAAGCTGTGCTCTCTAATCTTAAAGGCCAGAAGTGTTGTGTTAGGGGTTTTTTGTGTCTTTTTTTTAAGTGGAGAAGTCACATGGTTGTGTCATGCTGAAATCTCTGTAGGATGGCTGGGCCAGTGCCCTGGTGACTGTTCTAGGGTGGTTTTTGAAACCATGTATACTTGCTTTGCTGTTATTTGCCTGTGCATCTTTCCTGACTGCAGGAAAATGGCAATTCTCCAGGTGCTACAAGGTATTTGAAAAACCTGTTGCTGAGGAGTGGCTGGCAGCTTGTGTTCCACAGGAATGAACAGGCCATGCCTCTGAAACTCTGCTCAAGGGAGGGCTTAACTGTGGGAGGGCAGTGCTGTGGGAACAAGGAGCAAAGCTTTGGCCTTAGGGAGATACTGGATTATTGCTCTGGGTATTCCTGAATAGCTGTTTCTGGGAAAGTTTTCTCTTCAAAATGAGAGCTCAGCCAAGAGCTTTTTCAGCACACTGGAGTCAGGCCCCTTGCCCATGCACACCAGGGCAGGACACAGACGCTTTGGGTTATGAGCAGAGAACTAAGTATTTCCAAGTTTTCCAGGGGCTTCCTTTCCACTCTATTACTGTGTCCTCCTCCTTTCCAAATTATTTAAAAACACACCTGTAGACTTAATGTAGTAACAGGCTTTTCTTTTTAGGGTCTAAGGTTCAGTGTATGGCAGCCAAAAATCAAATAACTGTGAAAGTGTTCCAACCATCACCTGTACCTAGGAATGAGATGCTCCTTCATCTTCATTGCAGCACCTATCCAGATACTGCAACCAAAAGAACAGGCATTCTGAACACATTTAAGTATCCTTCTCTCCCCTAGTAAGACAATATTCTCTTCAACATTACCATCTTATTCTTCTAAAGTAACTTTTTTTTTTAAAAGAAGTTCAAGTATTTTTTTTATTGTGGTGTCTCAATAGCTGCACTTCCAGCAGATTCATGAAACTGAGAAAAAAGAGAACTTGGGTGATCATTACAGGGCTTTGACTTTCTTGCAGAGAACTGAACTTCCAACTAAGTTGTTTCTAGAAAGGTTTTTAAATCACAGTTAACTGTTTACTAATATCAACATGAAAATTCAGAAGCCAAGCAAAAGGAACAAGTATGTTCAAAAGACTTTCATGTAAACTCAGTGATCCCAAATATCTTGGCACATTCAGCATCTTAAATTCAGCTGCAGTCACAGTAAAATGGAGAACACAATAGTGAAATTTCCATTCACAGCAATGTCATAAAGGATGGAATCCATAAACAGAAACAGTCACAAGCCAATGAGTGGTTTTGCACAGCAAAACAGTAAATTACAGTGTAATTCTTACATCAGCATCTCTTGGCTTTTGGCTACATTTAGATGGTGCTTAAATACAATAATCACAACAAAGAAATGTGTCCTAGTTCTTCTACATTTGAGTATAATCTTTAGATTATCACTTAATAAAATAGATGATTTAAATTTCAGATTTATAGTGGCAGTGATTTTTCTGATACAGATAAGGAAGGACAGAGATCTTTGCTAGGTGTTAGCTAGCTGGAATCCATTCCTTGGTCTTCTGCTTCTGGCTCAGGAGGATACAATTCATCCAAAATCAGCTCTGCAATGACAATAAAAACAACAAAAATGTTTCAGAGAGTAATTTTACTACTTGATGTAGTATAATTATTGTTGGTATCTGCTTGCATTTTAAAACATACTGATTGTAGAAGGCTACAGCAAATATCAGTGTAAATGGCTCTTTACATTTTTTGTCTTCTAACATCTCTCCTTTTTTAATGCCTTTACAGGCACTAAAGGAGGTAACTGTCTTGGGACAGTCAATTTAAGTTTAGCTGTCAGTTGGAAAAACAGTAAAGGACACTCAGACAGCTAGGTCTGACTATTTATTAAGTTTAAAACTTCATTTTGTTAACTAAATGTAAAAAGCCACTAGGATGAAATTATCTGAATTTATCTGAATTATCTGATGTAAGAGCTCTGCAACATACATGTAAACAATTTTATGAGTGAATGAAGAAATGGCATCAAAGTGCAAGGAGGAGAGGCAGTTTCACAAGATTAAGTCTCTCTAGGAAACTGGCACCAGCAGTGTGCAAAGCAAGGGGCAAGTCCTGATGGACATGGACTAGAAAAGCTTTTGTCATAGTGGAAGAAGGTTGGGGTAGAGGAGGAAAGAGGAGGAAGAGCAATGTTAAGGACTGCAGGGAAACAAAATGTGTAATGCTACTTGGAGACTTGATTTTTTTTAATAAGGCAACATATAATGCAGGTTTTACTCAAGAGAGCTGAGTATAGGATTTTGTTTGCTCAGACAGTAGGGGCATATTTCTCTGAAAATAGCAGGGTAAAACTAACAACAATAGTAAAGCAGTGATTCAGTGTAGTGAAGTTTGAGAAGCACTAGATCACTACAGAGGTCTGAGTGGTGTTTGGTACATCTTAAATGAAGAAAGGGACAGAAGTGGAATTTCTATTGCTACAGCATGAAAAAAAAGCCAACATTTTAATTTGATGGGTTTTACCTTCACAAGCACTCAGTTTTTGAGTCTTTTTGAGAATGGCTCTTACGCCCGGCATGGCTTGGTCATATTGATGGAGAACTTCCAAACAGTGTTCATGAAACAGTTTATCTTTCTGAGATAGGCTGTGCAAGAGTAAAACAGTGTCTCTTAAAAACTGAATTATTTGCTCCTTATATGCACACAGGCTGTTCTCAGATCTTCTCATCTTCATCCACTGTCTATGTAACATTATAATTAGTGCCTTAACCACCTGCAAGAGGAAAAAAAAGTGCCTCATTATACAAAGTAAAATTACAGTAGTAGAAAAGTTATTTCATTACTGATTAATCTCTTCAAATTTCCAAGTTTCAGAGTATTTTCCAGCAAGCAAAAGCAAGCTTCCTAGAAGGTGGCATCCTTTAAAGTAAGTACCACTCTGTTTTGTTGTCATTTTAAAGTACCAAAGGGGCAAAAAGCTGTTTCAGCATCTTTAGGGGTACCTTTAGGTTCTCAGTGGATGAAACTCAGCCATGGCAGTGACATACCTCGAGGTTACACTGGCAATCTGTACCAGGCAGTAAAGCCACTGGGCTGGGACACCACATGCACCTGGTCAGGAGCCTCACTGTCTATTACAAAAAACACAGATTGCATTACAGTGAGCACCAGGGGTTCTGCACAATTACCAGACAATTAAGCTGCAAATAAAGGGTGACAGAAGTGGTATTTCATAACTAGATTCAAACACTAGTTTTTCTTAACAGCTAATCTTTTTTACCCCCAAAAATTCATTACTTTTTTTTTTTTCTTTAAGTTTATGCAGATGTAGAATTTGCATTGGACTGAAACCTTTTCAGCTTCCTGATGAGAAGGGCTAGCAAGGTTTTAGTGGGTCCCAATTCACTGCATACAAATAACATGTTTACACTTAATATAATAATGTATGTTGGGGAGTAATGAAAATGGTTCAAAATTCTTTCATATGAGAGCAGAAATGGAAAAAATAGTAGAACCTCAAACACACTGCCACTGTCAATGCAAACAATACAAATTAAATTCAAAAGCTATCCTTCCCTTGTATAACCAAGACTGCTATACAGCAAGCTAGTGTTTCCACTAAATATAGTAACATAATCCTGAGTTGTTAGTCTTTTATATATAACTCATAAGATACAGTTCAGAAGTAAGTAATACAATCAAAATGAATCTTTGATCTTGCTTCCTTTTACTCCTCTTGATCTAAAAGCAGAATAGAGGTTACTGTTGAATATTAACAGACATTCTAGGATCTTTCTTGCTTTTTTTGGTGATTTAACTATGGCTGTTCTGACTGATGTTCTCTTTAAGAACAGTTACTGATTCAGTTTCAAGCAGCTACTCTTAAAATTCCACGAAATCCCTTACTGGAATCCAATACTTTCTGTTTTCTATTTCAGCTGGAGGAAGAAATCGGTTTTGGACCATGAGTGCATTACCATGCTCCTCCCACTCCCCCAAGTGGAAATAACAGGAAAAAGCATGTGAACAAATAGCTGTGGTAAGTTACCTCTTGTTCCAGTTGAAGCCAAAGCCTTTCAGATGCTGATTTATCTGGTCTTGATGTAATATACATGTACAGTGCAAGGAGGAGGCAGGTGTCTGAAATGGAGATAACTTTGTTCTTTTGCCAACCAGTGAATTGTTTATGAAAAAAATAATAATTCTGTGACACCAGAGAATACAGTGTGCTATTGTATGACTTGTCATACAGGCTCAGCTTCTTGCTTTACTTCAAACATCTTTAAAAGTGCTGAAAAAAACAGTATCCCTAAACTTCATATATGCATTTGTGGTAATGCTGTCCTGCTTCATTCATAGGGAACTAAACAAAGACTGTTTGTCATGCAGAATACTGGAATCCCTAAGCTCAACAGTGTCATGAATGCAGATTAATTAGACTGCCAAATCCTCAAAAGTCTTGTTTTTTCCCTCATCACCCTTTCATATAATAAACTTCCATTTGGAAAGTAGTTTTAAAAATCCACATGGGTATCAAAAGCCTTGCATGAGACAGATACAAGACAAAATACTCTTCAAACAATAACTGAAACCCTGAACTAGAAAACAAACTTTCAGAGGGCTTATGGCCTTTTAGGGTTTTAACGTCTTGGAGCAAGGCCTGTTTTGCATTACTTTTAGTCATGGTAATGAACATTCTAGTGATAGCAGTTCTCTGTGTTAAGCAGACTTTTACCTGAATGAGAACAAAGTTGAGCAGCCAACATGTGGTGTTGAGCAAGAAGAGACACCAGTCTCACAGCCAAAAGGACAGCAGGCAAAGGGGTCTCTGGACACAGACAGCGGAGCAGCACCTGCCCACTCAGTAAGTGCTGAAAACTTCAAAAGAAATCTCCAAGTTAGAAATGGGAAGTGCAGGTAAGTTGAAAATACACTTTTTCTTGTACACAGAATCATCATTTGCGCCTTTTTAGCCTTTCAGAACATACCTGATCTCAACTCGTGTGTCATAAATACTAAGAATACTGAAAAACATTTCTTGGTTTTGATTTCTGTTGCATTTGGTAGTTGGTCTGCAATTCCTGCTACGGTTATGTATGTTAGACCATTAGCAGATGAAATGTTTCTTTTGAGAGCAGCATTTTACCTACCAACATGAAACCCTGTGCTTTCCTTCCTTGTGCATTGCCCAGCAATTGCAAAAAACCCAAAATGAATGTTACAGGTATCCTGATCAACTGCATGTGGCCTTCTTAAGGTTTTCTCACTTTCAAGGGGCAGCTGTGCAATGAGGCAACAGTCTCTGCCTCACACAAACATCATAAGCAAATCTTGATCCTGTCTGAGGGCAATTACCACATGCATTACCAGCAAAGGCAGTAAAAGGATCCTCAGCTGCTTCCCAAAGGTGATCAGAGAAATTCGATATTCTCCCATCCATGTCAAAACTCCTACTGTCATCTGCACAAATTAGGTTCAATAGAGAATGAAAACTACAAAACAACAAAATCTGAAATAATTTTAAAGCTATTACTGACTTACTTTATGAGCAAGTCGATTGTTGAATTTTCAGCTAATTTCACCAAAACTTTTAGGCTTTGGTTCAGTATACTATCAGCCTGGGAGCCTCTTGTAGCAGAAAAAGCTAAAACCTGAAGCAGCTTTTTAAACAAAGAATGTTGAGCTTGATCGTTGTTGTGAGCATCCTGTGGAGCTACAGGCAGCCCTCCTTGTGTCCTGGTATCTTCTTTATTACCACACTTATTATCACACAACACATTGTGGTCCATCTTGGAAACCTGTTCGACTCCATCAGCAGAATTTTTTTCCACTTCAGTAGATAGCAATGTGTGGACAACGTCCCAGCTATAAAACACCAAATAATAAAGAATACCCAGTGATATAACTGTAGTTTCTTCAAGAGACAACCTAAAGTCCTCCTTACTTGACACCATATTTGTGTTGGTTCTGGAAGAAACGGATGAGTGGTTTCCACAAGCAGAATTTATGGATTTGTCTGCCAGTTGCACTGCTTGACAGTATGCACCAAGGTGGTGCTCTACCAAGGGCAAGAGGTACACAGCACCTCGGATCTTGCACTGTGTGAGGGGTGAGGACTCCCTCTGGATTCCTGTCAGGCTCTCTTCAGATAATCCTTCATCCAGAGCAATCAAGTTCAAGCCTGTTACTGCCAGCTTTTGAGCTTCTCGCAGAGATACAAGAGGACCCATTTCTTCTTGAGTTGTCCTGCTGATGGGTAGTTGTGTAGACTTCCTATCCAAATAAAATTAAGGGAAATACTTCAAAAGAAATGTAGTTGAAATTTGAGTTATCTGCATTCTGAATCAAATAACAGAAAGGCTACAGCAATAAGAGATGTCTGTTCCCAACATAAAACAAAACCAATAATCCTATTCCTTTACACCTGCATGGAAGAGCAAGTTCAAAGCATTCCTAGGTCTTGTGAAAGCAATTAGAGCTTACAGTTGAGTAACTTCAGCAGCTCACTGTAAGACATTTTCTGAAACTACATTTCAAACATTGGATTCCTGGTTTCATGCCTTTGATAATCTGTCATATATTTTAATCCTTCCCTGGTGTTACTTGGTAGCTTCTGGGAAGGAGTTTCTGAACCATTATTGATCTGTAATACACAAGGGTTTTAAGACTGCAACAATAAAAAATCATTTTCTTGGCCAGAGATGAGAAGAAGAGAGAGAAACTTAAGCTATAGCTCATCAAACTGCAGCTACAAAGCCAAATGCACCCCCTCTGCTTGCATATAAAGCAAGGGCAATGAGACATGAGTTTTGCTATAAACCCACAGAACACAAAAATTACTAATAAAATAACATCTAAGAAATCATAATTTTATCTCATTTTCAGCATTTTATTCCCACTTAACTCATGATCATGTTTATTTGCTTCCTTCCCTCCATGCAAGTGAATAGCAGCTGCTAACAGTAACTCCCAGATTTCACAGAACATCTTTCTGTGGCTTCCCTTAAATTAACCTGGTTTCTTTCTCAGTGTTATTTTACTGTTTAGTATTGACAATAATCAAAGATAAACAATCAAAGATGATTAAATAGCCTATGTCAAACAGCATTTAACAGAAGGAATGAGTGATTGTCCATGAGAAAGCATTTCTTAGTGTAGAGAATGCCACTGCCCCAAGAACACATGAGATTCAGTTTAACAAAAACCTTACATATCCACATAGTTTGGCTGCAGTACAGCTCCAGGCAGAGACTCAGAGTTACTGCTAAGAAGATGGCAGAGTCCTAGTGATGACCCAGGGACAATGGGCTGCTTCATCAATGCATTTAGTAAGATTGAACCTGAAATGAGACATTGTTGTTGCTGTTGATTATGCAGAAAACTACAAAAAGTTAATATTCTCAAATATAAGCTTCCTTTGTAGGGCTCTCAACCTCATAATATTTTATTCACTACAAATCTTATTTCTCTACAAGAGAAAATTCTTGTAGAGAAATGTTCTCTAGAAGAATGATTTTCAGAAAAAATGAATTTATGATACAATTTAAATGTTAACTAAATTATACTTAGAGATATTATTTTCATTGCAATCTGACATTACCAAAACATCTCAAACCAAATATTTGCCTGCCATGTTTCAGTCCAGGAATTAAAATTATGTGATGCAATTCTAAATTGGAAATTAAATAGTACCCTGAAGACTTCCTGGTGCTGACTGATGTAAATATTGCCTTATTGTCTTCACTTTCATATTTAAAAAGATGTTTGTTGTTCCTGTTTTTGTATCAGTTTACAATATAAAGTATATTCATACTGAAATAGCCAGCCTTGTAAGACGCCTCTTGATCCCTATCCTTCCATAAAGCAAAATCCAGGAAAACATTTTTCTTTAACAGAATAACAAGATCAGAATGTTGTTAGGATACAAGATAAAAATATAATCTGCAAACCTAGAGCATGGAAAACAAAAAGCAACCAGCTGAACAGCACCCTGCTGGGCAGTGCCACTGTACGTAGCAGGTCCTCAGCATGATGCTGCTTGATAAAGGCACCTGAGCAACTCTCATTACTTCTGAAGTACCAGAATTCAGTTACCTTGTGTGTTTCGTTTATGTGAAGAGCTGTAGGAACCGTTTTTGGCCATTGCTTCATGCTTCAGGGCTAAAACTTCAGGATGGGTCATCTTGCTGTCTAAAACAAACAGTCACCATGAGAATGGCATTGCTGATATATCTGTACTGAACCTTAACACACCTGCAGTTAGCCACAGCTGGTTTCTGGTAAACAGGCAGTAAACCAGTAAAAAAACATTTATTTTGTATGGCTTAGCTATGTCAAACAATATGAAAGAGCTGTGATGCAAGCAGAATTGTTCCCCAAAATAAATTAGGCAAGCAAATAAAATTTTGCCTTTACTGTCAGGGGTTCCACAGATTGTTCAGTGCTACTGGTCTCAACTTTTCTTTCAGGGGAAAAAATCCCCAAAACTTAGGCTAAATTCTGAGTACTGGCAGAGATTTACAGGACTATGTTAGTTAAAAATCAACATAATATTTTAATAAATAAGAATAAAACTGAGTATTTCATACTTTTCCAATCAGCTATGGATGTCACGATTACCAGGAAAACTGAAGCCAAAAGCCTTGCAGGGGTTAGAAGACAAAGAATGAAGTGTGGTTTTCAAACAAAGATGTATACAGAGTTTTGTGTTGCTACCATAACAAACAGTCAGAGAGCTTAAAAAAATAGCAGTACTAATGCTTTAATGTTAATGTATTTTTCTTTTTGAATGAGTTCATACCATCCATACAGTTTCAGATTGAATACTGTAACTGACAGTAACATCTCAGATTTTTCATGACTCTTCTTGTAAGAATTAATTGATGATACCCAAACTTCTTCCATTTATTATTTTCTATAGAAACACAACAGTTAGCCAATTTTGTTTAATATTACAGCAATCTTCAAATACATGTACATGTGAATTTCCTAAGCCTTACTCAATGAATTTCAGCATACCCTTTTGTAAGAATTTGTGTACATAGAAGAGGAAATGATTGAACTGTTTCAGTTATTTCTTTCAGTATGCCAAATATGTACCATCCAAAATACAGTTTAAAAAAAGTCAGCTTTAAAGCTAAAACCACAGGAACATAAAAAATGCATTAGCTGACTAGCAGAGGGGTTCAAGAAGTAAGCAAATTATTTCCTGTTCTTCTTTCTTCAGTGAAGAAGGCAGATAACCACTGGCTTATTTTTGTCTTATCACATAGTAAGTGAAAGTATTGATTACAGCAAAGAGCCACTTTGTCAATGACATCTTGGCACAGGGAGTGAATATGTATGAATTCATATCAAGGGGTGAATTAAATTATATTGATGCAAATCTCAGTCATAGCTTTTTAATGTCAATTGGTATAAAATGGAAAGAAATTTAAACAAAACCAAAATAAAAACAAATACTTGTTTTTCTCTACAGTGAACTTAGTGACCCAGCCCAGTCACATAGATCAAAGATTCATACCCAAGGCAGAAGGTTGGTATGAAGCTACATATGTTGCAAGTTGTATATGGGTTTACCTTCTTTGATTGAAGTAATTGGGGTAATCAAATTTCCTGCACATGATGGTCTGGCAGACATCTCAGCACTGAAGGACTCCTTTGTAGGAAAAGATCTTTTTCCAGGCTGTGGAGAACATCCTTCTGACTTCACTTGTATTACAGAATTCTTTTTAGGGCTAAAATAAAAACAGAACACTTAGATGAATCAGTACTTCTTTTGTAATTATTTTATTAAGAAACAACAAAGATTCTATTTAATAGCTTCTGTGATGTTGGTGTTTTAAAGGTATTTCACTGTAAATTCTTTGCATTTCTGGCACAGAGACAAGGAAGGCTCTTTTTTTAATCAAATTCCATACATGTCTACAGACTTTTTTTGGCCGTATTTTTTTCAAGAAAACAGCTAAGGGAGAAAGTTACAGGGAGAAAGAAAACCTCTTTAATAGTCTAAGCAGATATATTGTAAAGAGCAGCACAAATCTGTTTTCCAGAGTTCCTACCTTGACATTAAAACCGTCTGAGTAACATGTTTATTTCTTTCACAGTTCTGAAGTCGTGTTCTTAGTTCATTCATTTCTGCATCTTTGAACTGCAGCTCTGACTGTAATGACAGTAACTGAAGGAGGAATCAAAAAAGACTCAGTTTTACTGCTACTGAATAATTCAGTGGTGTCATAACTGCAGAGCAACTAAAATTACAGTAAGAATGCCAAGTTTACCATCTACTTACTGTGAGCTCTGCAAAAGATCTCCAATTTTATATATGCTAGTCCAATTAATACTATCTTAGAACCAAGTGCCAGAAGTTCAGGCAAGAAGGGTATGACTTGTTAAGACAGACCAAGCACCACGCACAGCATGACTACAGTGGGGCCGTTAGCAGCAGAGTAAACAGGACAAAAGCTGCCACTGTCCTCTTCAGGGCTTGCAGAAAGATGACTGCAACAGGAACAGCAATCTGATCAGAGGCACAAAGCACATTCTGTTGCTTTTTTCCATTTTAAAATACACCCCAGTTATAAAAATTTCTACCACTAGAATTTTACTCTACTTTACTCGTATTATGGCAGAAGAAAACCCTCAGCCAGTTCTTACAAATACTTTCCTCTAGATAAGAAAAAGCATTCATTGCTTGGAAACTGTCTGACATCAAGTCAAAAATTTAGCTTCTGCATGTGATGTACAGGGAACTGATATAGTTACAAACCTTTTTGGAGAATTCTTTTTCTTTTTCACTGAGGGTTTGAGATTTCTGCTGTTCCAACAGCATGTATGATCTTTTCTGTTCCTCCATAGCAAACTCCATCTGCTGCATTGAGTCACGCAAAATCTTAATTTCTCCATTTTTAGTAAGAATTTCATCCTGCATTTCTTTCAGCTGCAAACAAATGAATCCATTAAAGGCTGTACATGACCAATAGTATGCACTTATGTCATAATGTGGCTGGAAAATATGTATATGTATATTTATATTTTCTGGAGAGAAAAATGCTTCTGTAACCCAGCTGAAAAATTCTTCAGTGTTGCTTCTTTTTCTGATTAAATCAGGCCCAGCTACTGTTTTCTTGAGCAGAATTATGAAAGAACAGCAAAGGCTTTTCTTCATATACCCTCCTGCTGTCTCTCAGAGACCATTCTTCTCTTTCCCCTTCTCTGTGATTATGTTCTCTCTTTGAAAATTATTCTGGTCACATGCATCAATAATTTATTCATTATTTTGATAATAATAGTTTAATTGTAATATTTCATGTACCAAGGTAGCCAACATGCAAGCTGCTCTAAGACAAGCTACCACACCCAGGCTGAATCTTCACAACATCATTTCTAATACTCTCAGAACACCCACCACCACTCAGAGAGAATATTTTTGAGACATAATAGTTATTCAGAGAAAACAGGGAGGAAAAAGCAGAAAGACACCTCTATACCTCTTTGTAAAATTATTCTTTTTCCCTGTTTAACATGGTGTACAGGTTCTCCAACAAAGTAGGATATAAGAGAGCTGGGAAAGAGTGACAAGAACAGAGGTCAGGGTGATGAGAGACAGATAAATAGAGCAGGCCCTTTCCACCAGGAAGAAAGCACAACCTTGACGAAACAAAGGTCTGTTGAGGTGTGAGTGCTGTGCACAAGTTATTCCTTGGTTACTGCCTCTCCTAACAGCCAAGACCCAGACACTGAAAATCACCAGATCAAAATAAAATCAATGAAATTTCCTCACACATGGTGTTGTTAAGCTGCAGACCTCTTTCATGCTAAAAAAATACCCAAACCAAGCATTTAAAGACCATTAAATGGTCTTTAAATGGTCACTGAAGACCATTAAATACACACACACATCAGGAAACACCTACATGAAATTTTGCCAGAGGCTAAAAGATCATTCTGATAAAACATCATCATAAACTTGTTTGGGTTTATATTCTCCCTAGGCTGTGTTCCAGAGGGATGGGCTCACTTTGGGAATGGTACCTTCTCACCTCTCTGCACCTGCTTCTCCTTACACCATCTTGCCATAAGGGATCACCAGAAGGTAAGGTAACATAAAAAAATCAAACATCACTTTACTGTCTTAAAAATTCAAGTTCCATAACACAACCCTTGCTGACTACAGGACAGGACAGAGAATGAGTTTGACAGGAAACAAGTAAAACTAACAAATTAAGATTTACTAACCCAAAGTAACCAAGAAATAGAATATTGTTTTTGGTCTTTATGTTACGGGAGCTGTTTCTACTACAAGACCTTTAATAGATCCATGGATTTCAAAGATAACTAGTCAGCCTGATTAGAATGAGACACCTGGAAACAAATTTACCCCCCCTTTCAGTTAGCCCTGTCAAAAATGTTAGAGGGGAATATACTGCTCACCTTCTGTTTAGTTTCCTCATGCTGTGTTTGTAGCACTTCAAACTGGAAGGCATCTCTTATTATGCCATCTGCTGTGCTGCTTCCTGTGCAGAAAAAAGCCAAGATTTGTTCTGAAGCAGGGTGCTGTAGGTATTTCACTGATGACTTAACATCAAGATCTTGTTATTTGCAGTTGAGTGTGTCTGAATATCTTAGGCCCACTATAATTGTGAGCAAAGCCTGGTGTCCTGGGTGCTTTTTCCGAGGAAATCTGAAAATCAGCTGTTCACACGAGGCAGCTGATGCATTTATGAGTGAAATAGTGAGGAGAAAAGGCTGGTAGCCAACGTGCAAAATACTGCGAATCACAGAATCATTTTGGTTGGCAGAGAACAACCAACTTCGAGATCATCAAGTCCAGCCATTCACCCAGCTCTGCCAAGGCCACCCCGAACCCACGTCCCTCAGCACCAGATCTCCACAGCTCTGAAACCCCCCTGGGGATGGAGACTCCCGCCCTGCCCTGGGCAGCCTGGGACAGGTCCTGGCAACCCTTTCGGTGAAGAAACTGTTCCAAATATCCAACCTAAACTTCCCCTGGCACAACCTGAGGCCATTCCCTCCGGTCCCATCCCATCACTTGTTATTGTTTGCTTGATTTAACCCGTTTATCACGCAGTCTGAAGGTGGCAGCTGTCACAGGCTCCCGGTGTCCCCGAACTTGGCGGGCTCGTTACCCACCTGGCACAGCGCCGGCAGAGGCCGATCGCCAGGGCTGATCACCGGGAGCCATTCCTAAAGGGATGATAAACATTTCCCAATTGCTTAATACCCTGGGACACCTCCAGACACGCCGGTCACAGCCATAACCTCATTTCTTCGGCTGACACCGGTCCGCCCGGTCCAACACTCCTGTGACCGGCGGGAGTCCCCGCATCGTTACCCCGTCACACCGCCAAGCCCCGGAGCGGCCGATCCGCGCTCTCCCCTCAGCACACCGACCTTTCCTCCTCCCCGCCGGGCCGGGGGTGCTGCCCGGGGAACTCCCCGCAGCCTCCCCGCGTTCGGAGCTGCTGGGGTCCCACGCCCGTCCCGGGGGCCCGGTCCGGGGCACGACGCTGCCCACAGCCTCCTGTGACAGCGCCTGCGAGGCCAGGATGTCGATCTCCTCCAGATCGTCCGCCGTGAAGTCGTCTCCGTCCCCGAAGGGATCCCCGGGCCCCTCGCCAGGCACGGTCGCCCCCGAGCTCTTGGAGCGCTTGATGGGCGGGAAGCCGTTCGCCAGGGCCCCGCCGCAGCCGGAGGCGGCCCCAGCCCAGCCCGCCCCGCACAGCGCCGGGCCGCTCCGCTTCCGAGGTCCGAGCGGGGGCTGGGCCGCCATGGCGGGGCGGCGGGGGCCTCCCCGGTGGGCGCCGGTACCGCTGACGGCCCCGCCAGCCCGACCCGGCTCGGCCCACCCCGCCGCACCGGACACGCCCCCCGACACGCGCTGCCTCGCGCGCGCTGTGCCGCCCACCAATCACCGTCGGGCAGGGCCGCCCTCAGGCCAATGGGGCAGCCACAAGGGTTCTACGGCGGCCCCCGAGGGTCAAACCGAGAGCCGGCGCGCAGCAGCTGGTTGTAAGCGTCCCCGCGATTGGCCGGGCAGCGGCGCGCGCTGCGAGCGCCGCGCTGATTGGCCGGGAGGCGCGTGAGTGGGCGCGCGCCTGGGGATTGAGTCGGGCGGGAAGGCTCCGCCCGTCCCCTCAGCGGCCTGAGGGGAGAGGATGGGGGGGGGGGCTGTGACGTCAGGCCGCGAGCGGGTGGCGTCACGGCACGTTGTGGGGGCAGGCTGGCTTATGACGTCACGCCAGGCGTTTAGCTACGGAGCAGGGGCGGGCCCGGCCAGACGAGTCAGCGATGTCGTCAGCAGCAACAGCAGCGGTGATGTCATGGTGCACACAGACTGCAGGGCGGGGCGGGGCGGGGCGGGATGGGATGGGATGGGATGAGATGGGATGGGATGGGATGGGATGGGATGGGATGGGATGGGATGGGATGGGATGGGGTGGGGTGTTATTGGGTGCTGGCCTGACCCAAGGCATGGCCGTGCCCTGAGCTTTTCCCTGGCAGGATGAGGGCAGGCCACCGGCTGCGAGTGGCTGTGACATCCCCACCCTCAGAGCTCCCTCCTTTTCCTTCTTCGCCTCTCCCTGTTTGCTTTGGCATCCTGGGAGGATTCCGTCCGTTCCTCTGCCTGTGGTCCTGATCCCTGCCAGCCTGAATCTGTGTGTTCCTGCCTCCAGATCCCGACTGCTGCTGACCCCAGGAGTCCAGCCTGGACTTTCCCAGGGCTGCCCTGCAACATTGGTGGTGACGTGAGAGCTGTTGGGGGAAAGGGGAAAGGAACGTGGTATCAATTTTCCTGTGTATTTGTATATATTTATACAAATATAAATACATATTTTCCTATTAATCATTACCGTTTCACTAAAGCTGTGTAGTTTAGTTTCCAACCCACAAGTCTCTCTCCCTTATTCTCTCTCCTTCCTTTATCAGGGAGAGGGAATTAATAGAGAGCATCTGTTACTTGGTTTAATTGCCAGGCCACCTCTGCTCCCTTCCCTTTCCTGGGAGACTCCCGGGCAGTGCTGTGCCTCTCTGGCACAGACTCGCAAAGAAACCCCACAGATACAGAGAAAATACGGATCCCGGCAGGTGGCTTAGCTTGCAATTTGTGTGGCTTCTTGCTCCTTCTGTGTGAGGACACCCTGTGGTAGCTGCAGAGGAACACAAGGTTTTGCTTGGAGACACAGGACTGAAAGGCAAGAAACTAATTTTTATTCAGCTGGCTCCCAATAAGAAGACCAGAAAGCACTTGAGCCTTAATTTTTATTTTTTTTTAATGCTAGTTTAGTACTTGACTCTATAGAACAGGCCTCTACAACACTGTTTTGTAATATTTACCTTCGCTGGTATTGCTGCAAAGGAGGTAATAACCAGAGGAGTTTTCCACTTAACTAAATCATTGGCAGCCATGTTGTTTACTGGTTAAATGTTTTGTTGCTTTAGCAAAGAAAATGGGATCTTAAATGGATTATGTTTTTGGTTTTTTCCTCCAAGGAAGCACAACTAGAAAGAGATGATAGTGTCAGGAAAGTGGAATATTTGTAAAAATTCTGTACTAAAACCCTGCTATTAATTTGTGGGCATTAATTTGCTTTTATAATCCTACCTTGGTCTGTTTTTAAAGGCTGTATGAAGGGGATGGAAAAATCACTTTCTGTGTGATTTCTATCCGCTCCACATGACTTGGGTGGCTCTGAGGTCAGGTGCAGACAAGGCAATAGTCTTACAGCACATTTTTAAAGCAGGGTTAGTAACAATTTTCAGTGCTGTAAATCAGTTTATAAACCCCTTGGTGGTCTTTTAAGTGACATACACTGTGCTGTTAGGATGGCACATTTCCAATTCTGTTTTCCCTTGTTCGTTTCTCTACTTCCCTTTTATGTGCAGTAAACTTAAGAGACTGTAACTTGCTTTAGCTCTGCACTGCTCTGGTGTAATACAGCCAAAAGCAGCACAGCTGTGAGCAGCCAGGAAGGGCAGAAAAAAGCTCTGAGTGGTCTCAGCTGTGCTGCCTCATCCCAGCTTCTCCGCTGGGGCAGCTGCAGGTGATCCCTCTGCACCTGGGCAGGCAGGGCAGCTGCAGCTGCTTAGTGTGGGAGTGCAGACAAGGGGCAGCCTCGGAGGGACACAGTGCTTGGATTGCTTTAGTTCTGAGCTACTGGCTTAACATTTTCTCTTTGTTTCTCTAGTAAGTTCTGTTTAGTTAATCAGACTATCAAAATGGGGAAGTTATGGAGTGATTTGATGCCCCAGACATGGAAAGGTACTGTTCTCTGTGCTTGAAAATACTCTTGTTTTTCCTGTAGTAGGAGTAGTGACACAATGCTTCTGGTCTAGGGATAAAGAAAAGGTCGTTCTTGGTTTTAAGAATTTTTTGTTGGTGGTGGTGGTTTTTATTATGTTTAGAGAATTCTGCTTCTTCTAGATGGAGTAAACCCAAAATTGTTTGTTTTAAACTTCCTCTTGCAGGTTCTAGTGTTCTCTTTCAGCTGTCTTCAAAATATTGAGGGCTTAATTTAAGTAATAGAAAAGAGACTTGAGTTAGACTTTACTTGTTCTTAATATTGTACAGGGTTTTGGTGTGGGTTTTTTATGAATTAATAGGCTTGTGATGTCATTATTACTGGGTTTTATTATTGCTACTTTTAACTTTAAATAACAATATACCATGTGATAGTGCTTCAGTTTTACTTACTGAGGAAAAGTTGAGGGAAAATGGCATTACAGAATACTTGCATGCACTTTATTTTTAACAAGCTAAAGAAAGACACTGACTGTTTTGCTCTGCTGAACAAGGTGTTCTGCTGAAGAGACATGACTTGCAGATGTACAGCAGAGCAACAAGAATATAAGTCTGAGCTGAGGAGCTAAAAATTGTGAAAGAATCTCATATGTATAGTAGCTGTTGCAGGAGAAATCACCAACCTGCTGAGTCAATATGTGGTTTATTTAGCCAACAGGCAGAGCAGCTGGGCTGGTTGCCTCTGAGGAGGGATCCCTACTGCTGGTTGTGCACCCCAATGATTCCCTTACAGACATATCCAGAATGTCCTCTGCCCATCACCCAAACCCTGAGTCTAAAGGCCTGATTCAGGTTGGTGATCTCTTGGTGCCTTACTGGTTTTCATGGTTGTTGAGCTGGCTTTCTGAAGTTACTTTGTTCCACTGGCGTTGTTTCTGTGGTCCTTTTCTGCTTAATTCTGCTTGCATCTGCCAATTTCTGCTAGTTTTGTGTTAACAACATCAGTTTTATCAGCAAGTTTGCTCCTGGTAAGCTCTTGTGGCCAAAGGCTTCATTCAGCTGCTGTACCTCCTAGGCATAAGCAAGGCTGTTAATCCTCACACTGCTCAGCAGCAGTGGTAACTTACTTGCTTCTGCTGTCTGTGTGGTGAAGCTTTTCAGCTCTCAAAGCCATAGAAATTGTCCAGCAATTGGAAGAAAATCCAACCTAGAAAGAAGCTTGTGGTTTTTTTTCTCTGTGAATGAGTACTTAAAACTTGTTTCTAATGAAAAATAACCCATTTCAATGGCTGCTGCTGAATTGTGCTGGTACAGTGGTTACAATTTGTTGTTTTATTACCATTGCTGGTGCTGTGTTACTGGAACCCTCAGCACTCTCCAATACCCCATTTATATGACTGGTTAGCTTAGTAATTAGCAAATAAATACTTTCTGGATGAATGCTCCCCCACTTGTTTTAAATACTCCTGCCTGTGGCAGCATGTTCTAGCAGGGAGATGAAAGTCAAATGATTGCACATCTATTGGTTTATTTTTGTCTTTGTGTTTTGTTTACCTTGAGCCTTAACTGTGAATCTCTCCACTGAGAATACAGGAAATAAAAGGGTGACTTTAACTTTACCTGACAACTGTGGCATCTTCTGAATTTTACAGCCAGATATTCTTATGAGTAGACCTGCATGGTCTACTTAGGAGGGTGAGTCTGGGTGTGAGACCTCATCCTAGTGAGCATCAGTCTGGGCTAACACTTTTATAATGTGAACTTTCAACTCTTGCTGTGTTTTTAACTACCTTCCATTTGCTTGCTTAGAAAGCTCTTCTACTCTGATCTTTACTGAAGTTTCATACAAATGAGTTTAAACCAGATCCCTGAATATCTGCCCTGGCATTAGGATAATTTCTGCCTGATTTACAGTACAGTCAGGCTGTATATAGTTGGAAATTGGTGTGTGAGTTAATATGGGCTCATGCAGCTTGCAGGGCAGCTCATGAACAGAACAAAGTGTAAAATTTAATGACTTCTGTCTGGATTTGTACAGTTCTTAGTGCTGTTAACAGTGAATTTTTTTCTGGATACTAGTAAGAATTTAACCTCAGTGCAAGGGGCTTTGGGGTTTTTTGTACATTATTTTGATGAATCTGCAAATGAGCAGCTGTCTTGTGTATTTATGGTATTGCTATCAGGCTGTTAGAGGCTTTGAAGTCATTCAGCATTGATATGAGGAGGCTGAATTTCACAAGTGAAAGGGAAGGGGTGCAGAGGAGGGGGGAAGTGCTTGAGTTACATACCTGGCAGAACATGCAGAATAAACCCAAAGTGTGTGGTAAAATTGTGTTGTGCAAATATAATGGTCTAGGCCAAGTAACAAATCGTGCAGGCTTTTATTTTCTATGGCCTTCACTTAACTGGCAGGAGATAATTGTGTCTGCTCAAATGTAGGGTGATACAGCTTGTGGTGGTTTACTAGCAAAGTTTCCAAAGCTGGGGATTTGGGTTTTGTGTTCTGTTTCTCAAAACACTGAATATAATAAGACTGAAGTAATCAGATGACTGATATGTCAGCAGAGATTAATTTTTTTCAGCTTAATTTATTGAGCTTGAGGTTCTGAAATGCAACTGGACTTCAGTGAAAAAAATATTCTAATAAAACAGCATCTTGCTCCTGACCTGAGACTTTATGAGGAGAGGAGGCAGTCTAGAGCTATCAGCTGTGAGGGAGAGGAAGCCCAGAAATCTGCTGACTCCTCTGTAAGAGGAGGTCAGATTTTTCTTCTACTTTCTTTGATAACCATCACTTTGGTTAGGCTATAAAGTGGCATACAGAATTATATTCAAAGCTGTTAAGTGAGTCTGTTAAGTTCTCTTGAAGTAGATTTTCCACAAATATAGTAGTGAGTCTGAAGACATTTAAAGTATAATTTTATTTTATTTTTTTTTAACTATTTCACCATACCAGATAGTAGAATATAACAAAAATACACTTAAGGCAGTGAACTGTAATTCACTAATAGCTCAGTGAATGAGCTGTCTGTCCTGCTGTTGCAGGTAACTAGGCATCCCCTTGGGACTCTTCCTGTGTGGGATGTTTTGCTCTGTCATGAGCTGTTCTCCTGTAATTACAACTTTGATGGTTTCTGACCCTTAGATTAAGTGGGCAGAGGTTTGAGAACAGTTCCTATAAATGCTTTCTGTACATTCAAGCCTGTGTTAAATTGGGTCCTTGCTAAAACACTAACCAGCTAAAACACTAGCCAGACTGAGTTCTTTTTTGGCACTTCCACTGATGAAAGAAAATTATCTGGTAATCTCTAAATAGCAGTAAAACTGGATCTAATTTTTAAAGGCTTGCAGACAAGCTTTTTTTCCCTCCCCTTAATTCCCTGGGTATGGTTTTTGCAGCTGGTGATCTAGAGGTGGTTCTTCAAGGTGTGAGGCCAGAACCCAGAAGAGGATTAAGATGTGCAGCTGGGGAAGCAAGATATCACTTATTTTCCTCCAACATGAGATCCCTCTGAAAAGGGGGCTCTGGAGTGTATGGCAGGCTGTGGAGAAGAAAGGAGCAGTTAGCTCCCCTTTAACAAAAGAGAATATGAAGTCTTAGAACTGAGCCAACAATGTAAAGAAAGCAATGTTTTTTTTCTTATTTTGTCTGAAGTGGGTTTCAGGCACAAAACCAGTGAAGGGAGAGGGTGTATTTAAATAAGACCAGGAGAAGAAAAAAAATGGTTGAGGCATTGCATGAACTTGTTATAAAAGACTGCTTTTTGAGATGTGTTTTCAGTTATGGCTCTAGGACAAAGTCCTGTCCTTGGTCACTGATCTTGAAAAAAGGGATGGAAAGAATGGCTTGTGAACAGAACGTCAAGGCTGACAAAAAGAAAAGTTTCTATTTGGCCTTTGAGCTAGAGAGAAAGCTTTGGGGGAATCTTCACTGTAGCAAACACAGCCACTTTTTAAAAGCTTTAAAGTGGCTGAGATGTGCTGTCACTCTTGCTGTGCTGAAGGAGGGAAGGTGACAGCTGAGTCAGCATCTACATCACTGGAACCATTGTGGAGCTTGGCTGGCACTGGTGGTTGTGTGAAGGAAGGGAGCCAGCCTCTGAGGTTATGGACAGAATGGTTGGTTTGGAGCTCCTGGGCAAACTGACTCGCCAGGACAAGTGTTGTCAGGAGAAAACTTGTACAGAGATGATTTGCAGTTATTCCACAAACTCCAAAGCTCTGCAGTGATGATTCTAATGAGCCACAGACAAAGCTCCTTGTCTCAAACCAGCCATGTCCATTATTCATCAGAATAATACGAGGTTTGTGCCTGCACAAACTCTTCAAACATTCCCACAGCTCAGAGGTTTGTGGCCCACAAAAATGCTGCTCAGAGCCCAGCTGTTTGTGTTCCTCTTGGTGGTGTCTGCAGGGCCAGCCTAGAACCTTGGTACTGGTGTGGTGTGCGGATGGCTCTCGTAAGCATTATGCTTGTGTTGGTTTCTAACAACAAAAACCTGTCCAGACTGGCAGGTATGGTGCTTGACAGCTGCAGTACAACTCTCTGAAGGTGTCCTGTCACTGCAGTGATGATAGACACAACTCTGTAGTTCTTGAACAAAACAGAATTCATGTTCCCTAACTTGCATCTATTTGCAAAGGTCCCAATTTCCTCACCACTTGCAGGTGAACAGGCTTTAGGAAGTCGGGGGATGTTTTCTGCACCACCTCTTTTCCTGAGAGGAACCTGTAGGCTCTTGTATCACCAAAATGAGTTATGGTACTTGGCTAAATGAGGGGATGAGATGTTCCCAACTCCTTTGCTGTGTGTTCATGGAAGAGCATCTGGGCCTTGGAGCTGTGTGTCTAAAAAGGGACGGTCGGGTGTTTTTTAGATTTGGCTCCTATTAGGTCCTGAGCAATGAGAGGGAGAACTCTGGGCCGGAGGCAGGACACCCGCCGTGGTTCCCCGGGGGCTGCTGGTGTGGGGCTGGTCAGGGCTGCGGGGGATTAAAGGAACCGCTGATGCCTGGGTCGGGCGCTCCAGGCTGGGGGAGCCGAGGAGCTCCCCGGAGCACAAAGCGGTCACCATTGCGGTTACCCCGCAAGGACTGAGGGGGGGGACGGTGCAGGAACAAGCGCCGAAGCCGCCGGGGTTCCGGGCGCGGTCGGTGCTGGGCGGTTGCAGGGCGATCGAGCAGGCAGCAGGGCCTCCCGCCGGCCCTCGGAGGCTTGCGGGGTGCCGGCCCGGTGCCGGTACCGACGGTCTCGTTCCGCCCGGGGGGCACCCAGCGCACAGGCCCCGCCCCTCCGCCAGCAAAACAAACACGGCCCGGCCCCGGCCTCCCACCAATGGGCGCCCGCGATCGCCGCGTCCGCCCCGCCCCTCGGCCGCTTCCGCCAATGGGGCCTCGCTCTGTGCGGCGGGGCGGGGCTCCGCGCTGTGACGCGGCTGTTGCGCGGCGTCGCCATTGGCCGCGGGGGCAGGGGCGGAGCGGCGGCGCTGGCAGCGGGCCGGGGCGGCAGCGGCGGGAGGTGCGAGCCGGCCGGGGCGGCCATGAGAACCGAGATCTCCACGGCGGCGGCCTTCGTCACCCGCCTCCTGCGGGCCGCCGGCGGGATCGGCGAGGAGCAGCTGCGGTGCTTTCGGGAGTGCCTGCAGGAGGCGCTGCGCGGTGAGCGGGGGCGGCGGGGAGCCCGGGGGGGGGGGGGGCCTGGCCTGGGCGGTCGCCGCTGCCCTGCGGGGGGTCCGGCCGGGCTGGGGGGCGGTGAGGCCCCGGGGCCGCTGTAAAGCCGGTTTTTGTTCCCTCCCGCAGAGCACTACAAGCACCACTGGTTCCCCCAGGTGCCCTCCAAGGGCTCCGGGTACCGGTGCATTAGGATCAACCATAAGATGGACCCCTTGATAGGAAAGGCAGCGGGCATGATTGGACTGAGCCACGAGAGACTCTTCCAGCTCCTACCCAGCGAATTAACTCTTTGGGTCGACCCTTTCGAAGTGTCCTATCGCATAGGTGAAGACGGCTCTATCTGTGTCTTGTACGAAGGTCCCCAGCCTGGTGGGAAAGCGACCAAACAACTGGAGAGTCGGACCAGCTGTAAGGAGGAGTGGAGGACTGGCAGGTCCAGCCCTTCCAAGAGTTACAGCATCATGACAGTTTCTAGTTAAAAATTGCTGTTCCTTGTACAGTGATGTATGTATCCCAAAGTCTTAGTAAACTTCCATGTAAACTGAGATTTTTTGGGTTTTAATTTTTTTCCACTCTATAGTCATTAAAGTTGTAGTAGTACTGCCAAGTTCTTCGTGGCCAAGGGCTAATGTATAAAGCAGTTCTTCACACTGCATGTTCCTTTCTGGAGTGTGTCCCTATAAATGCACTGTACAGTCAGTTGACAATTGTTTTACACATTTATATTCTCAAAGAAGTTTTGGCTATTTGTAATAAAAAGCAATATTGTAGCATTCTTTATGATGGGGCTTAGTCAAGATTAACACTTGCTAAAACATTCCTCAGTTTGCAGAGCAATAATAACACGAAGGGGGTGGGAAACATCTAACAAGCTGCACATAAATCTTTCCAGTGATCTGTCTGCACAGACTTCTCTCAGGGTCGTTCAAGTTTGTCTGCAAGGCACAAATCACAAAAGTAATTCTTATTTTTCCTTTTTCAAAGCGTGTGTTTATTTGAGGGCTGGATTCCATCGTGCCCCAATATTTTAACAAAAAGAAGTGGGGAATTAGTTTGCCTTGTTATTTCTAGTTATCGGAGTAAAACAATAAAGATTTGCTCAAAATGCTCTTGACTTGGTTTGGGTTTTTTGTTGGTTTTGGTTTTTTTTTTTCCTTTTTTTCTTTTTAAACCAGGCTTTTTATATTGCTGTAAGAGCTGCTTCTAGCTGTTTCTAATTGTCCCAGTTAGAAAGGTGTGGCTCTGAACATTCATATTGATTTCAGATCACAAAAAAATGCTTCGTTTCAGTAAAGCTTGTGGCAGTGTGTTGGGATAGAGCTGAATTGGCTGTGTAGAGCTGCATGGTTTTTTTTGGTTTTCAGTGTGTGCTGCACCAAACCAAATGTATGCAAAATACTTTTTCTAACATTTGATCTGTTGCAGAAAAATGTTTGAGTTTATGGGGGAATTAAGTTTCCATTTAAAACTGCAGTTTAAGACCATGGTATGGTGTAGCTACCTTGACTTTTCTGGATGGTAAAAACCTGCTATTTCTGCATTCTCTTACACTGAGTTCCTTCTCATTTTCTCAGTCTTTTTAATACCAGTTGGGTATAAGACTAATAAACCCATCAGATACAGTGGATTTGGTATAATCACAAAGCTTTGCGTTGTTGTTTTGTGTGGAGACTCTGGGTATTGATCTTCTATTGAAGGATCAGGTTTACAGGTACTGTGATTCCTCTTCTAAGAAGCAGTGGTCTGTAATCTACCTATAGAAGACTTCATAGTGTCCAGCAGTGCTGTTTTTTTGGGAGCCTGGTGCTAGGACACAGTTGAATGCCTGATGAAAGAAAGCTTTGTCTGGTGTTAGAATGTCAGGAAAAAACAAAACATCTTGCTCTGTGTTAGTAATATGGTAAAACACAGGGAAGGGACAAGTCTGGGCAAACTAGCAAGGGTAGAACACTGCCTAATGTGAAGAGGTTTGTTTCTTTTTCCAGTGTGCAAGAAAAAGCTGAGGCTTATTTCTTGCTGGTTTTTGTGTTATCTCAGAGACAAGCTTGCCTGGTAGTCTGTGTTGGATCTGTTTAAAATGTATCATGCAATTATCAATATAGGTTGTGTGCTCCTGTCTGACTCCAGTGTGTGAGTTTCTGGGTTTCTTTAGCAAATAGATGTTAAAGTTCTTGTAGCAAATTACCTTTTTATTATACAAGATTGAAAACCAGTTCTCGCCACATCGTTTTATTCTCTTGGGGAGATAGTAGCACTTTTTTTTTTTTTTCCTCTCTGATAAAGTTACTTGCACTGGATATATATTTCTTCAGGACTTCGCAGGGAAATATTTGAGACATTTGTCAGTAATTGAACAAAATAACTTTAAATCTGTTAAGGGTGAGATGTCCTCTTTGATTAAATCTCATTTGAAAGATAATTGACCTCGTTGCACATCACATTTACAGCCTGTCTGAAAAGCTGTAGTAGGAAATTTGTAGCTTAACAGTGGATGTTACCTAGCAGTAAGCACTAGAAGTGGAGCTAAAGATGACTTGGGACACACAGTATGATCTCCAGCTTCTGGGTATAGTTTGACATGAAGTGGGGTATAGCAGTTTTTTCAGATGTTCTTTTTTTTTTTGCCTGGTGTCTGTCTGTAAGAGCAGAGAAGACCCCGGATTAATTAGCCATGGTGGGTTATGTTGCTTTTTATTTATTAATTCTACCATAATTAACAGGGTATTTTGTACATTATCTAATGCCATGTCTTAAGTATCCCTGCCAGTTTGCCTTTTATCATTGGATGGGGTGGTTTTGTTACTGTAATTCAAGATGAATTTCATAGGCTTAAGCTCCAGGCATAGAGTTGAAGTTACTCTACAGAGAAGCAGGTGGAGGAGCCTGGGGAGCTTGAAGAAAGCCACTGGAGCAAAGAAAACACTTGAGCTGGAAGTAAATACTCTGTAATATCTGTGACATCTAGAACTACATTCCATTGCTTTTAAAAAAATGTCAAAGACCTACAAACTGCAAAAAGGGTGTTCTGAGGGTAGTAAGTCAAGGAGGCTTACTTGGAGGAGGAGGTAAATAAAATTAACTTCATCTTTTCCCTGAAAGGTGGCAAGTTTTATGTTCTGCCATTGCAACAAACAAGCCTCAATCTTCATGTGATTTAAATGATGTACTTGTCAAACAAGACTGACTGCATCTGATCAGTCATGACAGAACAGAATGGTTTGGATTCTATAGAAAAAAAATATTGCATGCCAGCTGTTTTGGAGCAGTAAAAATACATGAAGAAAGTGTATAATTGTCTCTCTCATGCCTGTTTTTGTGAGGATGGTTTAACTTTTAAATAAGTAAAGCTAAAAGAAGAGAGAAAAATATACATTTGTATATTATACATTCTCTAGAGAGAAAAATATACATTTACATGCTTCTCCAAAATGTTTTCTTGCTGTGAAGACAATTAAATTTGTTTTTGTAAAAAATCCAAATGAGACAGAAGGTCCTGTTAGCTTATAGAGCCTGACCACTCCTGTACTGCAATTCCAATATATCTGACCTATATATTCCAATGCATCTTATGTTTGTACCCAAGTATTCAGAGATTTTTATACTTTTGATCTGAAAACTTCAAGAGATAAAGTTATCATCCCTATTTGTTGCAGATTCTCTTACCTTTAGGTAAGTTGTAATATGAATTTTGGTATATTTTAAAAATTTCTGAGCATTGGTATCTTTGTTTCTTTATCCTGAAGATGAAAGACCTTTCAGTATGGCCTCCTGTATGCACTTTATAGTGCAATCAAATTAAGTCTTCCTTTGGTTTAAAGGATTAAAAAGATTAAGCCTTTAAAGTTTGGGCATAAATCTTTCAACTTTTTGATACTTGCTTTCTGTAAACACTCATTCCATGTTTTCTGATATGTGCATGAGACTCTGTTCTCAGGAAATGAGTGCAGTGAACCAATTGATCCAGATCAGACTGTTCCCACCATTATTTGCTGTTCCTGCAGCACTGAGAGTTCTGGGACTTTGACTTTACTGAGAACAATGTAAAATTATGTTGGATCGAGTAGTGCCATAATTGCTAAATACCAGGCCTTTCCCTTAACTCATTTTTAATTTATGTGCTGCATTACTCACTCTATTATTTTTGTTTTGTTTAGAATGCTATGTGTTTTAGGTGAAGTGCCTGATAGAAGCCTAAATAGTGCTGCTGCACACAGTGGACAAACACCAGGTTTGGATAACAGGATAGCTTTCCTATAAAGCCATGTTGACTGGGATTAATGGTATTAGTCTCCTTTTAATTGTACTTCTTATTATGAAGTTAATTAATACTTAGCTAACCTGATTTTTACATTTAACCCATGATTAAAAGTGTTCTAACTCTTATGCAATTATTACTTGTTACTTTTATTATATTGGGACATCTCTGGAGAAATTTTCTAGTTATTCCTACATGTCTCAGAAACAGACATCAAGGTCCCACTGCTACCTGAAGGCCCAGTGGTTGTTTTTCTAGACCTAGTGGTTATGTTTTTCCATATGAAATTCTGAAAACAGTCTTCATATTATCTGATTTAATCCTTAGCATATTGGAGTATATATTTCATTATCTTCATGTGGCACAAAGTTGTTTACATGATCAAATACTGATAGGCAACATTTATTGAACACTGATAGCTTTTTGCCTTACTTTAGCAATTTTACCACTGTCATCTTTTCAATGCTAGAATTAATTTATGTGCTGTCATATCTCAGAAGGTCATTGCCTTTGCATAGCTGTTTTTCTTAGCTATTTTAACCATGGATTTTCCTTTCACATTTTTAACCTTCTACAGATTTTTTTAATGTCACAATAATCCATGTATGTTGGCTTTTTTGCTGTCATCTTTTGTGTTGTGGTTTTTTGTTTGTTTTTTCTTACTGGTTTGTCAAGGAATGTGACTTTGATCTATCTCAGTGTTGTATAAGAACAGCATCACTGCAGTTACCTGGTGGCTTTGTGATTCCTCCAGGCCAGTGCATATTGCTAGGGCAGAATGGGAAGGCTTGTATTGGTGGGTTAATAGAGGCATTCTGGTTCTTGAATAGTAAGGCTGATACTTTTTACTGTCACCACACTTACTTTTTATAAGTTATTTTTTCTTACAGTGACAGAATTACTACATAATTTTCACACTGCATGAGTAACAGGCCCATCTGTTTTCATTGTTTTCTTGCTGGGGACAGAATTTATTCCAGCAGTAACAACTGGTGTTTTGCTTTCCATTATAAGGCTGTTTTTCACTGAGAAGTAAACTACTGCTGATTTTAGCTTGTAATTTAGGTAGCTCCTTCCAAGGGTGATGTATTTTAATTGAAATGGAATTGCATTGAAGAATCTTTCATCTGAGAGAGTCGCTTTGCAGTGTGAGACTCAGCCATCCTCCTTTGCAATCAGTATGACCAACAGATCTCTCAGAAGTGTCAGGAAGCAATGAGAAAACAAATTAAATTGTGCTTTGTGATGAATTTGGCTTTATCATAATTTTAAACTATTGGCCCCTAGATTATGGATGGTAATATTTGTATTGGTTGATCAGAAGCAATAGCTCTGTAGTATGTTATTCTCCACCGTGGTTATTAAAAATCCAAAGAAATAGGAACTGTAAAAGAAGATAAGTGTCTGTGCCATTAAATTAAATAGCAAGTCAGTCTTGAGTCACTGAAAGAGTTGCAAATGTATCTCCAGATAAATTAATTCTGTTGTGCTTTAGTATAAAGCAAAATTGTATCACAAATAATTCAAGCAAACCTCTCCTGCTAAATAAATACCCAGCTAAGTTTGTAATCCTGAAGCTATGCTGAGTATGATATGAGTATGAACTTTGAAGTGGAACACAGTTTTGAAGGAAAAATGCATGTAAAAAAGTGTAAATACAGACTTTGTAGATGCAGTGATGCAGCAGCTTTGAGTATGAATTTGAATATGAAAGTTTTTAGAGCAAAAACTCTTATTTGTAGTAGCAAGTACAATCAACTCCATGAAGCAATTTTTACTAAATAGTTTCTGTGACTGCAGTGTGACGTTTGGGATGATGCAGTGTAGAGTCCAGTCATGCAAACTGCTGTGAAACTGATCATCCAACACAGCTGATGTTGGTGCCTTTGGCCTCACATGACTGATACTAGGTCTGGGGACCATTCCCAGAATTGTCTGCTACACAAATGAAGAATGAACAAACATGAAAGAAAACTGAGGTTAAAAGTAGGTTGTACCAGAAAATACTTCCTAAACTGCCTGAGTGCAGAGCCTCAGTTGTTCAGTACTTTTAGGTAGTCAGAGGAGAATGCTATGTAGAGGCAAAGTCGTTGTATCATCAAACTGCTAAACTTACTCTAAATTGAATTTGCTTTCTTCCACCGGGGCTCTGAGGAACTTACCTGTTATTTATAAATATTTATGTAGATTCACAAACATTGAGAAATTACATTATTTGCAAGGCTTAACCTTTATTTTGCATGCTGCATGTAGGTGAGTAAAATACTAATGGGTATTCCTAGTGTACAGCATCTCAGTGTGCAACTCTTGTGTTAACAACCTTACCTGTGTGTGATATGAATACACAATTGACACTTTGCTATGGTCCCTCACATGTTATTTATACAGCAGCATTAGCATCAAAACAGTTCTGGGAATGCAAATGGAGCAGCCTGAGGCTTTGATTAGCATAAAGGCACATGAAGGAGTGATGGAAAATAATATAAACTATAGTGATTTATGGTTTTATATATTCTTATAATGGATTGCAACACAAGCTGACCCCTGGACTTGCCTTCTCTTTCTCTGTGAATTGGGATTTTCTTGTGTTGTTAGGAAGAATGTATTTCTAAGGCTGCAGAAGTGTAAATGAAAACAGAACTCTTCTCACGTATATTTTATTTAGTGCTCAAAGCAAAGTGTTACTTATACAAATCCTTCCTCCTGGAAGTATATTGTTGGGTTTTTTTCTGGATATACCAGAGGCTGTCAATGCACATCTCACTTGACTGCATCTTAAAGGTTGATACAAGGGTTTTGCTGAAGGATTTTCCTCTGGGATAGGAAAAAGATGTAGAAGTGTATTGGGATGGGAGTCTTGTTATTTTTACCCACAGTTTGATGGGCTGATACTGAAACCAAAAGCATTGAATGTTTTGATGTGGATTGTGAGTTATTTTTTCAAGTGGGTGAAGTATGGATGCTTGGACATCAGTTAAGAGTAATTAAATATGTACTTGAATTTAGTAGTAGTACTGAACATTCAGTGTAGAATTAGGAGTTTTGATGGATGGTGGTTTGGCTGAACAAAATTAATTCAGAATCATGAACATCAGTATTTATGGAACACTTATTTTATCATTAGTCTTCTCACTAAATGATGTTTAATATCTCTGACTTGCTTCAGTTTAATTTTTTTTTCCAGTGACTCAGTGCTATGCATTTTATGTAAGAGAAAGTTCTTGCTTCTCCAAAAGTCCTTAGAATTGATCCCAATGTTAAAAGCCTTTTGGCTCAGGCCTGTTATTACAAGCATTTTTCTCTACATTGCATTACTACTACATTACAAGCACTTTCACTATTAACCTGAGTCCTGTGTATTAGCTTCATGGAGCTCCTTTTAGTTTCTAAACTATTAAATGGAGATTTAATTGTAGCTGAAACCTTAGCTGTTCTGCCTGTGACTCACTTTACCAGAAAAGAAAATAATCTGTCTGTGTTGAGTGTCACAAGTGTATGTGTGCACCATATGTTTTGATGCTATATTCAGAGAAAGCTGATATATAAATATACAGATATTTGCCTTTTTTCCACAAGCTGTTAACCTGGTTTCTTCTTCTAAATGTGTTCTAAAACACTGAACATTGAACAGTGCACAGAATGAAAACTGAGAAAAAGGAAATCTGGGAGCTTAAAGGGTTTCTTTTTATTTGTGATCCAGAGTAGGCTCTGTGTCTCAGTTTGCATGACCAGAAATCAGAAGAAAAGTATATGAGACAACTTCTGTTCTCATTCAATTTGCTAAACCTTTGCATTGACATTAAATGAAAGAGAGATTCTTGCTTGATTATTGGCAGATGCTGTGTCTTGACAACAAACATAATTGGAATAGGAACCAGCAGTGGATTAAAAAGAGAAGGTTAATCCTGAGCTTTTAGGAGGCATTTCTTTCCAGCCTTGTTACAGCTCTTCTGCTTTCATACTGGATTGGCAAGTGTAAAACTATACTGCAATGTACCTTTTGTATTCTGTTCTTAGAGGCAACAGTGTTTTAAATGACCTGGAAATTAGATTTGCAAAGAGAATGACCTGTTCCAGTGTCACTTCACAAGGATCCATAGTTGAGAATATTGAGATCTGGTATCAGCTTTGTTAACTAACTGTAAGGGGCAAATAATTATGCTTTTGAAAGAAGTAACAAGTAACATATTCAGCATATAAGACAGGATCCCAGAAGGCAATATAATTTTATTTCTATCTTTTTAGTCTGCTAACATATTTTAGAATATGTGTATATTTTACAGGAATTGTTTCTGAACATGAGATATTTTTTGTGTGTGGTAGCAGTGCTGGGTTATTGTAACATATCACCTTGTGTGGTTCATTGCCTGTAAACCAATTATTGAACACGTTGCTGTGAAGAATTGCAACATTATTTACAGTTCTTCAGCCACATAACTAATTAAGGCTGGAGTTCTGTTTTCAGCAAGTGCATTTCTGTTTGTATCTACAGCTAATTTTTTTCTTACTTAAAACTGCCAGTGAATTGGTAGTCCTGAAATATATCCTTTGGTCTTTTTCCCAGTAAGGCTTTTTAATTTATAATACAGTTGTTTCCTTTTTCATGCTTAGTTTCCAATTTGAAACCTTTTTTTCCAGAAGCATGTGCTGAAGTCTCTAATTATCATTTGATTATTTTTTTGAGACTCACTATGTTTCTCATATCTTTTCCTCTGTTGTGCCCCCAAATTTGCAAGGTCTGATTTCCTTCCTATGTGAACTCATGTGGTGTAATCCAGCTGGTCTCAGGGTTTCCCCGGTATTCTTCCCTTATATGTGTCACTTCAGTGATGGTTCTTGCCTTGTCCCACCAATGTTTTTCAGTAATTGCTGAATGTTTTCCTTGTTTCAGAGGAATAGGAGGCCTAAGGAGATGGTGTTATATAGAATGTGTAAAGTTTCCATTTACAGGCTATAATCCTGTGTTCTGACAAACATTTCGCTGTGCTGCAGAAAAATGGAGGAACTGAAAGACTTGTATATGAAATCTAAAGGTAGTTGCCCCTTCTATAAGAAGTCAAATCTGAGCTTAATTCATAATGATCAACAGTCTTGGAGGAATTTTTTTTCTACCTTCGTGCTTTTTTGTGGGGCTATTATTTGCATCTTTATACTTTTTTTGGAAGAGGGACTATTTTTAATGTTTGTATGTAACCCACTCTGCCTTTGCAGACATCCCCATTTAGAAACCAAGCAAGCACTAGGTCAGTGTTATTTTTTTAACATTTTATATAAAAACTTCCCATGCACATAAAAGGTTCCTGTGTCTGTTTTAATTTACATGATTTAGCAGTGATGCTTTAGGTGTCATGTCTGGAATGATTGCTCTTGGGAATTAATGGCAGAAGAATGGTTACTTTTGGGAAAGATACATTTTTGAGAAAGGTAAATACTTGTTAGAACCAAAGATTCTAGCTCTTCATTTCTCCTACAGTTAAAATACCAGAAATCAAATGTTGGCAGTAATACAAAGGAGTTGGCCTGAAAAATGGGTAGCAAGAAGGGGTAGATAACTTTATACCATGCATCATGGGCTAAAAGAACAGTATGATGCTTGTGAAAATTTGCTGTTACTTCACTGTACTCTTAGTATGTAGATGGCCTTGACTGTCTTCGGGGGTCTTGTGAGTATCTTCATCATCTTGTAAAACTTATCTATGTACACAGTTAGCAAATAACAGCAAAGCTACACCATACTGCCCTTCTAGAATATGATATAGCAAGAAAGGAAGATGTCTCATGAAGTACAGCACCTCTGATTATGAAGCATCACTTCTGAAATCTACTGTTATTAAGAGAAAAATCTGATAGATCAGTCTAGAAATGTCATATATTTATTTTTTTTTAGCTCTTTGCTCTGTCATTGTACTCCAGTGATCTCTTGTTTCTGTACAGTGATTAAGCATCAGCAGATCACTTGGCATTCCACTGCTACGTGGTGGTGTTGGTTTTGCAAGGTATCCCCTGCAGAAGGAGCCCAATGTGGTAAAATTGTGAGCAGGTGAGGTGAGGGGGGCTGTGAGACAGAGGTGATGGGGAATAAAAATGACCAGGAAATTCAGAGTCTTCTCAAAACTGAGAAAGCCCCTTGAAAAATGCTCAGGAATTGGAAGGACTACATTTGAGGGAAGGCTAAAAGCTTAGAGGATAAGATCCACATCTTTGTACTTTCACTTTGAGTGATCATAGCTCCTTATGTAAGGATCTTGGAATAAGTCATTTTTACACCTCAGGGATTCTGAGTTGTTGTTGAGAAGGTTAATATATGTGTAACTCCTATAGTTGTACTTGTAAGTACTGGTTAGGCTGTGTTTCTTTTTTGGAAAATTGCTGTGCTCAACTTCTGGTGAGTCAGATTTTGGCAGATGGTACAGGTGGTTCCTGAAATGGCATTTTCCTTTTGAATCAATGTTGATCAAGACTCCTGTAAAGCCTCTCTACACAGATGTGTTGTGCCCTTGTAAAGAATTACTCATGATATGATTTTCACATCATAATAAATTACATTCTAGAACTAATCTCTGAAATGCAATTTGCATGCAAAAATAACACCTCAGGCTTATGGCTGTTGATATTCTGCATATTTCTTGTATAATTTGCTTCTGTTTTCCTCCTTTCACAAGTACATCTTTATAACTGCTATCTGTATGCTCATTCCAGTTTTAAGCTTTTCCTTTGCTTCCCTTGACTTTTAGCCTCTCCCTGTGCATTTGAGGTCTCCCATCCAAGCACAGAAACAGTCCCCTGACTTCCAGAAGTGTCCAGTGAGGGCACAGGCTTCTGATTTGAATGGGAACTGGAACCAGTCAGCCCTCTGAGAGTGCATGAGATCAATCTCGTCAAAAGGAGCTATGGAGCTGTGAATCTAAGATGTAATTTGAGTAACCCAAATGATCCATGTTCTTTAAAATATTTTCAGCAATCAAGATAATGGAATAATGACAGTCATTATGGCTTTAGCTTTGGCAAAACGAAATTATAGAAACTTTTAAATCCTGAGGGAACATAAGGCTAACAGACCACACAGGGATATGAATAACACGTATGTGTAGGATCCCCAGGCCATGGCAAGTAAGGAAACCTGTGTGTCAGGCACTTAGCAGCAATAAAGGAATAAAAAGGAATAAAGGAATAAAGCTGCTTGGAAAGGCAGAAGAGGGGCAGTCTGCAGGAGGGATGAGATGTGGTGGGTCCAGTTGTAGGGACACTTCTGCCTGGCCTTGTGCCTTGATTCAGTGACTTCACTCCCTGGCTTGACCTGAGCCTTCCTCATCATTGGACGTGTGCTGACAGTCACCAGCCTGGGACATCCCTGCTGCTCTCCCTCAGGTACTGTAGGGTTGCAGCTCTTGATGCTGGGCCTGGCTGTCCCCCAGCTCCCTTGCAGAGCAGCCACTCTCGCTTGCTCCCTGGTTGCTGCAGCACAGCCGGGGCAGGGGGAAGGACCAGAGGTGTTGTGCAGCTCCCCAGCCAGCAGCAGAGGACCAGAGGTGGGTTCTGGCAGCTCTCCCTCCTCAGCCTTCCCCACCAGAGCCAAGGCCACACAGCTGAGGAGGGTGGGAGAGCTTGGAGAGGAGGCCTGTAGTAGGGGAAGATGGATGGGAGGTGGTCAGAGGTGTGACAGCCTGTCAGTGCAGTTTATCTGTAAGAGCAGATGGGGAGGGGACACTTTATGGATATATGTAACTGTCTGTTTCTTTCTGTTGTTGTGTTTTAAATTAATATTGTAAGAATACTGAGGCTGCAAAGTTGGTCACATAGAAGTTGGCTCATATCAGCATTAATATTATGTGTGAACACTACCAGAAATTGAGATTTTCATCTCGTAGAGACTAAAAAGACAGCAAAAGATACATCCTTAACTTCAGGGTGAGCTGTTATCCCATGCAGTTTCCCACTAAATTTTTCACAAGTGTTTAAATGCTAATGCTTCATAATAAAAAGCTGAATCTTTAATGAGATAAGACAGCATATTTTCTGATAACTTTATTTCAGGAGTTTTCAAAATTAAATTTTTAAACACAAGAACAGTAAAAATTTCATCAAGCATGTTTGAAACAAATACATGGAATTAACTGATCAAGAATACTATGAAGTTTGGTAGAATTACAAGAAACTTAAAACCAAATAATGGGAAGACTTTGAGCAATCTCTTTAGATGCATTTGTCTAATGAACAGGAGCTAGGCACTGGATTCAGAACTTCTTTTAGTGAATTTTTAGGCTCTCCAGTCAGCTGCAGTGTGTGCAAATGTGTTTGCTGCTGCTATACCATGTGGTGCCATAAGAAAAATGACCCCCCCATCCTATAGATTTTACAGTATGAGGTCTTTCTTTTCACTTCACTTACATCTCCCAGAACAAAAGCAAGTATTAATTGATAGACAGACACCTGATAGTATCTCCTCAATCCAGCAGATGAGGCTGTTTGCCATTACCTCTATTCTGCAACACTATAAACCCCTGGAAACTTGTAGCCATGGGACAGACAGTGTTAGAATTGATCAGTTGGGTCCTTGCAGAAGAGCACTTTAGAGTTTTTAGTTTTATCAGTGGTGCTGCTCTTCATTCACATCCAAAAGCAAAGTAAATCAAGCAGGTATGTGAACAGCATTTAAATTCCTTTTTGCAGTGCAAAGTGAGAAAACAGAAAACCAGCCCATTTTGTTTATACAATAGACCTACTTTGTATTAATTAGTTTTGAGATTTTTTCTTTCTCTGTTTCTCTTGCTCTCTGTCTGAGATTAATCTGCTTTATAAAACACACTGTTCTTGGAGCCTTATCAACTGAATCATATTTCTAAAAACCCCAACAAACGTGTGTGTCCATTACTTCTGCTTTTGTCAGATCACCTCCTCTTTTCACAGAATCTTTTCTAGTTGGGAAATGAATATTTAAATTATTTTTGGTATGTCTGCTGTCTTTGCTTTGTATTGGGTAGCAGGATTGCTCTTATGGATTTTACAGTTATGTTTCTAGTAGCTACAAGTACATCTTTTGTCCCTGACCTTTAGTTGTAATTAAATGTGTAACTCTAGCTATAATTCCTTAAATGTCTCTTTTTTTCCACTCCAGTTTAGTATCACAGATTCATAAATAGGTTCAAAGCCAGACATTAAGTGTGACATAAAAGTATGTTTTTTTCATCTAAAAATTAATGCACATGGATTTGTACCTTTCAAGGCACCAAGCCTTGTGTGAGAAGGGGCCTCGCTGTTCTTCATGCCTGGCACTGTGCTAAGAACTGTAGAATTTGATCTAGAATTTATGCTCACTCAGTCATCTTAAATTGAATTCCTCAAAAAGCTTGACTTGAGAAATACATTTCTCTATATATTTCAGTATCTTTATTTTCTTGTCACTGTTACAAATAGTTGTTTTCCAAGTAACATGGATTTTTTCCCCCCCTACAAATCTATTGGCAAGGTGTGTGATACATACTCATGACCCATATTTATGCTTTTTTTCCAAGTGAGATAGTTTGATAAAGATTTTAATTGCAATGGACATTGTTTTACACTTGGTTTTGGCAGGCACACAATCAGGAAGATTTCATAACTGCTTGTGAAGTATCCACTTCATTCCACGTTAATCAAGAGAATTGCAGACTGTCACCTTTGAAACAGCTGTTTTACATCCATAAAGTATAATTATATATAGTTATATATTCCTGGCATGTTTTATCAGTCATGCTCTGATAATGCAGACCATTTCAACTCTCTTTTAACACCTAGCAGTAAGGGGATGGCTTAGATAAATACCTATTATGTGTGGGGTTTAGGGTAGAAAAAAACAACAATGAACTCCCTCAAAAAGCTGTCAGTACAGCTCATGAACTGATCAATAAACAGATAGTTCTTTCTCCACAAACACTTCGCTGATGTGCTCTTCACTGCTTTTTTGGAGCATGCGCAGGACTATCTGCTCGTCCTCAGTGTTTTCTTCTTTCCTTGAAAGGGCCCCCACACATTCATCTTTCTGGGAGGTTCTGTGGCACTGCTGAAAGTACAGTTTCATAATCAGCTTAATCTGGTCTGAAAATGAGCTAGCAACAAAATGGCTAATCCTGCACTCCCCACTGCTTTTGGTTGTGATCCCATTCCTTCCTTAAGGACTTGTGTGGATATGCAACATGTCACACATGTTGCTGAGTCAGCTAAGTAATAAAAAAACCCCCCACAACATTAAATGTATTTATTATAATGTAAAATCACACCATTCATTTGATGAATAATCTGCTCCAATGTGCCACATGGCTGAAAAGGCGCTAAGGGCAAATGCAAAGAGAGGGCACAGGAATATATATGACCAAGTTTGAAAATGAGCACAAGATCACCCTTTTGAGATGGCATAGTATTTATATTAGCTTCTCTGCTTGTGACACTGAAGTATATCTGTGTTTATGTATTGGAGATCAAAGATAATCTGAGAATTTGAGAAAATGCCTCTTGAAAATACAGGTTCTGTTTATCGATTTCCATTGTAATTATTTCAGTAAAGTGGATCCTCCAAGGGATCAGTGCTCAGGGGGGAGCACTCATTTTGTGTGCTGCCATTTGAACACAGAGATCATGCTAAAATTATTAACACAGTAGTCAATACAATGGGGATTTTAAAGGAATTTAAAGGATTCTCTTTTTCAAAGTATTTGGTAGCTGTTACAAGGAACATAAACCTGAATTTATCAGGACGTGTACAAGAGAAACTTCTGCTGAGTCCATCTGTAGCATCTCCAGATATTGTTATTGTTAGTTTGGTGTTTCTGTGTATAACTCAAATGTCATGTGTGACCAGTTTACGTCAATTTGTAATAATTTATCTTCAGGGAACCTTGTACTCACTGAACTGCAAGTTTTAAGGGGAAGGTTTAAAGGTTTTTCCACACAAGTGCATTGCCAAATGATGGCAGCTTAGCTGAAATCCAGATTAATGTATGCATGTTCTCTTGCTTATCTGTAGGTGGTCGCACAGGGCTTGTGTCAAAAAGAAGTTTAAGATGTGCTCTCCTTTAACCATTAACAGGTCCAAGGACTAAACACAAGGTTAGGGTACATTTGTCATAGGAGATAGGAAGGTATTTTCCCAGGGGCAGTTTTATGTTGCAAGAGGGTGTTTGATCATGGGCAAATGGTATAATATTAACAGCAGCAAAGCATCTGCAATAAGAAGTGTTAACTTATCCTGGAAGCAGCAACAATACAGACTTGTGACTGAGCCTGCTCTGGTAGTTTGCTTTCACCTCTTTATGTAAAGAGCATTTTGTTTTCCAGCCACTGGTATGTCCCTTAATACAAGGCAAGACCCACAAGCTCTTTATCCAGTCATCTTTCCTTCCTTGCCCACAGGATTAAAGACTTTAAGGAGGTGCTTAGAAGGGGTTGGTCTTGTTTCATATTGCTTTAATACCCTGTCAAAGATACTAGGATTTCACCAGAGCATTCTGCTTGAAAGACCTCTAACAGTTGCTAACTAGATTTCTTTTTTTATGTATTTTCTCTTACTGGTCCCAAAAATTCACCACAAAGCACTTTTTTTTTTTTTTTTTTATTGCACCCCAGGTAATTAGTTGTATTTTTTTTTTTCTATATAAACATTCAGGACTTCTGTGCATGGAAAACAGTATTTAACTGTCTCTCTTGGCAATTCTTTGGAGTACTAATACTGTACAGAGAAGTTATTTATGCTGTGTCTGTAACTTCCTTTCCTCCCTCATCATACTGTATGTAGCAATTAAACCTCTCAGTAGTTATAATGTCTGTTTATTCACATCTGTGGTTATTGATGGCTGGGTAAGTTTGTGCAAGCTCTTAAGTTTGTGCAAGCTCTTGTCTGTTAATGAAATATACGTGGCTTCACAGTGCCATATATGCCATCAAATTACACCCTCCAGTCCTAATCTTTTTTCCTTTGCTGGGTTGGTGTCTGAGATGGTGAAATGGCAGCTGGAGCATGAGATTTCCTGCATTTCCAGCATGTAGATGAAATAATACAGATAAACCACAGATTCAAGAAAAAACTCTATGGTATGGAGCAAAGCCTTAAATTGTTAATGATTTTTCCATAACTGTACTCCATTTTGATAGTCTGAATATAATAAATATAAAACAATCAGTCTTTTTTAAACATAAGCACAAAATGGTGCATTTTGTATTAAAAAATAGTATTTTGTAGCAGTTTCATTGTTGTATTATCAAGTTCATTCAATGTTCTTGGAATCACTGCCTTGAATTTGTAATTTTTAAACCTCCTTTCTCCAGGCAGACATCTCTTGGTCCCAGGACAGAATCTTTTTTTTTCATGCTTACTCTTTTCATAAAGAGCAAAATATCTTCTCTTTTATAGAAGCTTTTTCATCTTAGGAACCTGTGCAACTAAGATGTGGCAATTATGACAAATATCCTTTTTATAAGCTTACAAGACCTTTTGTATTATTTGCATCCAATCTTATAATGAGTCTCAGTGCTATTTTTTACCTCTGATCTGGATTTATTTAACATTTCATAGCCATTAAAATATGAACAAGAAATATTGAAATACTTATGTTTTTTCCTCCTCAAAGTGAGGAGTGAACTGTTTTTATCTTTTCATTCTCATTCCCTGATAAACCTACAGGCTGTAAAAGATGGCATATGCAAGAGTCCAGTGTTGATAGATCTGGGGCATGCTTGGGAAAAAGAGCAAAGCTTTTGAGTTGAAGTTGGGAGGGGAATTGTGCTTGGGTGGTCTTTGGCAGAGTAATGATCTGTACAGCAGGTGTGACCTGGGATGAAGAAACTAAAGATGTGAAGTCAGGACCATAGTTTAAAAGCTTTTTTTGTATCCCTAACACTAAATAGTCCCAAGAAACAGGAACTGTGACAAAAGCACAGCCACTCCATGCAGTTACAGGACCCAAAGATTGTTTTTAAGCCTGTGGTGCTCTTCTGACTCCTTCACATTACATCAAAAAAGACATGATGCAGTGTGTGCTGTGGAACTGAAGGTCTTATTACCTTATGCATTCCTGATGCAGTTTTAAACCACCTTATTTACATACTAAAATACCATAGAACACCTGCTCATCTTCTGAGATCCTCAGGTGGATTTTGAAGGTTGCTGAGCTCTCTCCTAGCAGTCCTGGAGGTGACTAATTAAAACCAACCCTGGTGTGTCTGCACAAGCTGTAGTTATGCCACAAGATATGGAATTCCAGTTAAGCAATACTGCCATGCCATTAATGGCACAAGAGCTCAAGGTATTTCAGTTCAAGCATATTGTAGGTAATACCTGAAATGAGTAATATTTAAACACTGATAATGCAGACAGAAATAACCTGTCAATAGGCTTTTGTCCTTCCACTTTCCAGGGTTTACTGATGTGTTTTCAGAACACCCACGCAGTGGGCCCAAGTGGCACCTCATTTTCCATGGAATGCTGGAGGGAAAGGTGAAGAGGGGAAGTGACCTGTTAGAGAGAGGGACTGTATTAAAACTCAGGTGTTCTCTGGGTGTTTCCTTTGCTCTCAGAGCCTCTACTTAATTTTTTTTCCTCTGTAAATGCACGTTTTTCAGGAGAGTGAAAGGATGGAAAAGGAATCAACTTGTAGTACTTGAGTTCCTTTTAAAATTGAGACAAGTTTTGCCATTGCAAGACAATATATTGATATTATTTTCCTTTGTATTTCTCCATGTAAGTCAATGTGTTCACATACTATTTCTCTGAAGTACAGTTAATCTTTAATGCAAGTATCATAAATACCACAATCTTATCTGCTCCTGAGTGAAACTTCTTTATCACAGGTTTGGTAAATCAGTATAGTATGGTAATTTCCTATACATTTTATATATACACTTGTTGTTACCCAACGTCAAGAAACTACAGGTGACAGAAACATACTTTAGACATCTCTGTTATCTTTATTAAATGGACAAAGAAGCAGGGATTCACATTTCTGTTTTCATGTAGATATATATAGGATAATGTTAAAAGGGAAATGTTGGAGCGTTTAGGGGCGAGTATTTTGGCAACAGTGTAGATTGTTTAACTCCCTTTTATAAAAGTTCTAGTGAAATAATATCACTTAAGGTGCAGCACCACACACTTTAAAAATAAGAATCAGTGACTCACTGCAGGCTCTGTGCACGGTCTCTTTCCACCCTTCTCAGCGCATCTCCTCTCGCCTTTAAAAACAAAGGGGGATCATCTTTGCTCTGACATTTCAAAGAGTGTAATCCAGAGTCAGATTTGGCTACTGTCCAAGTCATACAGACGGTCTTTGTAGAGAGGAAAACTTGCAGGTGTTATTTACCTTCTGATGTGCCACTTCGTTGTTTTCACCGAGAGCACCCTGAGGAGAAAGGGAAGAGATGGGGGGAATTCCAAAGAGCCCTTTCTGGTGGAACTGTAACTCGAGGATAAGTGCTGCTGCTCGCCGTCCAGACTGACAGTGATAGAAGTGACGGCATTCAGGGAATGTAATTTGTATTTATGATGGGGAACGAGGACATTAAGAAGACGCGCGCTCTGCCCCCCGGCCCCTCTGCCCCGCACAATGATGGCGGCGGGGGGAGCTGCCCGGGGTTGTCATGGCCGCCAGGCGCCTCCTTCCCCCGCCCCTCCCTCGGGTGGGACTTCCTGCGGCGGCCCCCTCGCGCAGCCGCGATGCTGGAGGCGTGAGCGCGGCGGGACCGGCGGCGGGCACCGTCCCCACGGGGAGCGGCGGCGGCGGCCCGGGCCGGGCATGGAAGTGGAGAAGATGGATGAGAATGAATGGAAATACCACGGGGAGGGCAACCAGAGCCTCGTCGTCTCCCATTGCCAGGTGCGGGGGGGATGCGGAGGGAAGCGGCCGGCGGCGCGCGGGCGCCCCTCCCCCGCCCCGCCGAGCCCGCGTGAGGGGCGCCGCCCGCCTCGCGCTCCCTCAGGGTCGGGGTCTCCTCATGCGGGGTCGGCTCCCGCCTCCCCGGGCCCTGACCCCGCTGCTGGGGTCGCTCCCTCGGCGGCAGAGCCCGCCCGGCCCCGCGCCTCTCCCTGAGAGGTTGCCCGAGAGGTTTCCCGTTCCTCGGGCGGGCGGGGAGGTTGTTGCGGGGGCTGAGCAGGCCATGCCCGGGGCTCTCCGGCGGGATGGTGCGGGCTCGGCGGGAGAAGGAGTGGCAGCTGATGGGCAGACAGCTGCCGGCAGCGCAGGGCAGCTGTGAGGTAAAGTACCGAAGTGTCCCCTTTCTTCACTTCACGCGTCGGTGTGTGTGACCCTGACAGGCGGAAAAATTCGGGAGAAGAAATGTTTCTGATGTTGCTGAGCCGCCGGACACTTCATCTCTCTGCTGCCATTTACTTCCCCCCCGCATCCCCGGGCGGGGGGGGGGAGGGGGGGGAGGAGAGGGGGGGCTTCTGGTTAATGTTTTTGTTTTAAATTAAAAAAAAAACCAAAACACCAAAAAACAAACCAGTAGAAACCAATCAGCACTTTCGTGAACAGTGACAATTAAATGAAGCTAAAGCCAATCAGGCAGATTCGATGTCAGTTTAAACTGTCACGTCAGGAGTGTGTTCGTTTGGCTGCTGTCACCGTGTTCCTGCCTCACTCCTATGGACGCTGTTTTCTTAGGACGTTGGGATCAGGGTTTTAACTGTATGTGTCCCTTGAAGGAGTTCAGTCTTCTTCTAAAAAATACCGGTGGCTGGGTTTTGTCTCACAAATTTATTTATATTTTATTGTGAATTTTATTTACAGTAAAGCCAAAATGTTAAACTGTAGACTATATGTGGAAGAAAAATCTACAATAAGACTTGAATACTGGTAAACATAAATTTTTTTTTAGCATCTGAATCAATGACTGAAAATAGTGGATTCTTTTGGTGTCTGTTTTGTGGATTTTAAGCATAAACTATATGTAAAACATATTAACAAACACCAGGTCTGAGAAAATGCTGGAAATCTTACAATGCTCTCCAGATTTTAGGAGGGACACTTATGTGGCAATAGTTTCTTCCTTTTCTTTCTTTATGTAAAATATTTTTCTAAATACATTTTTGCTGCAGGACAAAAGAGCATAATTTTATTTCCTGTCTATATTTTAGCTTTGAAAAAGCTTAAAAAATACTCAGTCACTGGATGATAGGAATCAGAATATGTAATGGAGTAACAGTGATGTAATTGTGATATCTTTAAAGACCTGGAAAGTGAGGAAGTCAGCCAGAGGTTCAGAAATAGTTGCTGCGTGCATCAGTTCTCTTTTCATTGAGATAATTCAAGTTTAAGAAAGGGTAAAAGTGAAATAGATGTTATTTTCCCTTTATTGACAGCTTTGAACCAGCAGAGCTTCTGTCTTACAGCTTTGCTCTGCTCATGGGTGAGCTCTTGTAAAGCTGGAGTCTATAAAATATTGTTTGGGTGCTAATTGTTACTTGGTGCCTCTTACCAGCAGGACATACTTGCATGATTAATCATCGTTCTTGTGATCTGATGTCAAGTTATTCTCAGGTTTGTGTGAACAGAAGAACAGTGTAACCAAGGCAGTGAATTTCATTACAACTGTCCTTGCTTCACTCTGTATCTTCCCAGTTCATGTTTTTTTGTGTGTGTAGAAATGCTACTGGGAGGACCTGGGAGGGTTGTGGCATGGGAGATGTGAATGGATGCTCAGATACAAGTTGCCAGGGTTGTGAGTGAGAATCCAGGGTGCACTGTGTGTGTGTGCTTGTTTCTGTGTTCTCCCTTTAGATGTGTAGTAGTATTGTGGAATGTAGGGGGGAAGCTTGTCCCTATCTGTGTAGGCCTGGACATCTCTTTCTTGTTTCTTCTGGAAGACCCCCGAAGTTTTAGAAACCAAAACAACAAAATTTAAAAAATAAATTGTCCCCGTCCTCCTGGAGATTTTATGAAGTAAGATCTGGGGAGTTCTCTTTCAGCTGCTACCCTCTGGACCACCCTTCAAAGCACTTAGAACAGGTGGGGTGCAAGTTCATGTGTCAGGAGCAGGGTGTTTGGGCTGGGGTGAGCAGGCAGCCTGGGTGGACACTCTTGTTGTTGTATGAGAGTGTGTCTGGATTGAGGCTGAAGAGGGACAAGGTGTGCATCATCAGCTCATGGTGCTCTCCTGTGGCTAGGGCTGTGCTTATTTATTTGACTTGCCCCATTCCCTGTGTCTTTCCCTTTAAGACATGAACGTAACGCAATGTTAATCCAGAGTTAGTACAGCACCAAAATTAAAAACTTGGTCATAGAAGAGTCACATGCCTAACAAATAGCTCTGCTGGTGATGAGCTGATAAGCCCTAGAGATGCAGGCAACATGCAGCCCTTTTTTCCATTGACTTTGAAAGGCGACAGAGACAAAGGTTTGTCTGGCAGGCAGAGGTGTGCATTCAGTGGAACCTTCTCCCTTGTTCAGGTGAAAGCTCTGTAAAGTGCTGCTTGATGTGCAGTTTCCTCTTACTGTTTATCAGTCCCAAAGAGTGTAAGAGTGAGGAAGCTCTCCTTGAGCCTGTGTTCTTGTGGAGTGCCCTGCTGAAATCTCTGCAAGGGCTTCTCTCTTTCTTATTCATGCACTTCAGAAGAGAGAACTTAGTACATGGTCCAGTCAGCACATCTCTTCTTACAGTGATAGTTTTACAATTACTTTAATTAGTTCTCCAGCATTTAGAAGTGATCTGATGAATAAGGATGGAATGTCTGCCTAGCATTTCCAGTTACCATTGCTGTCTGTGGAGCTCCATGCTCCTGTTCTTGATTGGTGCATACTCAACCCTATGCTTTTATGGCTTTTTCAGGTTTCAGTTCTGATAAATCTAAAATTCTGGAAGACAGGCAATATTGTGGTGCAGATTTCTTAGTTGATAAAGCTTTACCTGATGGTTTTTATTGCATCTGTGGTTAAGTTAATCCAAACTGAAACGGAATTGTGGTCAAAAAAACTTTGTAAAGTCTTGTGGCCTGCTGAAACACTTCTAGTAGAAAAGGAGCAAAGCTAGCTTTCCTACATCATGATTTTGGTGAGAAATACAACTGGCAAATCTATTTGGTTCTTGAAGACAGATCACAGGATGGTCAGGAAGATCACTTGGAAGGACACAAGAGCTGCTAGTTCATTCAGGTTGGTTCTGTATGATCCTGTCCCTTGGTTGTAATATTTGTATATCTGATTGATATATCTGATATATGTGATTTGTATATCTGATTGAATTATCCTCTTCAGGTAACTTACTGGCTACCCATAACGCCATCCAGTGAATTGTCTGCTTCCTTGTCCTAGCTGATGTCTCAAGAGCTGCATGAAGTACTGCAGCACAGATGTAGCTTTACAAAACCCCAACTGAGAGCTATTGCATGCAGACAGGCAGTTTAGGAAGGATGCTTCTTGCTCCCAGCATTTGTATTGGAGTGTTGCTCCTTTCACACTCAGTTTGGCTTTCGAGTCAAAAAGAAGCCTAAACCTGGCTTTCCCTCCTCTCTAATCTTGAGCAGTACAGGGGGTTCAGAGAACTTCTATAGAACAGTTACCTTGTAGCTGTTAACACTTTCTGAAGTGGAGATACCTGGCTTTCTGAAGTGGGCTGGAAATCCTCATTGGTAGTTCTTTGTTTTAATCAGTTGTTTGTTCTTAGAGACACTTGATTTCAAAAGTCTTCAGCAGATGTTTATAGGAACTAGTTTAAGCAGCTCTAGAAATAATGACTTGTATTTCCTTTCAGTATTGAAACATATGCTTGCAATCTCCAGTTCTTTATGAGATCAACTCTGTGCGTTCCTCCTGTGCGTCACTACAGTTGATTTTGACTAATTTTTTTTTTTTTCATGTTGGGGTAGTATGGTAACCAAATGTTTAAATTTAAATAAACTTGAACATTAAACTTGTGTTTTAGGGTGAATACTGGGTGGTGGTACAAGAAAAGTGATTTTTTTTTTTTTCCTAGCTTGTTTTTTATTCCATGAGATGGCCTAGAGGAGCCTTAGTGTGTGGTTGCAAAAGGCTGTGGTTGGTATCTTTGGATGCCTTCATTGTTAGTAATAATCTACTACTTGACTTGAAGCACTTGCTGCTCTACCAGATACCCTTGCATTTTGATATGGGGCTTAATTAGTAAACATGAAAACCATCTCCAGAGCATATGTAAGTTTATGGAATAGAAAAGGGGGAGGGAAGGTAGATGGAGCTGCTAAATGAAGCAGAGCTAAGGAGACTGGGTGAAGGGGTCCAGTTCTATAATCAGACTTGCAGAAGATTTGTGAAATTGATGCCTGTACTAAGTGAATAATATCTGTCTCTTTTCTGTTATTTTTTTTTTAATTATTATTTTTATTTTTTATTTTTTCCTTCATGATCTCTGTGTAAAGATGGCGGGTATCAGTGTGCTGCTTTCACAGGCATCCTTCCTGATCCTTGTTCTGGCTTTGTAAGGGACTGTGGAGAGCAGAGGTTGCTAGGAGAGAGAGGTATCGTGTGTTGTAACAGTAGTCCTTGATTTTGCTGTATCTGTAGCTGCTTCTACTGGCAGCTGCATTATGGTGGCTGCAAAGTATGTGAAGAAAGACACTTTCTGCATATTGGGGAGATGGATTCAGTTTTGGCTTTTGGAATAAAATAAATCAACTTAGGGAGGGGGTGCTTTGTGTCAAATCAGGCTAGATATTTGTCCCTAATAATCCTTTTTGCAATATGAAATTGTTCTTACTGGAAAATTTTGTCATAGTAAAGATACTTTCAGAGAGGGCCATTAACAAGATGTTCAAACAGAGGGGTGTTTGATGAAAGAGTGAAAAGCTTTTGGTCAGAATTACGAGCTAGCTGCAACTTCCCTATTTGGTCCAGTTTGGTAGGGAGGGGAGTGATGCTGATCATTAATTGCTGTCTTGTTGAGAGAATCTTCTCGAGGCACTTCTGTTGATGTCATTTTGTATAAGTTCAAAACCTGCATGTCCTGTTTTCTTCTTCCATTATTTTTCCATATATAGTTGGCCAAATCTGTTTTGTCTATTGTAATTAGTGTAAGTAAGGTACTGCCCACAAAACTTCCAGAAATTCCAAAGCCTTACTACAAAGGGGGTTTTGTTCAGTTGTGTTCTGTTTTTTGTTCACTTGTCTTGTGTTATTTTTTCTTAATGTCTGTGGAAAAGTGAATTAACATCTGTGAATGTCTTGATGCCAAGGGAATGCAGAACAGGCTGCTAATTCCGGTATTAAAGAGTCTTCAGGTAGGGGAAAAACACTGAAAAACTGGTTGCTGTTCTATGCAGATCTAATTGCAGTATCACATTAGCAGTGGCCTCTCTGACTGCTGCAAAGGTTTGGTGTTTTGATTCATTTGCAGTTACCAGAAAAGGTAAAATGCAACCTGTGTCTGTTGAAATCTTTTTTTGACTAATGGGAAAGACAGATTTGGTAAGGCTTGAATTTAAGCATTTTTGTATCCTTGAGGAGAGTATCCTACTTAGATTCAAAACCTGTGCTGGTTATGTATGGATTTCATGCTCTGGATGTATCCAAAAGACTCACTAAGGTGATGTGATACAGAGAGGAGTTTTGCATCTGGTTCTGAATAATTTTCTGGAGAAAGCAAAACTTGGATGTGAATGAATTGGACAGAGTTTCCAGCATACACTTTATTGGGGATGAAGGGCCATTAAAACCTCTTCTGAGTTTTTTGCCAGCTTCTAGGGATTTCTTTGACCTGGCTTCTGCAGCATTGTGTTGCTGTAGGGGTACATATGTCTAAACATTGTCTAGTAAAAACCCCACACCTGCACAGCCTTCCCCTACTTAGAAAAAGGACAATAAAATAGATTGATGTCTAAAAATAACATATTGCTTTGTTCCTGCTTTCCTACTTGTAATCTTTTTTTCCAATTTATTAATTATAAACAAGTAGAAGAGGTTTTTCCCAAATTTACTGAAGCAACCAGCCATAAAAGCCAGTAGAAAAGCCAAGTATGTGATTAGGGTGTGTCATCAGTGGAAGAAAAAGGAAGAGATGTGTGTCTTGCTGTAAACAACAATTAAGTTTTTAGGAACAGGAGGCAATCACCAGTTTGAGTTAGAATTTGGTACCCTTTGTGTGGCACCTGAGTGGAAACTGTACGTTCCTTTGTGTTAACCTTGGTTAACTGGTATTTAAGTACACATCTGTCATCCATGGAAATAAAGGAAGACAGTTTTGTAATTGTTCATTTGGCTCTTTGGTTAAGCTGGTACAACTGCAACTGTAGGTGCTGTAACTAATTGGAATAACTACTTGAGTGCAATCTACAAAGCTTTTACTATAAATGAAGATTTAAAAGTTGGAAGCACTTCCAGTTCTGGATTAGCTACAAAGCTTTTTTTTTTCGCTTTTTTTTTTTTTTTTTTTGACCCAAAAAAGTCAACAGCTTGAGTCAACATCTATGTAGAATTTTAATTGCATATTGGGATTTCAGTTCCGTGTTGCACTAGTGTAGTTAAATTTGCTTTTCTTGGCTTTGGATTTCTGCACTGAAAAGATGCTCTGGATGCTTTGCAGTGTAATAGTATCTCCCATGAAGTGAAAAGGAAGGTGGCACTGGGTAGTAGGGCTGAGTGCAGAGAGGGGAAAGAACAGAAAGGCAGCAGTTAAAAGTTACAATATGTAAATATAATATTTAAGTATAATAATATCCTATAATATTAGGGCCTTAAGATCTGTAGTTGCAGATGGGAAAACAGAATGTGTGCAGAAGGAGATGGGAGACACAAGCATGAGAATCTTTGGTCAAATATTTTCTTGTAGTACAATAGAGATACTTTAACTGTGGCAGCAGCAACACCATTCTTCTCCACCAGAATACTTTTTCAGAGTTGTCTTCTCATTTTGCTAATAATAGTGTTGGAGCAGACTTGTCCCTAGGTGACTTCTTTTGGAAATTTAAAACTCCCCTTAATGCCTGTTGGGTGGGTTTGGATGTTTTTTTGTTTTGTTTTTTTCTTTTTTTTATCTTTTTTCTTTTTTCTTTTTTTTATCTTTTTTCTCTTTTCTCTTTTTTCTTTTTCTCTTTTTTCTTTTTTTCTCTTTTCTCTTTTCTCTTTTCTCTTTTCTCTTTTTTCTCTTTTCTCTTTTCTCTTTTCTCTTTTCTCTTTTCTCTTTTCTCTTTTCTTTTTTCTCTTCTCTCTTCTCTCTTCTCTCTTCTCTCCTCTCTCCTCTCTCCTCTCTCCTCTCTCCTCTCTCCTCTCTCCTCTCTCCTCTCTCCTCTCTCCTCTCTCCTCTCTCCTCTCTCCTCTCTCTTCTCTCTTCTCTCTCCTCTCTCCTCTCTCCTCTCTCCTCTCTCCTCTCTCCTCTCTCCTCCTCCTCCTCTCTCCTCTCTCCTCTCTCTTCTCTCTCCTCTCTTCTCCTCTCTCCTCTCTCCTCTCTCCTCTCTCCTCTCTCTCTCTCTCTCCTCTCTCCTCTCTCCTCTCTCCTCTCTCCTCTCTCCTCTCTCCTCTCTTCTCCTCTCTCCTCTCTCCTCTCTCTTCTCTCTTCTCTCTTCTCTCCTTCTCTCTTCTCTCTTCTCTTCTCTCTTCTCTCTTCTCTCTTCTCTCTTCTCTCTTCTCTCTCTCTTCTCTTCTCTCTTCTCTTTTCTCTCTTCTCTTTTCTCTTTTTTCTCTCTTTTCTTTTTCTTTTTTATTTTTTATTTTCTTTGACTAATTTGAGAATGCTGAATGGTGTATGCAGTGAAAATGTAAAGTAAATCCCAGTATGGCAGACAAGCTCAGGAAGTAGTTAGGCTTGATTAGAAATGGGTTGTTTTTTTTTTTCTTTTCTGTTTGGATTCTTTGCTAGCTCAAACTTGAATGAGTTTCTTTTCTTGAATGAGTTGATTAGATCAGTTTGTTTATTTAAAAAGCACTTTTTGTCTGTTAAAGTGTTTGGTAAATGCAGTGATGGTGGAGTTCAAAAGGCCACACTTGGCCTTTTCTGTGCTGCACATGTATCTCCCCTCACTGACAGCAGCAGTGGGGTGGTTTGCTTTGATGGGAATAACTTGGCTGACCCAGAAGCTGTGCAGGACAGGTCAGTCTAGCAGCCTATTCTGTTGACTCTTTTGATTCTTTCCTCCCTTCCAACCTTTTGCTGTGTTTCTTTGTCTCAGTGTATTATTTCTGAGACACACCATAGCCGTGTCCTGACCCCCTCTTTGCTCAGGAAGAACAGACACTGCATTTGACTGCAGAGTTGCCCAAGACTTGCTTAGGTTTCTTCTAGCTGAGGTGTTCAGGATGCTTGGGATGATTAACTTGCTGTAACTCTCCATTGTATTACTTCATTCTAATCCCTCTTACTGTTTGATATTTTATTTCCTCCCCTCCCTATTAGTATTTTCCTGAAACGCCTTGTTTCCCAACACGGGTGACTTGGCAGCTCGGTGCAGGAAGTGCAGGTTGCTGCTAGGTGGAGGGTCAGCTCAGTGTAAAGGAAGGGAACTTAGGACATGTTTTCCTGTTCTTGTTGGGACAACTCACCTGTTTTGACAGATGGATGAGGTATTTGATACACTGCTAAACATTAAGGACCATTTTTTTCCTTGCTTGTTTTTAACAGCTAGGGTGTCAGGGACAGCTACCCTGTCACTCAGGCTGCAGCAATTTGTGCTGAGGGCCAGGCATCAATAGGGCTGTTCATTCTGCTCTCCCCCCAGTGTGGGTGTATCACTTGATATCATTTCAGGTACTGTGATTAGGTGGCTTAGCTGAAGGGCAAACATTTCTTTCTCCCTCATGGCTAGTGCAATCATAACATTCTCATAAAATCAGTACCATCTGAATATTGCAAGATTATACAAAGCTTAGCTACGAAGTGAAAACTGAATTTGTGCCTGACTATCATGGGAGAAGCAGCAAGCAGGAGAAAATGTGTAATGAGTCCCTGAAAGTCTGATGCAAGCTGTGAGCTCAGTGCTAAAGAAAACAAGTATTGTGGTGGTGCTTGCTTCCAAATAATGGTTTAAGGTATTGAACAGTGTCAAGCCAGGTGGTATGCCAGAAATTATGTATTCATGTAGAGAAATAAAAGGATTGTTCTTAAGGGATTCCTGTGCTAACTAAAAGAGTATTGTTTCCGATTTTTTAATTCTTCCTTGCACTTCATGTGAGCAATTGCTAAACTTCCTCTGTACTGGCAGGAAATGTTGCTTTCCTCACTTTGTTTTCTGCATTATTTTATACACCTTATGCAGAACAAAATTGGGTTGGAAAACAACATGTGCATACAATATTACTGTGTACTTCATTCAAGAGCTGCTGAATTTTCCAGTGCTTAGTCCATTTTCATCTCCCACGTCCCTTCACAAGGGATGTCAGCAAGCTGACACCCTGGATGAGGAGACCTTCAAAAAGGGCTTGTGTTGAATATCATAAAGGTTAAGCTCTGAATGAAGTGCCTGGGCAACATGGTGGCATATTTTTACTGAGTTTTATTAGTTCTCAGAAGAAGGAACTCCCCTGTGCTCAGCTGTCTTTCCTGAGCTGTGAAGATGACACCTTTTTGTCTGCCTCCTTTCCAGGAAGTGCATTTTCTGAATAGAAAACCACTATTTTCTGTTTAAGTCCCTTAGTCTAGAGTTGGAACTGAAGGGGTTGTGGAATGTAAAGTTTGAATAAAAAATGTCTGAATAATTGTTTTAGCTGGTGCATACTGCATGCAGCTCCAGTGTGAAATAATATCAATAATTTAATATCAGCAAAATAGTTCCATATATAGTTTGTATTCAGTACCAGTGAAACTTCTTAATTAATATTTGCATATCACTGCATTCGAGTAGGGCTTGAGTAGCAGTTTGGTGTAATTTGACCCCTCTCCCTTCCACTGATTGAAATTTAGATAGAAGCCACTGTTTTCAGGTGTCACTGATACACACTCTTGTAAATCCACTACTACTAGATTGTGTTGAGTAACTACAATGGTAGTAGAAGGTTTAGCATACTCAAAGCTCTGTTTGATAAGTTCTTGATAGTTCTTTAGGCTCATCAAAAGACAAGGAATTAAATAACAAGATTTTACTTTATTAAGAAATTCAGATGCCTTTCTCTCAAGAAGTGGTTGACTTCACGTGTTAATCTTCTTAGGTAGTATTGGCTGTGGTGTGTGTAATTGGTTGCAACAAATAATATAGTAATAATCATAGAGAAGGGTTTATTACCAGTCTTGGAGAGTTTTCCCCCATGGTGTTTATGATTGGAAGCTCCTGAGTTTTATGTGGACAAGGCTAAACTAAATGTAGGTTTTCTTGTTCTGGCTGCCTATCACCTGCCTTTTCAAGATAAATGTACTGACAACAGAGTGTAGTGGACAGGCAGGTGACTTTGTACAGTGCTTACAAAAATATTACTGAGTTTTTGCATACCACAGTTTGGGAGACTGTGGAGTGAGGAGGATGAAAGGGTGGGAAAAGGGGCAGATTTCCTCTTGTACCTTAAAAATTTGGTTCACAAAGTACCTCAGTTCCTACCAGCACATCTTGCATGTGTGAAGACAAAGTTGGTAATCAACCAGATAAAAATCTTTTCTAGTTACACTGGGCAGCTGCAGAACTAGATGTCAGAGTAACACTTTGCCTCTAGATAAAAACAGTTAATGCCTGCTGTTTAGAATAATAACAGTAATAACAGATGACGTGAACCTGGTTATTTGGAAAAGCAGACGCTGCAGTGATGTTTCCCAGGCGCTGTGTTTGGACAGACTGATCCTTCAGATTCTCACACAGAAGCTTATTGTAACAGCGTGTGAGCTGAGGTGGGAACAGCATAAGAATACACCTCTTTCTGTACTTCTGAACAACTTCACTGACATTTGAGCTTGTTTTTATAAAAAAATTCTCATATTTCTTCCATTGGCACCAGCTCTTACACAGATTTTATTACTAATGTAGCAAGAGATAGAGACTTGAAAAAAACCTCAGTGATTCAAGCAAATATTTTTTTCTGAAGGGGAATATCAAGATTATGGATTTGCCCACATTGTGTTTAATGTGTGAAAGCTCTCCAGTTCAGGAGGCCTGCATGGTAGCTTTATCTTACAACAATGAAGTTCAGAAGGCACTTTTGGAAAATAAAAGGCCAATATCAAACATCAAGCTGTGAAGAAATAAATGTAAGCTTTGATCATGGTTTCATAACCAAGTACCTGGATTGATGCCAGTCATATTTTGGCCTAACCACTTTGTTTTTGGATTTCACCAAGTAATAATAATATAATAGCTGTAGTAACTACTTTGGAGAAGAAAAATTCATGCAGATAATCTTCCTGGAGATGTAACCAGCAAGCTGTTTTTCCCAGGATATATTAGGACAAGAGTTGTGTGTGCACACACCCCTGTGTTTCTGTGATGCCAGCAATTTCTTTTATTTCATTTCACAGCCATTCCCACAGTTTTGTCTCCATATTGGCACTTGCAGTTATGGTTTAACCCGAACAGTTGTTTCATAGTAGGGTGTTAAAGTTGTGCTTGCTTTTCTTGGTGAGACCGTAAGGCTAAGGCTGGAGTCTCCAAGCACCGTGGCTTTAGACAATGTTTCTCCAGGACATAAACTCCTCATTACATCATCTGGGCAGCCCAGTGACTGTGAATCTGTTTTGAGAGACAAGTTTCTGTATCCTTGTTGCTATCGTTTGAGTTTTCTGTAACAATTGGAAATGTTTTTTTTTGCAGTCCTAGTATGGTTCTGGATGCCAGTAAGAGCATTGTTCATTATCTGTTCTCAAACTGCTGTGTCCCATGTGAGGATCTCACTTTTTTTTTTTTTTTTTTAATACTTGCAGAGAAAGGGCTACCCATTTAAAAACAACTTTGTAGACAGAACTCTTCCTTTGAATTAACTACTTTCTAGCTTGTCTTGCAAAAGATGTGAAGGCTCTTAATGTTTCTTGTGATACATGTGTCTGCCTCCATGCATGTTTTTTGTTTTTTTTTTTTTTCCTCTGTTTGATTTTGCAGCCTGTTTTTTTCATCTTTTTGTCTGAATGGGACTATTTTCACTTGAACTAAATGTTTTGGTGGCAATAGTGCATTGATGGAAGTGGTGTTAAGCAGTGGAGATGCTTACAGAGGTGCATCTGTTCTCTTTGGATTTGGGCTATTCTTTTGCATGTAACACAAAGATGTAAATATAAAAAAATCTTAAGGCATTTAAGGTAACTGACAAAAAACCCACCATGGCAACAACCACCTACAGTATTTCCAACTAAAGAATCAGTCAAGTGAATCAATCGTGCAATAGTGTGAAAAGTGTGGGCCAGTATTTTCAGTGCTAATAATTCTGAAGCAGGTGGCACTGTGTCAGTGTGTTTGTGTAGCCATGTGCTGAACTGCCCAAAGGGATGGATCTAGCTGAAAACATCTCCCCTCCCATCCCCAGAAAAAGAAGGCACAGTGTGAGCTGACTGGCTGAAGTGCATCTATGAGTTCTGTTTGAAAACTTTGCTATGTTCCATTTTGACATCTTTAGACAAGCAGTGTGTTCTTCTTTCGCCACGTATAGTTTTAGCAATTTTATCCTAACATGCCAGTTCAGAAATTATTTGGTAAATTATTTGGTAAATTATTTTGTATATAAACAAATACAAGTGCTGTGAGAGCAGTCAGGATTTTCCAGAACAGTGTCTGGAAGTTTGTTGTCTGGGAACAGGAATAGATAAATATCTACAGCATCCTTGAGATACTACAGAATCAGGTTTCTGAACTGATTAGAAGTGATGATCAGCTCACTCCATCACTGATCCACTTGTCTAAACAGTTGAAATACTGTAAAAATTACGTCCTGTACACACAGTGTGCAGGCTTATCAGATCTGGGCTCTCTTAACAACGTGTGTGTCAGTGGGAGAAGCAGCATGGCACCCAGCACCCTTGTCAAATCCAAGTAATTGTGTTCAGTTTATCCAGTTTGTTTTAGCAGTTGTTCTGTTTAGACCTTGTAGGTAAAGTTGGATCAAAATTCAATGAAGTATCCTGTTACCTGAGGTGGTTTTCCAAGTGTAGGTGAACTGTGAGATTTATGCTGCCTTGACTTTAGATACTGGTGGGGCTGATTCTGGGTTTCATTAGCAGTGTCTGAACCTGGCTCCTGTTTTGCTCTCATTTTGGATGACACATCGTCATCTGCTTTGCTTTTCTCCTCTTGCTCTTTCTCTCCATGTTAGTAATCAAAGAGAACTGCAGCTCTTTCCTGCTCAGCACTGTCCAGAGGTAGCTTTGAGGCCTGAAATATGGAATATATCTGGTGCTGCCATGCTATGGGAGGTTTTTTAATGGGAAGCCACTGAGTAGGAAAAAAAATTAGATTCCATAAACCTGAACTGTATGACATTTTGTCTGCATTATCTTTGTCAGGGAATCTGAGCATTAGTACAGTTATGGTAGAGCTATAAATAGAATGTAATCCTTTTTGGAATCCTTTTGGAAGATCCAGCAGAGAGCTCTTGTCCTCTTCCTGCTGTGGTGACCTGTTGTTTTTATCCACATCTTATCCAAAGAGGCTGAAGTACAACAGTGGGAGTAAATATCTTGAGGATCAGATATTTAGGCTGAGTAATCTGAGGCAGGGCTATATGGAACCTAGCCCAGTGAGGCTGCAGCCTCCTTAGTACTATGTCTGAAATTGATTTTAATATAAAAAGTCTATTTACCAAGTGTCACAGTTTGTCTCAATAAAATTTTGCTGAAATTGAGACTTCTGGTGACTTCTGTAGCAGAAGACACAATTAATAGGCTTAAGGAGAAAGGTCTAATTTACTTAGGACATCTACAAAACATCTTTACCTGATAAACTGTTAAAAACAAAGGTGAAGGTGATTTTAGAATTTGTGTACTTTGTAAATATGAAAGGTTTTGAATTGTTACAAAATTCAATAGAAACTGCAAAAATTACAGAAATTACTGTTAGTTTTGTCATTTGCTTGTTTGGTGTTGCTTTTTTTATTTACTTATTTTTTTAAAGTGGAATATTTGGAAACCTGCAGCAGTTGTCCAGATGTTTATGTTTACTTTTTGGAAGCCCAAAGTAGCAGGTTCTAGTGTTTTTAAGTAGAGCTGTGTAGTTGCTACTGGTAACTGCTAAGTGTGCTCTTAATATTTAGTATTGCTGTGATGATACCTCAGTGGGTCTTGCATTTTTTCTCCAAAGACCGTTGGCTCAAAAATGAGAGGGAGTCTTTGTGTTCTTTTGTTGGATACTGTGTTTTACCAGATTTTTAGAGCAGTGCTGTCAGCTGAGGGTGTATTTTCCCAGTGACACTTCCTGACTGGAAGTGCAGTGGCTGCCTTGTTAAACTGATGGCAAGTCTGGGAACAGACATTGGTGTATTTGATTTCACATTGAGTCAAATAACCATCTAAAATGCCTCTTTTTTTTTTTTTTTTTTTTTTTTTTTTTTTTTTTTTTTTTTTTTTTTTTTTTTTTCCCTTTATTTTCTCAAATGTGGTAGGCTGGGGAATCAGACAGTTGTGCTGTTCAGAAGTTCCAATGTGCTTAGTGGTAATTAAAGTGTTCTTTCCTCTCTTTCCTCAGCGCTGTGTGGTGCTGCGGTTTTTGAAGTCCCCCCCAAACCAGAACAAGGTAAGATTCAACTTGTGCTGTTGATAAAAGCCCTCAGGTAAGCTCATAATCAGTCTGAGAGAACTGGGAAACCTGTGGCTGACAGGAGTTAGAACAAGGGGGTTATGCTATGTGCCTGTGTCTCTCTCAGGAGTTTTGGCAGCAGGAAGAAATTTGAGGTTCTCTTGGGTCACTAAGATGATGTGGCTGCTGATAGAGACCTTTGTGTGGGACAGGTTGTAGGGGACAGCTGTGGCAGTGCTGAGGCAGTGTCAGTGTGGCACCTCAGTGTACAGGTGTAAGGTGGTGCTGAGGCAGACATGTCAGCTGTACTGACTGCCTTGATGGGACAGAAGAGGAATAGGACTGTTATCATGATAAAGGTCTGACTACCTGTTCAGTAGCTAAACAGCTGTGGAATTTGGAAAAAAAAAAGAAATATTAACAGAATTTGTCAGTGGGTGGTTTTAGTGTTCTGTCTGTTGAAAAAAAGAACATGGTGGGACACAGTCTGCCTGTTTCCAGGACTGTGGCAGCAGGTTTTTCTGCACTGAAGCAAGTTACCTCAGATTTGCTTTAACAGGGATGAGGATGATGAAGAATCAATGGTGGAAGGTAAAAGTGAAGTGTAAACACAGTGCTGCTCCAAGGGAAGAAAAAAAAAAAAAAAAAAAAGACTGCAAGAGGCAGGAGGTTCCAATTCTGCCATTTCCTCAGCACTCTGAGCAGTCTTTAGGGTGTGTTACCTGAAAGATCCAGGGAATGGCTCGAGTTGCAGCAGCTTCTGAGCCACAGCTGTGTGAGGCTCAGTGGCAGACTATTGTGATCAGAAAGAATTATAAAAAGCATTAAAGTATTACAGCTAAACTGAGAGCTGGGGGGGTGCCTAACTTAGGAAAAAGGGAAAAAAAGAAATAAGGATGAATGTACAGTAAGCATAAAGGAAGAGCATTTTGCTTTAAATCAGGAAGATGAATGTGAAATGTATTCAGTTTAACAAGGGACAAAAGAGAAATTTCTGAAGTAGATCAGAGAAAGGTAAAACCCCTGATCATGGGGTATGTGGATGGCCTTTGTGCAACTATTTTACTTGGAAAAAAGTCTGGTAAACTGAGGTCTGATTTAACTAAGTTTTTGATCTGCTCATAGTGGCAGGATTTCAAAATTGTATCTGGTATTCTATACCAGTCCAAGATAATAATGATTAAAGTTCTTATGAGAACAGGGAGGAACCCAGTGGACTGGGAGAAAGGGAATCAATGTCTATCTCAGTATTTAATAGAACAGGGGAGAATTTGGCCATAAGTTTAGTAAAAAAAGTCTTCCTCCCCCCCCCTTTTTTTTTTAAGTCCAAAGAGATTGCTACATAGTAATTGTTCTTAAAAAATTGACAGAGTTTGACAGAGTCACAAAAGAAGCCAGGAACTGACTTTTCAGTTACCCACCACAGCACTGAAGTTGATAATACTTCTGTGGACTGCCCTGGCATGCGTGTAGTTTTTTGGATTGGCATAGTGAAACACGAGAAGAAAATGAAAAAAATCTCTGGGACGTGGTGTTCTGTTGGTATTTGAACACTGCTCAGTTTCTTGAATGATTTTTTTCCCTGCATAATCAGATTAGTAAAATTGCTCAGAACCCAACCCAAGCACAGAGCTCTCGTTTCTGTGGGCTGTAGCTGATGAAACACCAAGAATTTGGCTTTTAGAAGCTGTTAGCAAAACTGCCATTCAGAGTTGCCCCAGACAGAAACGCTGCTCCTGTTACTGTTGTAAGAGCAAAGAGGCTGCCTGGGGATGCACAGAGTGCTGGGAAGTGCTGTGCAGAGGCTGTGAGCCCATGCTCTGGACTGATGAATGCACATTCCTGCATTCTGCACTTGCCTTATGATTGTGTGGACTTGTGAGACACAGTTCCTTTGGCTTTGCTCTCTAAATAGAAGTTTATGTAATTTAATTATAATTAATTATTCTGGTGACTGATTTTTAAAAAAAAAGTATTAGTTTTTCTTGGAGCAGAAGAGGAAAATTAAATATTTAATCTTCAGATCTTTAAACAGGTCTGTCAGAATCAGAGTTTTGGGACAAACTTGGATGTAGCAACATGACAACTATAGAGGAGAAAACAATGTTAGGTGTCATCTGTACTCCTGACTAGGGCCAGATGAGTTGTATATGAAGTGTTATGTATCTGTGTGTGACATGGTGGCTCTTCCAATGTAAACAACTCTGAAAGAAGCAGCTGAAGTATTCTCTAGTAAGACACACACTGAAATTCAGATGGGACAAACATGTCTCAGTCTTTTCTGATTAACCCCTTTGGAAAAAGTAAGGAAGTCTGGATGCTGGTTTAGTTATGCTGTTGGGATATGAATTACTAGATCATCTAGAAGCTAAGCAAGGTGGTGTTACTGCAAATTTCAATCTTCTTAAAAGTTGTTACTTTAGTAGAAATAATAAAAAATGTAACTTCTTGGGCTTGTATTTCTTGAGCAGAAAGTAAAGTGTCGGGACTTGATTTTAACTGCATATTGCTAATTTTAATATGTCTTTTTTATGAATTAATTTTTTTCCCCTTTTTTATGTGTAGAATCTATTTGATGAGTTTTAGTGTTTTGCTAAATGAACTGGCAGTAATGACAGGTTTTTCAAAACCTTTTCTTCATAGTGTTTTTTAATATTGAAAGGTGATGCTCCAGCAGGCTGTTAGTTGTCTCTTGTGAAGAGACTCCAGACTCTCTTTAAAGGATTCAGGGGGAGCTGTTCTGACAAACAGCTCCACAAACTTTATGCCAAGTGTTGTAAAGAATAAATGCTGCTCTGGCCTTTATAGAATGATGGAAATGCTGCAGAAGTGCTTTGAAAGAATTGTACTTTTTCCTGCTTGCTGCAGAGGGTTGGGGTTTTTTGGTCAGCACTCTGCACACTGAAGCAGCAGCACGTGGTAGGGTATGTGACTGAAATAAGTGTAGTAATGTATGATACTGTAGTAACTTTTCTTTCAGTAAAACATAACTGCACATTGCAGTATTGTCTGTTGCTGTTTCTGGGCAATGAACAATACTAGAGGAAGAATATTAAACTTGGTGCACAGCCTCAGCAGACTCTGTTACAGCAACAAACTAATATTAGACCTACACAACTTGTGTAAGTTTGTTAAGTAACAAACTGTTCTGGGTTGGAAAAAAATTGCCTATTGTGATTGTATTCCAAAACAAAGTTCATAAGATTGCCTGGCTAATGACAATCTATTTTTACCTTTAAACATTTTTAATTTGTGTCAGGTGTGGTCTTTCCCCTCTCTCTGGATTTTATCACTATATGAGTGTTGTCCTCTCAGCATTGCACTTTCTCTTACTCTGCTCTGTTTATTTTTTTTTCGTGCTTGTGTTGTTTTTCCTCTCTGATTTTCTACATCAGTGTTGCACTTTCTCTTCCTCCACTGGTACTTAATCCCAAGAGTAAATCTGTATGGGTCAGTGATGTACAGTTGTAGGCTAATTAGCTTGGAGATTTTCTATTGTAACAATGAAATACTGTGCAGGAACCAGTGTTCTGGAGTGCTAGAACAGGATAATTCTGTTGCAAAGCTTCTCACTTTGCTTCATTTCTATCTAGCTTGGTGTTTTTGTCTTGTAGAACTTTTTTGTTTCCCTGTAGACTATAACTTAACAGAAGATGAACATTATAGGACGAGCCCTCATTGTCTGGGGCAGGAGTTGGCAAATTCTGTACCTGTTCATGCAGAGGTTTGGCATGTGGCTCAATCTTTGCAGCCATTTTCTTCCAAATCTCCAGGGAAAGTGTTTGGTAACACTCCAAGCTTCTCCCACACTTTCCTTTGGTAAGAAGGCATCTGTGCATCTCTCCTGACTAGTGCAGTTCTTTGAGCTGTTGTTTTAAGAACAATGGTTAAAGTGTAGATCTTCAGTAACCTCTCCCTTTTCAGCCTTTTAAGTTTTTCCCCTGCAGCTCTCCCAGCTTCTTAGGTAGCAGCAGGAAACAAATGTAGCACAGGTTTCATGTATCTCTTTAATTTCAGTGTACACTGACCTACCCAACTCAGGACAGCAGTTAAGCTGCTCTGCTAAATCAGTGACTCGTGTGTGTATGTAATGAGTATTATCATTATTTCCTAGTTAAATTATCATGTTTCTGTCTTCCAGACTTCAGAGGAAATACTACACCATCTGCAAAACATCGTAGACTTCGGAAAACATGTCATGAAGCAGTTCTTTGGGGAGAACTATGTTCACCACGGGGTAAATGTTTTATTCTTAAAATAAGTGGCTTATTCACTGTAAACACTGAAGTGTTTTGGGGAACACTGAATGCCAGTGCAAGGAATTAACAGGGATTGCAGATACTCCTGAGCAAGATACACACACAAGGAGCATTTGAATCAGACCAAGATCCTGCTCTGTGCTGAGGTGATTGGGATTGTACCCTGTGGTTTGAGATATTTTAAGCTGCTAATGAGAAGAGTGGTCATTTCTTTGCCCTGCATAGGGTGAAAGGTATGAGACAGATTTTTAGACTAACTGCAAGACAAAGGGACAAATCTTGTTCATGTGCATTGTCTGGGTTTCTTTGCAGTCAGAGGTAAACCTTTCCTTGGCACTTCAGATCAGCTACCCAAGAGGGAAGGAAGGTCACACCTTTTCCTGGAACCTGAGTCACAGTTCTGCCTTGGAAGGGTGGGATGTGAAGCACGGGATGTGAAGCACGGGATGGGATGAAATGGGACTCTCATTTATGAAAAGGACAAAATGATGCAAGTTTCTTTATGCACATTAAACTTACGGAAAAGGCTCCTTTTTATGCATTTAAGTCAGGTTTTGGTTTTCACAGTGGAGTGAGCATTGCATGTGATTGCAGGTACAGGTCTTCATACAGACAGTTAATCAGAGGGAGATGCTGCACAGTTTAGCAGACTGTTAACATCCACTGAACTTTGCTATTCCATTTTAAGACCCCCAAACTGGATATTAATTTTTGTGTTGAAATATGTTTCTTTTTGTTTGTTTTCTAATAGGAAATTATTCAACTGCCTTTAGACTTCGTAAGACAACTCTGTTTAAAAATTCAGCCAGAGAGGCCAGGTAAGTGCCAGGGGGCTTTCCTCAAGCTGCAAAGCACTGTTCTTTACAATAAAGTAAAAAAGCATCAGACCTCAGAATACGAGGAAACTGTCTAAATATTTAGGCAATGACAATTTGTTGTATAAAAATATGGGTGTGTTACCACATCTATTAGTTTCATCAAACTGGGGAAAGGGATCCTGTGTAAGCCTGTGTTTGTTAATTCTTGAGCACTCTCTCACCTTGCTGGACTGTGCAGTAGAGCTTTAGGAGGGTGATTTCAGAAAGAGCTCACTAAATTGTCATGTTTTCAATGTCATGTTTTCATTTGGAGCTGAGCATCTCCCATCTTACGAGTGACACAGATCTCAAGGGATGTGCAGCTTGTGCCACCTTCCTGCATCTCTCTCCCCGATAGCTGACACATGGGCAGGTCCTTCCTCATGTATGTGAGGTACAGTGAACAGAGAGGTCTCAGCTCTAAAATGGGTAAAGAGAAGATCATTCATTATGTGTTCATCTTATGTCCTCAAACGTTCTTGGGAATGGCCAGAATCTCCTGCTTTAGCCAGGTTCCTTGAAGAAAAATGTGGTATCCAGGAAAAATGTAACTAATTCACATATAGTGAGCACAGGACGCTCTGTGTTGCTGACTTTTCCTCACCTTTTTTGAGAATCAGTTCCACAGTGCCAGAAACCAGCAAGGAAAGTAAATAGTGTAGAACAAAAGGTACAAAATCGATGGTACTCTGGTAGAAGTGAACGGTAGAATTTAGTTTTATTTCTTAAAGGTAAATTTTGTGGGTCCACAGCTCCTGGGAGTTTCTTTAGAGGAAGAAATGTGACTGTGAGGAGCTATCCAAGTGGTATTTCTTGGTTTACAACAGCAAATCTCACTGTTAATTTTTAACAGGATTTTTTTTTGAACGTCAAAGGAAATAATTTCCTTTAATCTTACTTTTCACATAAGCTTGTCTAATTCACAAAGGAACTTCTCTTAATGCTTCAGATTTCCAGGTTGTTCTGATCTGGCAAGTGCCTTGCAGCTGAACATGGATGTACTATTTCTTGAGTTCAGAAAAAGGAAACAAACAAAACCAGGATTTGGTTGGAGAAAGATTTCTTGCTTATCCTGGGGAAGTGCTGCATGTAATTGCAGGCTGATGCCTCATGAGCCTTCCATTTCTGAGATCTATTATTTGTTCTATTTCAATGTTTTTCAGAATGGACACCCTTCTTAGCAGTGAAAACCGTAACAGAAGGCATTCTGAATGTCTTTTTATTTAACACAGTTATTTGAAAATCTAGGAGTGTATGTTCCTGTTAAACTTGAGTTAAAATCTTGCAGACCTTTGTCCCAGAGAATACGTGGAGGGAGGTTCTTTAAAGGATTTATCTACATAGTGCCTCTTAATCTTAGTCTGAAACCATCTTGCCAATTTGTTTTTTTTTTTCAGGATTATACTAAAAAAGCACTATTTTAACCAAGTGGTCTTAGCAGAGACAATTCTTATGAGCTCGTGAGGAGGGGGAAGATAACTTGTGTTTCTTCTGTGCTCCTTTTCTCCTATTTTTTTGATGTAAACACTGGAATGTCTGGGAAGAGACTCGGTACAGACTGGGCAGCTGAGCAGAACCACTTGCAGATTGTAGATGAACACATTCTCCTGAACAGTTTATGATATTCCTGCCAGTTTTCACAGATTTTCTCTTGACTAGACTGAGGGGTGGTAGTCTGTGCATCTTTGAATACAACAGTCTCTTTATCTGTGGATGGCCAGTTGAGTGCCCTCCTTTGCTGTTTCAGGCCTCTCACCGATACCTTTTTTGGGATGAGCAGGAAAGCAGCCACTAAAGGCAGCTCTTGAGGCACCCCACGTGCCTGTGACAGTTTTGAGGAGACTGAAAAAGGGTGTTGGCAAGGGAGAGGGCAAACTTAGGCAAGTGCAAAATTGGCTAAGGCTTGCTAAATGTGTTCTGTCCTTGTAAGTTCCTTCCCACCCCTATACCTGTTGAACAAGAGCTAAATAAACATCCACACCCCTAATTTTTGTGTTTCTGTTGGCTTTTTGTTTGTTTTTTCCAGAGTCTCGCTGTGATAAAGACATGGACACTCAGAGTGGTTATGCAATGTGCCTTCCTAATCTCACCAGGCTGCAGACCTATCGTTTCGTGGAACCCCGGCCAATCCTCTGCATAGAGATTAAGGTATTGGACAGGAGAAGATCCTGCTGGGGGTTTGCTGGGAATTTCTAAGCATGTGGTAACCAGAGCAGTTTCAGAGACATGCAGTGGTGGGATAAAACAGAGTTCACCACTTTCACTGTCACCCATAGGATGAAAGATTCCACCCGTCTTCCAGTTCTGGATCTTTCAAAACCTGGGAAATTCCCTGATAGTACCAGGCTCTTACAGGCCACAGCAGTGTTGTCTGTCCTTAAATGAGAACTCTAAATAATTGGAAATAATAAACAGTATTGGGAAGAATGTAGTGTTGGATGTGGCTGGTTGTTTGGTTTGTTTGTTAAGTTCCCTTGCTTTCCTTCCATACTTGCATATGGTGTGCCCTTATATTTACATACAAAAATATATTTATATTCATAATCTTTTGTGTCTGTTTGTTTTAGCCAAAGTGTGGCTTCCTTCCTTTTTCCAGCCATGTTTCACAGGAGATAAAGCACAAGGTGTGTCGTTACTGTATGCATCAGCATCTAAAGGTAATTTTTTTTTAATAGTCATCCTGCTTTCCTTTGGCTGTACTGCACTTTGCTATTAAGTCTCTGATATGGCTGAAGATAGTAGGTGGATACATGTTTGAGTTGCTGGGTGTGAATCTGCTTAGTGAGAGATGGAACAAGTTCTGTAGGAAGCTGGAAGCAAACAAAACCAATATTGGTCTAGAGGACTATGAACCCTGCTGATTTGGTAACTCCAATATCAAATTGCCTTTCAAGTGCAGCTCACCAAGTGCTCAGTGGCATTCCATGACTTACAGCACACGTAACCCACACGGAAGCTGTTTGACTAATGTCCAGTGATGTGTCTGAAACTGTGTAGCTCTGCCTCATGGTAATTTAATGGGACCTTTCTCCAGGCTTCCCATTTGTGAATGCAATTTGTGTTACTTGGGCAGACCCCGGACAGTTGTGAAATGTATGTTCAGAGGGTTTTAAATGTTGTAGGACTCCTGAAGACAGAATGTTAGTGCTGTTAAAGTAATTGGGAGTAGTTGTTCCAGACAGAGAGATTAACAGCAGTCGTGTGGGCTTTCAACAGGTAGCAAATGGAAAATGGAAGCGACCAAGTAAATACTGCCCGTTGGATCTCTTCTCAGGGTAAGGAATCTGTGACTTGATTCTGGTTTTGCCAAACAGATTTCTCTTTCAGATTACTTTGACATGCACAGCAGTGTTACAGGTGATCAGTGCCTGCTTGTCTGACTCATACAGCCGTACACCTTGTTCAGGGATCAGAGTTGATTAATGCACCAGTGCCTTTTGCTACATAACACAAAACTCAGAGCAATTTATTTTACTCAGATTTGAAGCTGTAATTGCAAACAGTCACTTTGTCTGTGCAGTGACTTCAGCCTGAGTAATGGGTGTGTTCCTTTCAGGTGCCCAGTTTTGATTCCATAGAGCCCTCCAGGCACGGGTGTAAACATGTAAAGGCTGTGATAAAACATTCTTGGATTTTTTTTTTCCCCCCTAGAAATAAACAGAGAATGCACTTTGCTTTGAAGAGTTTATTACAGGAGGCACAGAACAACTTGAAAATATTTAAGGTAAGCAGTGAAATCTCTGCTTGCTTTTTTTGTCTTGGCTTTTAAGCAATTTTACTTGAGCATCTGAACAGTTGAGGTCCTACTTCAAACCTGCCTGATGGGCACCATCACCCTACCAATAAAAGCAAGCAAGGAAATTCTTAGATTTCAAGTTAGGACAGATAATGTAGTCTGAAAGAATTGCCAAGGAACAGCTAATAGAAAATGACTTTTAAAGATGACTGAAGTTGGAAAACTGTGATTCTTCAGGTGGAAGAAGTTAAAGAACTCTGCATGTTGCTGCAAATACTTTGTTAAACGACTTTTGCAGCATTGATGTAAGCCAGAAGCACAGTGTGCCTCACTGAGGAAGTTGAAATAAGATTTTTTACAATTTATTTCCAATACTAAACCAATAATTTGAATTACTTAAACTGTATGAACTGCCCTACTTTTTCTGTTAGTACAGGGAACTAACACACCTTTTCTATCCCTTTTTATAGCCTTCCATCTTCCTATTTGCCTTCAAAAAGAAGGTTGTCTCACATGGCTCTTTTTCCTTAATGATGTTATTCAGAAAGAAGTGATAGGAAAATGTGCTAAGCATCAGTTCACTTTTATTATTTTGATTACTTAAGAGTTGATTAAATTGGGAAAGTAGGACTTGATTTAAATGGGCTTTTTGGTCCTAATTCGAAGGTGGTTACCTGTGGTGTCTGATAAAACTTAAGATTTGTAATTTAATTTATAAGAGATTAGGAACATGTGTATTTGTATGCTGTTAAACTAATAACACTTCTCTGTGTCATGTGTCTTAAAATATTAAACCTGATGCTTTGATTAACTAAGCATGAATAACTGGATTTCATGAAGTGCCTAAATACATAATTTTTTTTTTCTCATTTGCAGAATGGGGAACTAATTTATGGGTGTAAAGATGACCAGGACTGTGTCTCTGACTGGAACGAACTTGCTCGTCACTTAAAACCTTTCTTTTTTCCTTCCAATGGGTTGGTCAGTGGACCACACTGTACAAGGACAATTGTTAAAGAATTAATCCACGTTATAACTATGACGCTACTGAGTAGTACGGACGCCTGCAGGGCAGGTGACATGAAGACAGTTCCCATTTCACAAGGAAGAAGCTACTGTGAAGCAAGTGCTTTTAATAAGGAGCTAGTAAGAAATGGTAAGAAATAATTTCTGAGCACTGTCAATAATTAGCATCACCCTGTAATGAGCCAGGTTTTTGCTTATCGCTGGCTGTTCAATCCCAAAGTGAGAATGGAAACAGTGGAGTTTTAGTAACATTAAAAAATGAGCTGCCTAAGTGATAATTGTTTTTAGTATGACCTTGTAGTGACACTTAGCACTGTGCCTTCTGACAGGGATAAAAATAAAATTACAAGGTCATAGAGGAAGAAAATGCCAAGTTGAGCTGATAACCATGAGTTATTTTAAATGAACGGAGAATTTTTGTTTTATATGATGAAGTCTCTGGTTAGTTTGTTGCATGATACCTGTTTCTTCCCTTGCCCTGCTTCTCCTCTCAGCCCTGCCCAGATAGGATGTATCTCTTTTTCTGTTCCTCTGCTGCTGTTCTCCTGGCAAAAAGAGAGGCATAAATACTGGAGGGAAAAGGAGTGGGACATGAGAGTTGGAAAACTATAAAATCATGTAATTCCTCAATGCATAAGTTTTGTCATACTCTAGTTATTCAAGATGCTGCTAGTTACACAAACAGCATTTTTCTTACTCTGCCTTTGAGGAAGATTTGGTTTTGCTGTATTTTGTTGGAGAAAGAGTTATCTTAAAGAAGGGACAGTAAATACAAATATGTTTATACTGTTTTAAAAAAGACCCAATATTTGAAATGCTAAATTACTTTCTGCCAGTTTGAAACTGAATTCTTGGTGGCTTTAAACATGAAAAATTTCTCTTGTACTCTCAACCAAGCAGATCACCATGGAAGTGTATGTGGTTTGGATTTGTTTATTTTTCAGTACTTTGTAGTGTTGTAGACCAGGTGTTCTATTCTGCATTCAAATATGAGCTGTTTAAAAGTGCAGGTAAGTACGTGCACCTGGCACATCAGTGTGGAAACAGAAGTGGTTTGGTTTGGTTTTTTTTCCTTTTCCATTTTTCCCTCTGTGGTTTGAAGAATATTTGGATTTGGTTTGTGAAACAATCACATGTAATGACACAATGAAGCAAAGGTGACACCTCATGTTTGCCTTACTTGAAAATACATTTTCTTCTAGGTAAACATAAATTGGAGAGCTCTGGCTTACCACGGGGTTGTCTCCTTTATAAAACCCTTCAGGCTCAGATGCTCGACATGCTGGATATTGAAGGACTCTATCCTTTGTACAGCAGAGTTGAGCAGTACTTGGAGGAATTTCCTGAAGAGAGGTAAGACTTGATGGCTTTTCTTTTCAGTTCTGCTTAAGAAGGGAGGCAGACACGCTCGGCTCTATGCAGACACAACCATTTTGTTCTCTCTTGCTGTATAGAACCTTCCTTCATGGTATTGCATATTCTGCATTTCTCACTAACTCGAAATGCCAGATAACACAAAAGTATAACCTGTTTTATTGTTTAATATTTTAAAGTAATTTTAAAGTAATAACTATGAGAAGTTCACAACAGGGTAAGAGACACAATGCCCCATTCCATAGTAGCAGAGGTTGTATGTTTGAGAAAAGACACAGTAAAATGGATGGTTGGTTTCTGCAGCCTGTGTCTTCAGTAATAATTACACCTTTACAGTAATTCTCCAGGTTATATTGGCCTGTCTAAACCTGCATTATAAACCCCTGGGTTTGGCACTCAGCAGCAACCCAGCTGATCTGCCCCTGCAAGATCTCACAAAGGTGTCAATCTGCTGCTGTCCAGCCTGCCCTGGTGTGACCAGTGGCTCAAAATGCTGTTTGTAACTCACATCACAAGTTGGTGATGCCCTCTCCCTGGAGGTGTTTATGGTTGGATGAGGCCTTGTACAACCTGGTCTAGTGGGAGGTGTCCCTACCCAGGCATGGGGGTTGGATCTTGATGATTTTTAAGGTCCCTTCCAACCCAACCCAAACCATAAAAAATAAAAAAGTCAGCAAATCATACTTGAGGGACAAGAATCTTTATCTTACCATATTTCTTGTCTGGTGAACAGCAGGCATTGCAAGCTGCTACATTTGTTTTTAGTTAAAGCTTAAAAATTATAATAATAATTGCTAGAAAAAAAAACCTTGACTGGGACAGTACTGAGCCTGTAATGCTGCTGTTGCTCACAGGAGGGCACGCTGGCTTCACGTGCAAGACATGTCTGCTCCTTTGGCTCTCTGGGACTCCGATGGGAGTTGAAAGGGTGTCTTACAGGCAGTGGGGGCTGGCTTAAGTTTAAATTGTTTAAATCGCTTGCAGTGTGGCTGACTTGTGTATTTATACTTTAAACAAATAAATAGAAAAGGTCTTGCTTTCTCTGTGGGGTGCTTGCATGCTGCAAACCCTGATTTGAGAGGTCAGCAGGAGTTGGGTGTTTTACATGGGAAGGAAGGAGGCCAATAAAGGGACCCCTTGCTGGCATGCATGGTGGAGCTGGGGGCAAAGCAGGGCCTTGGCTCTTTAGTGTGAGCTTTTTGTGAGTTCCTGCAGACAAACAAATTTTGAAACTCACTTGGTTTTGCAAAACATATTGTTCTTGTGGTGATACACAGGTGGCAGTGGATTAAGAAATATTTTTTAAAACAAGATGCTCTGTTTAAGGTTCAATTTTAAGTGATGTGAGGATAACAGGGACTGGTCATGCTGTCAGACCTCTGAGCATTCACTTGTTGCTATGTTGATGGGTGTTACTGTTTTTTCTGAGTATCTGGGCTACTGAAGAAGGATCTCACTGAAAATCAGTAAATCATCTTGGCTGCCTATAAATCTTCTTTTAAAATTTATTTAGAAGCACATTACAGATAGATGGACCTTACAATGAAGCATTTTATGAGAAGCTGCTGGATCTTTCCACTGATGATGATGGGACAGTAGCATTTGCATTAACAAAGGTACTTCTCCTGTGCATGTTATTGAAGCTTATTTAGTCTGTCAATTTTTGTGAAGACCTGGTGAACAAAAAGCATTAAGAGGACTGTTGGCATCACAGCTGGCTTGGTCAAAGGTCTTAAGTGTTCCAGGGTGTAACAATGAACATGTTTAGCACCTGATCTAGAGGGAAAAATTAAGCTGGTTGTTTTCCTTTCTTGACTGAGGATGTATTTACATGAAATGGTGCTGCTTTAGCCTTCAAGGAAAGTAGCTGTAGGAAGTAAACTTTCTTGTACAGGATGCTATAAAATCCCTTGCTCCTTCTAACCATTTGTTACTAGCACCTTTCATAAAGAAAGGGATGCTTTACAAAGACAAGTACAAATATACTAGACAATTAATGTTGGTTTTATGTTGCATAGGTGCAGCAGTACAGAATAGCAATGACTGCTAAGGACTGCTCCATCATGATTGCCCTTTCACCCTGTCTGCAAGATGAATGGTAAGAGAGAGCTGCTTGTCACTGACTCCTGCTCTGTGAGAGATTTGACACATTTGCACAGTTCTGTCAATTGAAGTAACTGTTAAAAAAAAAAAGGGAGGTTTAGGGGCAGTGGCATCTAAATATTTGGCTGTGAGCATATTAATGAAGTGGAGCTCTGATTTGAGATGATTAGAACCTGTTATACCTGTTTCTGAAGAGTTTTAAGTTGATAAAAAGGGTTAAAATTTTATATCTACTCCCTTCTTTGGATTTCATTGACTGTTTGTAGTAGATGCATGTGGTCTTAACCAGGTAAAATTTTTACATAGGAGAGATTTTTCAAGATGAATTGCCTTTAACTGCCTATTTGAAATAAAAACAAGGCAATAATCAAGAGGTGACATCTTTCATCATAAGGCAGGTGACTTTGTTGCAGTATCATCCATTATAACTTGTGTCAGCTATAATAGACTGCTCTTTGTAGAGGAGTTTGCTTACCAAAGCCTCAGGGTTTTTTTAAGAGACTATTTTTTTCTCCCTTTTGCCTGCAGTTCTTAAAGGAAGTGTTCATGATGGAGATGACTTGTGCAACGGTTGATTTGTTATTACCAAGTCCTCCATCCTTCAGTGTGCTTGGACACTGGTTCTTGTATAAAGTTTGTATTACCTTGAACCTCAGTAGTAGCTGGATTGATTCTTCCTGCTTCTGCTGGTTCCAAAGGCCTCTGCTTCACATGCACAGCCCAGAGAAACAGGCTGGGCTTAGTAAGCACAAAGACACAGTAACTGACAGTAATGTTTTGACTCAAGCCAGGTGGAAGCTGAAAGGAAAACATCTGGAAGAGGTGCCAGCAAGTTCACTTTAGGGCTGATTAAGCTGGAGCTGTAGTTTTCTAAAAGCTGCATTAGCTGAAGCTTGTTTTGTTGACTCCCATGAAAGTTCTATAGTAAGCATGAGAGCCACTTTTGTGAGGGGACTCAGCATACACAAATGACAAATGTTGGCTTCAGTGACTCAAGATTTCCACTGTGGTTTTGTTTTCCAGCTCTGAGCAGAGACCTGTGGTACTAACATCCAAATCAAGATTCACCTTTTCTGTTTCTGTCCTGGACCTGGATCTCAAGCCCTATGAAAGCATTCCTCATCAGTACAAACTGGATGGCAAGATAGTAAACTATTATCTGAAGAATGTACAGGCCAAAGATGACCCAGTCATATCCAGTCTCTTCAAGGAGAACGAAGACTGCACGTTAGTTCTCCACAAAGTGTAACCATTTCCTTAAAGTTATTTTTATTTGAACACATTAGAAAGTGAAAGATTAATGGAATACAATTATGGTGATTATTTTTTTTTTCTATTGTGTTCAGTGCATTTTTCAGCTGTGAATGTTTTTGCTTTAAGAAATGATTTCTAATTGGTATTGCCTTTTCAAAGACACGGAATAGCACTAAACCACACATTTGCTATATAACCTTAATGAATGTATTTAATATGACAGAACAGGTAATGTGCCATACCTTGGAACTAGAGAACAGGTCAAATTACTACTAAAAGTTTACTTCCTTAGAATTGAAAGAGCACAGAAGTAAAGTTTCCCTGAAGTATTGCACTAACGTAGAAAGCCTAAGTACTAACAAGAGAATTGCCTTGGAGCTTGTGCTTTCAGTCTCACTCATACCCACTAGGAAGAGGGAAGGCTCTGACAAAACCTGATGTAAAACTTCAGCACTAAGTCCACAGAAAATACAACTGAATAGGCTGCTCAAGTGTTACTGATGTCTGGAACTACCCTGTTACTGCAGAACACTTTGAAGTACTAATGCATGAGATTAAGGACACCAGATAAATCTAGAAGCATGGTGATCGCCTTCAATCTACCTAAAACTTCTGAAATGAAGTCAAAAGGGTTAAAGGTAAGCACCTGAGTTTTATGTGAAAGCTGGGCTCAAAATATCTGACTTACTGGTCTTTTATTTTCTACACATTATATGCTGCTATTGAAGATGAAACCACCGCTCACTCTTACCTGGTTTAAATTGAGCTATAAACATATATTCTGAGTTTTATAGATTATTTCAGGTCTTTCAGATTGCACCAAATGTTGGCATTACTGCAATACCCCACATACTTTCAGGTATTTTCAGGATTTTCTTTCCAGAAGCTGCAGGGGGTCAGTTTCTGAGGCTGAGTGCTGGAGCTCAGCTCCTGTCACTACTTCAGCCATTGAGTGATGACTTTACTTTCTAAACACTGGTATCTGCAGCTGAAGTCTTGGGGGATGTTGCAGTAAAAGTCATCCTTGAGGAAGGCCCTGAGCTGGAGACTGAGAATATATTCATAAGTGAGGGTAGTAGGATGAAATCTACAGCCATTTCCCCTGTACAGCTGGGGGGATTACACCCCCTGAATGTGCAGAGAGATGGTGCTAAAGCCACAGTGACCTGCTGTCACCTGGACAGTGTGTGCTTACTGGTCGTGTTTCTCACAATAATCTAGGGTAGGATGTGAAAAATATTTCTATTTGGATCTCAGTGTAATGTTTGAATTGTTCCTTTTTACCTCAAATTCAAAAAGAAAAACCAGAAAAACCTGTATATTGGCACAGCTCAAGGAAAAAACATGAAATATAAGAGAATAACACCACTCACACCAGTGATCCGTGGTAGCCATCTCTGGGATTCCATTTCCAGGTGCTGGGGACAGGGTCCTGGGCTGCTCTCACTGAAATGGGATACTACAACAGTGCAATAAACTGGTGGGTGACAGTGGTAATAACCCCTTCTTTTAAAGAAAACCTGAGGGGGGTGAGAGCTATTTTTAAATTCAGAAACCCTCTAATTGTTGGATAAGGGAAGGCAGGAAGAACTGTTCACAGCTGGAAAGTTTTCATGGTCTTATGCTGTAACTTCACACACATTTCATATGCAAATAGAAGTGTATGTGCTGATCAGTTTCATTTTCATGCTAGAAAGAGCTGAAGATGAAATAAGGTTATACAAAACCAGTTAAAGCAGTGAATTGTTAGAGGATTAACTAGCAATGGATTTTGCCTGTCTACTGGATTCCAAACTTGAAATTAGTCTGCCTTATATCTAACAAGATGTTTCATTACACAGTTGCTGGTCATGAAAACTTAAAATCTCTGGCATTGCTCAGCTGTAGATTCTGACAGGAACCAGTTTCATCTGTCAGCTTTTCCTTACCTGCCAGAAGAGTAGGAGGGGCTATTTCAGTGATCAAATAGTGAATTATTAAAATTATGGTATTACAAACATATTGTAGCTTTAGTTCTTGATTGATTTCTCTACCTATTTCATTATTGCTATAAAATACTTTGTCTAACATAAATGGAGCAGGCAGTTGTACTGCTTGCATGGTTGCAGCTGCTGTGCATTTGAAAAGGAAAGCTCTGAATACTCTCCAGAGGCCACAGTTCTTATTTTTGGCCCTGTGTTAACTCCCTACCCAAGAACTATGTGACCTAAAATTGTACAGGTATGGTTGTGATGGCTTGTGCAGAGCAGGAGCTCTCCTGTAAAATGCTGACAAATGAGCTACTGGTACAGCTGATGGCAGGGAGAGAAGATTACAAAACATCTTTCTGAGCTGTTTTGTTTCTTCAGGGATGAAGGTATGAAATGTGATGTTGTTGTAATGTGTTGCCTACTAGGATTTTCCCCTTGACATTGGAAAGCAAAATGAAGTACTGCAGCAAGCAGTAAACTCTCTTTACAGAAGTGTACCAGTCCTTTCTTGTTTAGTTTTATGCTCAACAATTACAAGGTGGAAAACGCTCCTTCATACAGTTACACTTTTTTTTTTTCAATATAGTCTGTCTTTGAAATCTACAACTGGTCTACTTCCACCCTAATTTAATAGAAAACTATTTAACTCTTTGTTCTAGGAGTCTCTTACTGTTCTCTTGTCATTTTGAAATCACTGTACTTTTACAGAGCTGTGAAATGAAATGGATTTTTATGGACTTGGTTTTGACAGTGCATGATCTTTTAACACTTTCCAGGTATCTAGAAATTGTTAAGAAGATAAACCACTCTGGTACATTAATGATTCAGAAAGATAAATTATAATGAAATCACTCTGTACATGTAACTATTTTATTTGGCATTTTTGTATTTAAATGGCTGTATTTATTTTCATGTCATGACAATTTATATATAACGTGCCATAATTGTACAGATAGCATGTTTTATGAGTATGGTTTCTAAATGGAAAATAACTTAATGTTTATATTCAATAAAATTATAGACTGTGTAACACAATATCTTAATTAAAACTACTTTTGAAATTGCTACCTGGTGTAAGTCATGCTGGTATTGAGTTTTCCAAGCCAACCACTTTGATCAGGCTCTCGATAGCTGTCTCAATCCCAAACAGATGCAGCAGGCTTCGGAAGCGGGTGGGGGCACTTTCAAAAGTTGTCATTTTCTGCTCCAAGACTGCAAGGAAAGCAGAACAATTACCATTATTTTCAAATAGTGGTATTGTTACTGAAAGCAGCTGTCAGTGTTGCATCTAGGATAAACCAGACTTGCTGTTGAGGAGAGGAAGACACCTGTTTTGTAAACCCTTTTAATTCATACATGAGGTGAAGCTTAGCTGCTTGCTAAATCAGGATTTCTTTGCCTGGCTGGGGTATGTAAGTGGATTTCTATTTTCTCTAAGGAGATTTTGGTCACAAAAGAGAACAGGCATTCTACATGAAAGCTCAGAAAGGGGCTCTGAAGTGAATGGCTTTACCTTGCTCTGGTACTTTAGTCAGAAGGTCCAGAACAGGCGTAGTTCTCCCTTCTTCATCCATATATATCTTCCAAACAATCATTAATTCAAACCTGCATCATGTGCACAGACAAGTTAGTGAAGTGGTAACCACTGTTGTTTAAGGTTTCTTCACAGCAGCAAGTCCAGGAGGTTCATCATGCTCGTGGTGCTCTGAAACAAAATTCACCTCCAGCAATGCACTGTACCTACCTCAATCAGAAATACTGATAACCAAAGAAAAGTGGTCATCTGATGGCAAGGAAAAGGCCCAGTGGTACACCCCAGGTTTGATTGCCCTGTGACTGGGCAGGTTCCATAGTGCAGTGGTAAAAAAAAGATAAGAAAGCAAAGGAGAGCTGCATCCCGCTGCCCCACCCTTACCGAGTATCCACCCATTGGGGTCAGGAATTGTGCTCAGATACAGGACGAAAACAGAAAAACTTTTTCAGAAGTACTTTTGGATAAGTAGTGATGTTCTATTTTTGGAATAAAGTCCACCCTGATACTGTCTGTGGCCTTTTTAGAATAACACACAGGCATAAATATACCCAAAGCCTAGATTCCTGCATGTGTTTGCTTTTAATTAAAAAAAAAATTAAAATCTTAGCCATTATTACTCCTTCAGAGTTTTTACAAGGCTAATTATTGTTAAAATATAAGCATATAATAAAACATACAAATTATATAATTAATATACTATACTATAATTTATATTGTATTATTATATATACAGTTTTCACGCTGGAGCAAGATAACTACACCGTACTAAGTGAACTCTTCTGCAGGGGAGCAATTTTTCTAGCCAAATACACAGAAATCACTCTCAAACAACATTCATAGTAATTCTGCTGCTTTGTAACATATCTGCATTTCATATTCCCTTCCAGCTCCTGCTTTTATGAGTATTCCTTATGGGAAGGAAGGTTATCCTATTCCAAAACTGATCTGCACAATGGGTCATTGCAGAGAAGAGGTTCCCATTCTAAGTGTTGTTTGACTGATCCTGACCTAAAAGTTTCCTTACATGCAACTTCAAGGAAGTTTCTTCTGTATTTAAAAAACCAGACCTTTCAGAACATGTCTAGCAGGGAGCCCAAACAAACCCAGCATGTGTGGCAGAGTAATAATAATAATAAATAGCAGTACAATGATCTCCTCCCTCTTCTGATTTCGTACTAAAACAATGGAAAAATACAGCTACAGTGCCTTTTGCTATCATGGTAACTAATTTTCTTTCCATTCTTTAATGGCAAGAAGACAAAAGAACTGTGCTCCGCCTCAGGGATTTGTGCTCGGGGCACCTCTGACCACAGCAGAGCAGATGAGCTGTCCCTGGCAAGCTGCCACACGCCCTGCCCCCAGGAAGGGACAAGCTCCTTCCCCAGGGGTGGAAAATTCTCTCTCAGATGGGAGATGGCAGTGGCCCATCCTGTCACAATAAGAGGGACATTGGCCTCAGCTCTGGCCCTGCACTGCAGAAAGAGAACCAAGGTGGAACCAATCTAGCCAGACCTGATGGCTTCTAATGCTCAAGAGGGAGGATGCATCCCCCATTCCTAAACTGAACTTAGACTGTTCACTGTAGCAGGAGCTTCCAAAACCAAGAAAATAATAGATCTTTTTTTCTTGAAATACAAATAAATACAAATTAAAAGCCTGAGAGCCCTTTATTTTACTTACATGTACCTTGTTTAAAGAGCGGGTAAATGTGGCAGCAAGACTGACTGACCTAACAAGGCCACATGAATGTGGCCTGTACATATATTTCAGGTTTTTTTCTAGTATTTTTAAAGTGCAGCTATAGGCCTAAAACATAACATAACCCATATCATCTAATCTCTGTATTTAGAGGCATTATAAAGCAAAGAGTGCCCTAATGTTGATGGAGGCTGCTGATCTAGATTGTCAACATCTATTTTCCAATACTGTATCTGCATAAATCGAGAAATGAAATTAGTGGCTTACCCAGAAACTTTGGGGTTCCTCAGAATTATGTAGTCTCCCAGCAGTCCTTCTGGAAGGGACACAACATCAGGATATTTGGCCTGTGAATAAACAGGTTCAAAAAAGGAGTATAAATCAGGGCAGGAAAAGCAGAGCAGGCAAGTTGCAGTAGTTTTTAATATGCTGCCACTTTGTAGCAGCCTATTAAATGTAGCTTGCATTAATTTACTAAATGTTTAAAATTCTGACAGGCTTCTGGAATTTTGATAGTTTGGTTATTCCACTATCATTCATGTGATAATATGCTTATTTAAATTTGGTCAACTCAGAAAGAAAAAACAGTATTGTCCACCTGTACAAACAGGCCTTAAAAGTCCTTATGCAAGACCTTCAAATAAGATTTTATTTAATAACACATTGTAATACATCAGTTTCACAAGAAATACCTAAACTCCTTACCAGTACACTCTATTTTGCTACTCCTTTTGAGAAACTGATCACCAATTCTACACAGTGCTTTAAAAGCATAAAGTGATAAAAGGCTCTGAGGTACCATTGGCATCAAATAAAATGGGACAACAGGAATCGATAGAATCATAGAATCATCAAAGTTAGAAAGGATCTCTAAGATCATGAAGTCCAACCATCTACCTTACAACCCCTGACCACTAAACCATCCACTGTAGCACCACATCCACCATCTTTTAAACACCTCCAGGGATGCTGCCTCCACCATCTCCCTGGGCAGCCTGTTCCAATGTTTAACCACTCTTTCTGTGAGGAAATTTTTTTTAATACCTAATCTGAACCTCCCCTGGTGGGGCAACAGAACATAAAAAACCTACTAACTACTATTCAACTTCCACATTACTGGGAATGAGAACTATTTTTAGCTACTAGAAATGCCAAGATTGATCGTTGTTCCATTTCTTTGTTACTGCATCAAGTATTTTAGTGTCTTCAACACATATGTCTTGAATTACCTAAGATAGGTAACTTTTCCTGCAAGTACTTTAAAAGCATGGGAAAGCAAAGCAGAACAGCTCATGGTGGTGTATGGATTCTGCAGGACATACACACTATGCAGGGTGCCGGGTCACCCAGAGAATGAGGAGATGCATATACAGCAAAACCCTGAGGAAAAAGCACAATTCCTGCATACTGCAGAAAAGAAGAGAGGGTGGGCACAGCCCGTTCCCGGGAAGCCTTCAGCTCTTGTTATTTGTGTGCACTGGGCTATGTACTGGATACAAAGCTGTGTTCCAAAAACTGCAGTTTATAAAGTGTGAAAAATCCGTCAGCCACGCTTATTCCCCAGCGCTCCCGGGGCAAGCGGTCCGGCTGATGGAAAGGGAGCAGAAAGTCTTTGGAAAGCACTGGAGAGAATGAGTTGGGTTTTACAGGATTACGCCTCATCTGGCAGACTGGAATTGCTACCAGATGTGACCTTGCTCTGGTTTAGGAATTTATGACACACTGAAGGGGGTTTGTGCAGAATGCCAAATGACATAAAACACATGGAATTCACCAGTTTTAATTTCTACAAAGTATCCAGGACTGTATTTACCACAGGGATAAAGGCCACGATCTATCCTGGGAACAAAGACACATAAGGGGCAACAACGTGCATGGCAACTCCAGCATGAAACTGTGGCTGATCTAAGGACGCTCACCCAGCAGAACAGGGATCTTTTTTTCAGCTTTTCTCTCTGGGGAATTATGCTCCTCTTAAGAAAAATTAAAACAAGTTTTTCAGGCTTTTCTTCTCAATTACCCATGTCTTTGATATTCACTGTATGCCTTCATTTGCCTGGTATCACAGGTCTCAGAGAATTGAGCCACCTCCTTAGCTTCAGGGTGCAAAAAATAAAAATTTAGGATTAGCTGGTATCTGGTGAACTTAACTCCAGTTGAGTTCCTCATTAACAAGAGATCTCAAGTATACCATAGCTAAAATTTTTCATCTTCATCTGCCCAGACTGAGAACTTTGGAAAGCACAAGAAAAAAGAGATCTGATATATTAGATAAGAGTTGTAAAATGCACCCATGACTTGCTTGGCAGTTCCTGTGCAGCTGCATTTACCCCAGACAGTCAGTGGTATTTTATGTTGTACACAAACCAGAAGTACCTCAAAGGAAATCTCAAAGTGTAACATTTTCTGTTGTCTAAAAGCTTCCCTGTACCTGAGAGGGAGCACATTGGTGAGCTCTGCACACAGGGACCTGTTATTTGTGCCTTAAAGAAATGCCAAGGTTTTAGCAATCCATCTGCATTCTGCGAGATTCACAGGACCTGGAATAAAATCCATCTCCTTGAAAGGGGACATCCTACCTTAGCAATCCACAAAACATACAAAAAGCCAAAACACAAATACCTACATCTCCCTTCAGGTGTATTAACATGATAAAACTGGTGCCATAGCAGTGGCATGGAGCTGGACCTCACTGAGCCTGACCTCACCCAGGCCGCTGTAAGGAGGTGCCTGCCCGTCTCACCCAAGGTGACTCCTCAGGGTGACCCTGCAGCAGAAGCAGGAAGCAAAACTATCACATAAGTAAGCTGACAATTCAGGGAATAAACCCCAGAAAACACAGTCACATAATCTGCCTTTCATATTCATCAAATCATAGAATCCCAGACTGCTTTGGGTTGAAAGGGACCTTAAAGCTCATCTAGTTCCACACCCCTTGCCATGGGCAAGGACAACTCCCACTAGACCAGGTTACTCCAAGCCCCATCCAACCTGGCCTTCAGCATCTCACAGGACAGGACAGCCACAAGTTGCCTGAGCAAGAGGAGTAGTAATAATAAGAGGAATAACAAAATGCAATGTAATGTCTCTATCCTCAGGTAAACGTGGGGATCTGCTACATAAATGAAAAAGCACATGCCCTGCAAAAGCTGCACCAGCCCTGATAGAACTGCGATGCCAAATTGCCTTTGTGGGTACTGGATTATCACCTCAGAATCTGTGCTGTGAAACAGTTTTTTAGGTTTTCTAAGGTAACAGAATGACCTGATCCACTGAAAGATCCCTGGGAGAAGCCAGTAACTCCTATGGCATCTTGTAAAGTGGATACCGGGCAACTGAGAGGTATCACAGCAAGCAGAGTGCTATCTGATGGGAAGGATCAGCTGCAATTGCATAAAGCAAAAGCTGACTTGAATCAAGAAATATCTTCCCTCAGATGACTTTTAAATGTCAGTTCATGATCAAAACCAAAAGCCCATGCTATTATTACTTCTGGACGGAAATAGTTTTTCCAGCTCCTTCAGGAGTCCAAGCAGGGAATCGTATGGGAACTTTTGTCTGCAACAGAAATAGTCTCAAATCACAAAGGGACAACCATCACGATGGAATACACAGTCAGCCCTTTCTCCCATGACAGATTTTACACACACACAGAACCATCTAAGTGAATGAACTTGTATCTGTTTTTAAACAACAGATATTATTCTACAGCTGTTTACAATTGCATTGCAATTTTCTGTGAACTAAAACTGCTCTACAGAAAATGTTTTCAGTTACTCAGCTTGAGAGCCCTGACTAAGAACGCAAAGCAAATCTGGCAAGGCAGAAGCAATGCTAAAAGCAGACACATTTGCTTTTAAACCACTTATGGATAGGCTACTCTTCTCTTTGATGGAACAATAGGTCATGCTTCCAACTCAGTGTGAACCTCTGACTGTAGGAAGAACTGTACATACAGAGGGCTAAGCAAGTCATGCTACTCTGAGTCCCTCCCTACGTGTAAACTACTTCTTCATTTACCAAAGATGCTCCATTTAGGAGTCAAGTGATTTATTTCTATGTTTTGCTCCACTGAAGCCATACACACATTGGTAGCATCAAGACCTTAAGTAATGACATCAGCATAACTTCCGTAAGCCAAATACAACCTATTTGCAAAAATTATGACAATCCCAGATACTGCTGAATACCAAACAATGACCTGATTGGATTCCAGAAGCATTAAACATTTAAACCCACTGCCACCAGTCTGCAACACACTGCAAACATTCAGATCCACCCCTGAAGCAGCCATGCAGTGGGAAGCCACCCCAGCACACCACCCCACACACTCCTGATGGGATAGCCCCAGCTCAGAGTAGCTGTGCTCTCCACCAGCCTCCTTCTCTGGGTTTAGCAGCAGAGGAACATTTAGAAAGCAATTTAGCCAGTTACACCAGTACTGGTTACTGGTATTTAAAGCAATGCTGTGACTATTCCCTAACTCAGACCAACTCAGAACTAGGATCTCACTAAAAATCAGTGTTGTTTTTTTTTTTAATTTTATTTTCCAGAGCCAGGAAGTTTACCAGTGTCTCGGTTATGGCAGTACCTCATAATAGCACACTTGGCAAATCAGTGTCCCACTCCTTGCTTGAGCTGTCTCTGTGCAACATATGAGTTTGTGATAAATAATCATAAAAATGGTATGAAAATACTTCTAAGATCATTGAGTCCAATCACCGAACCACTGAACCATATCTTCACATGCCACAAAACTGTAATTGCAGTAAGAAATACTGTGAGCCAGACTGGCTCAGTTTAGTCTGTCTGAAAGATAACAGTGTTGTGACCTAAGGTCAATGATTTAAACTATAGTAAAGTATGGCAATCTTCATGAAACATTGTTTAACTGAGTCTTAGAGCATAAAACTACAAAGATTATTAGCACATCGGAGATCAACTTTCATCAAATCATCAGTATATGCTTAGGAAGATGGCAGCATGCTTATATTTTTGAATAAGCATAAATAAAAATTGCAAGCAACTGGGATATATAACTGTGAAAATAAGTTATATCTACTACTGCAGGAGAAAAACTTTAGCAAAACCTGTACTTAATAAAATATGAATTACAGAATTATATAAGGGAATCATTTTATAAATGTGCTCTTGTATGCTGTATTTTTTTTTTAATGTCTACACTGAAACCTGCCTACAATGTTTTGTGAGAGCTGGAAACATGATACCTTCAAGTGTTCATAGGACAGCACATTGAGGGTTCAAAGCATAATGAGCTCAGAAGTCACCATAAAGTTTCTCATTTTATGCAATTAAAGGAAACAAGAAAAGACAATGCACTTTCCTCTTCAACTAAATTACATGCCATAAAGACACTGTATATGGGAAATGGACTTATGAAGCCTCACCACTTGTAATTATGTCTCAGAATAAACACATCTTCCACCTTCACATCTGAATAAACATCTTGCTCAAGTCAAACAGTCCTGCCCGTGATCTGTTATGCAAGTTACAGAAAACTACAGGTGTGATTAGGACCAAAGAATGAGTTTACAAAAAGAACTGCACAATCAAAAAGCTGTTTTGTCTTTAAGGCAGTCATATCTTACACATTGCTCAGCTCCCTTCTTTTAAAACCAAAACCACAAGTGATAATACCAACATGCACATTTCCTTTTCAGTAGTGGAAAGGAGACTTTGGGGGGCAGACTTGAAAAACAACAGTGTGAATGTCACTGTGGACAGGGGAAGTCTCTGCAGAAAATGTTGACCAAAATTTCCTTACAAGCTCAGGATATGCCTGGTTTCCTCCAGTAGTGAATGTACAGCTGGTTACTTGTGTAAATATTGCTCTGCATCTACCTATTTTCAGACCTATGCTTTTTGGCAGACCAGCTCTGTATCTCTAGAGCTAATCAAATTGCTACAATTCACTCCTACAAATTCACTCCTACAAATACCTATACCCACAGCATAATTCCCTCCTGCACTTATTACAATAATATTAATTTATCTTGCTACCCTAAGGACCAGATTTTTACTTAAGGTTAAGTCAATGTTCTGCACTAGTGCCTGAAACGGACTGGGAGGAAGCTTTCTTGGTCATTGCCAGCCCCAAACTCTTGTATAGCATTAGCAAACTGCCAATTACATTTCTTTGCTTTGTTATTATTTTTTTCTTTCTTTTTTTCTTTTTCTTTCCCCTTTTCTCTTTTTATACTTCAGTTGATTACAGCTTCCCTTTTTTTGGCCCCTCTCTATTTCCCTTTTAATTTATTTTTTTCACATTTCCTAACATTATTTTTCATGCTTGATTCAACCATGATACCAGAGTACATGACTCAGTTTATTGGTATTCACTATGTAACTATTATTTACCATATTATTTGCATTTTCATGATTGGATGGAGGCTGTATGTCTACAGAGGATCTAAACCAATGTTATGCAGTCCCAAGTCCACATACTATTGTGTCTCTTACAAAACATTTCCTTCCAATATCACTTTGTCATATGGCAAGCAGATGTCTATCTGCAAATTAATTACAGAAGACTGGAAATAAATTAAATACATACTAGGGGTTTATTTTTAAAAGAGAATTAAATGAAAATGAAACCTTGGAAGGAACACGAAGGGATACATTATAAACAGAAAACACAGAAGTTGACTGTCACGGTTTAACACTGGCCCAGCAATTAAACCAAATAACAGATGTTTTTTTCTTTACTTTGTTTCTTGCTGGGAAAGAGGCAAATCTCTCCATTATTTATCTCTAAAAGTACCGAGACAAAAGATTTCCACTAGTGTATGAAAAACTGTACTTCTGATCAAATGTGCACATTTACAAACCAAGGTTTCTAAAAGCAAGGGCACAAAGGTACTTCATGCTGTGTTTGCTTCTGCATGAAACAGGTATATTGGAAATGAGAATACACTCCTCCAGACCTGCTGAAAAGACTTGCAGGTCTGCTTGCTCTGCCTTCAGAGGCTTTGCATTTTTCCAAGGGACACCTTGCACCACCCCTAAGTTCCAAAATGAGAGTCACATACTCATGCTGCTTTCTTGGAGACAGAGAATGGCAAACCTGAAGGTTACAGAGGGCCATGGGCAAGAGGCTGGGAAGGAGTCCAGAAACCAAAGAACGTGTCTGATGCTGCCAGATCAACTGCAGTGCAATCCTGGCAGATGTGTCACCTGGGACTGACTGCCTGGATGTTGCAGGGCTCAGGAAAGCCTGTCCTCCTCCTGGAAACAAGCATTCTGCACCTATCCATCAGCATAAGGGTATACCCAGAACAAACTTGCCACCTGCTACTCAAGGACAGCATATTCCTTTCTGTTTACTGCTGTAGTTATTGCTCCACTTAAAGAGAAGAATCATATCCTCAGAAGTAGCTGTGGCTTTATCTTTGTCTTTTTAAGTTTAAATAATTTCTCCTTTTTGGAGATTAAGATTTTAGATCTTATTCATTAGTTTATTAATCTCTTAAATAGACTATATTAATACCAATATGGCTGTAGAGTCATCATCTTTTACCCAGGTATCTGCACAGTTCCAAGCCCAGGACATAATAGATTAGTTCCTTGTGGAAGAGCATTAACACTGAACCTGGGCATTTCTTTAGGTGGAAACTCACAATAAACCAGTAAAGCTCAGTAGTTCTCCTCATTCTCCACAAGTCTGGTGACATACTAGTTTTCATTATATTGTATTTTAATGCCCACCCCTACCTCTGCAGTTAAACCCTTCCTCAGGATAAATTTAATATAAGGCATTGTGTGGAAATCAGCAGATATATCTAATTTAGTAACAGAAATGTTAAGTAGTCATAGACAGTGAAGTAACAAAAAATTAAGAAAGGAAAAAAAAAATCCACGTTACAGAAGAGCATGAAGAATCAACAACTAGAAAAGCAATAATTGTGAGCCAATTTTTCAATATTCTGAAGGAAGTAGACTAGAGAAAAGATATTCTTAGAAGAGAAATTGTGTTTGTGTTTTCTTCCATTATGACAGAAGCAAGTTACTTTATAGATCTTTAAATATTTTTCTGTATGGAAGATGGTGCAAGATTCTCTCTAAGCTTTTTTGATGGCTTAGCAAATCCAGGAATACATAAAGCTGCTTGGATTTGAAATGCCATAGGAAAGCTGATTATCAAATGTGATCTAACTTGCTTCTGTGTGGTTTACATTAACAAATTTGCCCAGACAGCAGATTTTAAACATAATATAAATACAAGCATCTGAATTTAGTTAATGACTTGCCTCTGAAGCTGTGTTTTTTCCCCCTGAGTACTCTGACTCATTTGAAAAAAAAAAAAATAAAAAATCATAGGACATAACAAAGAACATCTAGTCTATCTAAATAAGCTCTCTGCTAGGCATTTGCTTCTTTAAAAGGATGATTAAAATACAGTTTTTTTTTAGCAAGTTATTCAGCTTACGTTGTGGTTATTTCATCTTGACTGAGGATCAGGTAGGAAATAAAAGCACACATTTAAGGACAAGAGTCAGTCAACTGCTGTTAACCAATAAAACTCCATTAATTTCTACAATTAGAAGAACAGACCATTGGTGCAGCAACTGGAGTTCTTTGAGATATGTTATCCCTATAAAGGTAAGGTACCTGCCCCAGATATGAGTATTTTTCCTTTGACTTCAATCAGCCAATACTCAAAACATGTATCACAAATTGTTGTGTGGCATCAACCCTTACAGCAGACTCTGCAGAGAGAAACTCAAAGCAAGAAGGGTGGTACAGAGCAGAAGACAAGATTAAATTAAGCTAAAAAACTTTTTAGTATTAATTATTAATATCAACAATTCTATTAATACTTTTTTATTATTATTACTGTTTTAAACTGTCAGTCAATTAATAGATCAGGTGTAGAAAAGATATTTGGAATGTTGTTCAAATACATCTTAGAGAGCTCTTTTTCTGGAAGACTCAGAAGAGTTATGTGCTTCTACTTGTAGAGACACACATGTCCAGAGGCCCAACTGGAATGTCTGAAACATCAGTTTCACTTCTCACCAAGAGAAATCTCCAACAGCAAAGAGAGGTTTGTTCAAGTAGTAGCAACCAAATCTACTTGTTCTACCACCTTCATAAATTAACAAAGTGACAACTGTACTGAACACCAGTGACAAAGGTGAAATTTGTGTTTGAAAAAAACAAAAAAACTTCTCATGTGACTTGTACTCAAGAAAGATATGCTCCTTTTTTAGTACCACATGGATTTCATATCAGTGGATGAATGACAGTACCCACAGCATAACTCCCTCCTGCACATATGACAATAATATTAATTTATCTAGCTACCCCAAGGACCAGATTTTTACTTAAACATCTGCAGGTAAGTATATAAAAATGCATTCTCAGACAAATCAGTGCTTATTTTCACAAATATCATTATGGTGGTCTTATTACTATTATTCCTGAGCATCAAAAAAAGGTTTAACATCTGCATTAAGGCTCAAGTCAAACTTTCTATAAAAAATAAGTGCTGTAGATAAGCTAAAATCTTTGCACAAAACATCCTCTTCCAATGGTTCTACAAAACACTACATTTAGGACACTCAACAAAAAATTGGGACCTAGTTGCTTTCATTTGTCTGGTTATTAACAATTACCACTTGCCTCAGATATTTTGCTTATGTGAAAATAAATATTACCATGCAATGCTGAGCTGTAGCTATTAACAACACCAGTTGGAGCAACAGGAGGAGTCAGTCCAGCTGAAAAGACCCTGAAGGCTTTATGTCTATAAAATTCCTTTCATGTAATAACCAAAGACAGTTCTTTAAATTCAGCTATCAAAAGCATGACATTTCAGTTTCTTAATATAACATACACAGGAAACATTCTTGAGAAGACCCAAACATCTACACACAGTTCCATAGTACACAACATTTAACAATTTATAATAATTGTAGGTGTAAGGGTGTAAAGTTGTCAGTCCACCGATAAATAGTAGGCTCAAAAAAATGGTCAACTGTCCTCAAACTTTCATCTACTAAATTATTTCAGCAAGAAAGCAGCAGAAATCCAAATAACAAAGCAGAAGAAAATATAAGGAATTCTGATTAGACTGAAGCCCCATAATGCTACCCATTCTGTAACTCTGTAGTATACCTCAGACTAAATTTATCTGAACAAGAATGATTTTGACTCCAACATTTATATACTGCCAAGTGTAAAAGAACTGAGGGCAGTGATGAGAATTCTTTAGTGCATCCACTAGGAGAATTCACATGCAGCAGCCAGGAAAAAAAACATATTCTTATGCTCCACCTTATTTGGTTTTTAAATGCCAAAGCTGCTGTCACCAAGAATGTACAGTGATGCGTGTGGATAAATATTTGTTTTATTGCTAGGTATTGCTACAACACGAAGAAGTAATTGTAATAATAACACAAGCTGCCAGAGCAATTCATTCACTTTCAATGGAACCCTGAGACATTTTAGAATTTTTATTTAAATGGCTGGCATCACAGAAACATTTCAAACAACTTGTGGTAACAATTAATTTTGTTTTTGTAGAAGGCCAATTAAAAGAAAATGAGCTAATATTACAGCTTAACTTTCTCTTTCTCTTTTTTTTTTTTTTTTTTCCCCCTCCCCTACTTCAGTTTTTCAAACAAGCAGTGTAATTCTCTTGAGTTTTCAAAGCTCTAAGGAAGTTAAGAAACACAGACATTCCTGCATATAAGCCTGCTGCATGTTTACAGCTTTGCTTTTGGCAGCTGGATACCAGCAAGCAGTTAGAATCACAGAATCATATCATGGCTAGGGTTGGAAGGGACCTTAAATGTCACCTAGTGCCAAGGCCCCTGAGGCAGGGACACCTCCCACCAGCCCAGGTTGCTCAAGGCCCCATCCAACCTGACCTTCAACACTACCAGGGGTAGGGCAGCCTGGGCCAGTGTCTCACCACCCTCAAATTAAAGAATTTCATCCTAATGTCTAACCTAGAACTCACTCAGCAACATAAAGCTGTAGAACAATGCAGGTTTGCAGTGTGGACACTGGAGCTCCACTCTCTGCCAGAATGGGCTTTTTAGACTGCTGAGGCAGCACAAGAAAGAAGCCTTCAGGCCCCCTTGTCCCTGCCTGCATTCATCCCAAACTGCTGCACAAACTCCCCCGCAGCTACTCCTGGTTATCACACTGCACGGTGGCAAAACGCCAGCGTTTGGCCTGAGCTGCTGGAGGCTGCAAGACTGAACGACGGTGAATGTGGATTGTGGGATGATTTCAGGGCTGCTCTGCAAAAGGACTGAGTGAGGGGTGGCACAGAACAATGCTCAGCAGTCCCACAGCCATCTGGGTTAGGGGTGAAGTCAGTTTAGGAAGGTACAACCCATGTCAGAGGGATCTTTTTTCTATAACATAGTAGGAGCTGAGCAGGAGGGGCATGGGCATAGCCCTTTGGGCTGTGCCTTGTTGGCCTGCACAGATGAACTGCTAGTTGCATAAGCATATGACTGATTATTAATTCTATTAATAAATGCTCACTGAATACTCAGATTTTCAGATATCTATACAGAGTAGGAGAAATATTTTAAAATATTATATTTTATCATACTGTTTCAATAGAAGCAACAGTGCACACATCTCCAGCCTTCTAATTCAAGCAGCAATTAATGAATCTATAATTTTGAGGCTCCTCTCCCTTCCAGGAAGAGGGAAGCTTTAGATTAGACATTAGGAAGAAACTCTTCACTATGACATTTGTGAGATGCTGGCACAGGTCACCCAGGGAGGTTGTGGCTGCCCCATCCCTGGTTCAAGGCCAGGCTGGATGGGGCTTGGAGCAGCCTGGTCTAGTGGAAGGTGTTGGAACCAGATGATCTTTAAGGTCCCTTTCAGCCCAAACCAGTCTGTGGTACTATGACAATGTATTATTTGAGGTATATTAACGGGACCAAAAAAAGTTGTATGAGATGCATACAACTCAGAATCCAAAGTTAGATGGCATTGTACATATATGGAGTTAAAGAAAAAGAGGGAAAGAAACAGCAATAACGAAGAGAGGAGGAAAAAGGCACAAAAAAGATAGAGGGACAGGAGAGGTACAAATGAGCAAAAAGTTAAGATCAAAAAGTCTGGAAGTAATGGACAGATGAGTAAAAGTAGCTCAAGAAAAAGGAAAATAAAGCAACAGAAACAAGGAATATTTTGCATTCCCAGAATTTAAATATGCAGTTAACTTCAGCCTGTATAAAAAGACAGGGCTGTTACACTCAAAGAAAGGCTCCATTTCCAAACCCAAGCTCAGTCTCCCAGCAGGAGCTACAACTTATACACAGATAATCTGACTGTTAGGTAGGAAAAATATGAGAAGAAAGGCAAGCACTATAATGTTATTTTAAAAAATAGTCCTGGATTACTTCAATATTAAATTTTTCCCCTGTAGAAAGACCTTTGGATGACTCTTTCAAAACACACCAACACTTAAGGCCTACAGCATATTCTTCATCTTTGACTGTTTCTACTTTTTCCCCTCTCTGTTTTGGAATCAGCTCCTGTATTAGCATTTACTTGCAGCTACCCCTGCCAGAGTAAAAGTAGCACAGTCTAGACTATGTACATATTTATTCCTCTTAAAAATAATTCAAGTGATAGATAGCTCTTACAACTCCAAAATCACACTTCTCATTTCTAACATATCCTGTTGCCCTATTAATTGTGCAACACCTTGCATAGTATAAGGCCATGCATATTATATACGAATATTATATACTGATCTTATGTTAACAGTGCTCTGTAGGACACAGTGGCTGAAGAAATTTACCCTTCCCTGATATAACTGAAAAAGAATAAATGGAAATGAATCAGCCTGTACCTCCAACAGCTCCTGAACCCCTGAAGGTATGGTTAAAAAGCCTTGTAATTTAAAATTTTGCCACTATTGAAAGAGCTGTTAAGCTGATGAGTTATGATCACTTAAGACAAGATGAGTTTACTTGGAAGTGGTATGCATGTAAATAGGTTGTGAATAGACCAGTAGAGAAGCAGCAAAATGTTTTAAAGTAGAAAATGAGCTGAGCAACTAGCAAAGAGGAAATACACAATCACACTCAGACCTGCTGCAAATGTTTTTGACTATAAAATCTGCCACTGAAATAATAAACAACTGTTATAAACAGTAACGACTATAAAAAAACATTATGCATATATGCCTCATGTCCCCAAATATGGTCCACTTTCTACATCCTAGCATTTTCTTACTTGACAAGTAAGAAACTACTGCATTAATTCACACCTCTCATAACTTCTGCAGGAGAACATTTACTAATGTGTCACTCTGCAGGCTCATTCTGACCATCCATTCCTTTTAGGCATTTCAGTTTTATTCACTTTATGGCTGGTTTTATGTTTAGTTTTTTAATGTTTGGTTTTGGTTTTTTTTAATGATACGTTTACAGATGCTCAGCCACAAGATTAAATAGGCACTGTCTAAAACAGTCTGTGTTAAAACAGATTAAAATCAGCTGAGAAAGCACTGCCTCAGTAATTGGATTTCTTTTTTTCTCCAAGTGTTTGCCTATACAGCAATAAGACTGATTAACAGAATTAACAGACTTAGACAGAATTAGCAGAATTAGACTTACTGCAGCTAATTCAGAAGTGATGCCACACCAGCACATCCTCCTCTGCAGCCCTGCCCACTCTCAGCCTCTCGGCTGACACTGCCTGTGCTGTCACTACTGCTATCTGGCTGGCCATTTAGCTGAGGTCAGCACACTCTGCAATGACATCTCTGCAAGTTATGCACAGCCACAATTTTGTAAACTCCATCTGATATCATTTAAGTGAAGCTCATGTAATACAAATACTTTCATAAGAACCTAAAAAAAAAAAACAAACCAGTTTTTCATTTATTCAAATATCCCAAAGTGCTGCTGAAGGGTAAGAGTGCCACACACTCTACACTTTACTTCCATATTATTTTCATAAAAAAATCCCAAACTGTCCAAACCCAAACCCGATCTGAAAATAAACTTGCCTGGTTAAACAAAGGGGGTTCCAGAAAGATCATAAATTTCTCTGAAAAAAATCACGTAGAATTTCTTAGCATTACTCTGAACTGTTGTCTTTAAAGAACAGTCACTGACATCTCTATGACACAAAGTCATTCAGAATGGCATATTTTGTTGGAACTGATGATTTTGTTTGTATTTAGCATTTCCCTCTTCAAGATGAAATGGGGGAATCTCTGCTGGAGCTTCAGAAAATGAGCAGCTCCCATTTTGCACAACTTTGGCCACTAGTGCTAGTCACATCTTAAAGCTGTAAATATACATAATCATTTAATGAGGTGTTTTCAACTTGTACTCAATCAGAAATGTTGGGCATTGTGGAATTATAAATCTCTAGAAATGCCATAATCATTAAAATGCCAATGTGGTATTAATAACTAAACTTAAAAATTAGATGCACTATGCACACACGTACACATCTATCTCTGCCATTTTTCTCCTTTACATTCTCACTGGCAGCACACTGCAGAATGTCTGTAAAAGTGATTTTTGCCACTGTCCACTAATTCACCAAAACAAACCATTTGGTGCCACTGTTTGTAATGGGAAAAACATGAATCAACAGGTGAAGACAACTCATTTTTAGATTTAAAAGCTAACCACAAGTAAACTTGATTATTATCCTCAAAATGTCTTCTTGTACCAGCTGCCAACAAATCATTCTTTTTGATTAAAAAGCTTTGTGTCTTTAAAGAAGTGTCTTTAAAAAAGAAGTGTCTTTAAAAAAGATTTGTGTCTTTAGTTTACACCACCTTCCCCAGACAGTCTCTGAGGCATCCAGTTACTAACTTCTACTTAAAACCACCAAACGTGAAAACATCTCAAGCAACAAACAGAAGAGATAGAAGCACCAACAGTGCCTATCAGAGGAAATCTCAAGCCAACATTTGTATCTGTAAAATCAAGTATTAATTGTCTTGTTTCATGTCTGATACAATGTCATATGGCAACAGCATACAAAAGTTTCTAAAAAGCTGCATTCACAATTTAGAGAAATACACAATGTTCTAGATGGTCATTTTTTTTTTTTCGATTTAGCCTAAAGATGGAAAGTGTAACCAAGCACAACCATGTAAGCAGAAAGCAAATCATTGCTTTGAAAAGGGCAAACAAATAGGACATTAGAATAATTATATATTCTTAATTTAATGACTTTTTTTATCTGTTTATTTTAGTCGAATCTTTAAACTGTTCAAGAAAAACAACTGTCTCTTTGGTCTGGGCATGATGTACAAGCCCACTGAAGAAAATGGAACTGTGTGCAAGAAGCAATGGCAGGGCATGAATGAGAGCCCAAAGGAGGCTTAGTCCTGTCAGAAGTCTTGCAAGTGTTCAGGTGGCTATGACCTTCAAAAGCCTCTTTTGTATCATTCCAAATGGTTCATTGTTCATAATTTACAGGAGAATATTTTCTTTATGAAAGAAACAAACAGAAAAAAATCTCTTAGGAAGTACTTCTAAGAAACAAGTACTGAAAAGAGAACTTAAAATTTATCAGAATGATCCTAGGAACGTGATGGGGTTTCTACAAAACAGAAAATCTTAAAGTGCCTGAAAATATTAGAACAACGTCTTACAAGATTGATATTCTTGTAAATAAATGGCACTTGCCAAAACTGAGATCCAAGGGATGCGAAGCTATTTTGATAAATAGTCTTCAGTTTATACAAGCAGAAATTAGAGTTGATTTAATGTGAACTATGGCAAGAACAAAAAAAATTTAATTACTCCATCCTTTGTATTTATGGTGCAAAAATATGATTATCTTAGAAAAATTTAGAAACCTCAAAATTATATTGATGAGTAACAATACTCAATACTGGCACATGAAAAAAACCAACCCCCAAACCAAGCTCATTGTGCTATTTTAGACACACAGAAGACAGGATCAGTTGCTAAGACAAGTATTTTGGAAAAATTCAAGTCAAGAAATAGTTTAAATATTGCTGCTCAGTATACAGGGGCAACATTTGAACCTGAAAAGGGAAGCAATAGCATTTTAAAGACAGAAGGACAGTGAAAATCTTACAGGTTTACTTACAACACTCAGGGTTTTAAAGTTGTTTCAATAACCAACATTTTGTTCCCTATTGTACACCATGACAGGCAGCAGGTGGAACACAGTGGCCTCAAATTTCAGTTGTTTGATTCTTCTAACACTTTTGGTACAAAAATGCACCTTCTGCCATTACTAAAATTGCTCATTAGAAAGCAGGTGATTTAAATTGGATGAATGAACTTCGTAAAACAAACCAGCCCCACAAAATACTTAAAAAGAGCACATAGAAATGGACAAAACCAGCCAGCTCCAGTATAGCCTGCATTTATGAAAAAAATGAGATGAGATACTATCTGCATTGCTTAAAAGTAGTAAAAGGGTATTTACCAGATAGAGGAAGGATTTAGTAAGTATTACCTCCCCCTATCTCTTCAATGCCATTTTAGAGAAAATTGAGAAAAACCTATCTCAAACTAAAAGTGGTGTTCTATTGAATAACATAACCACTGGGCACTGAGTTGTCACAATTAGTGTTTTGAAAAAGTTACTACTAAGGAATATTAATATTTTATATATTCCACTTATTTCAGTGAAGAACTGGAATGGGGATACAGTTACAGCTGAAAAGAGAGCTTTTTAATTTAAATAGATCCTAACTACAAACATGTCATATTGCAAGCTTAGGTTTATTTCCACACAAAGAAGTACTCAAGGCTTTTTGCAACCTATTGTTAGCATTTTTAAATATGTAAGGAAAAATCTGTTTTTTATTTCTCTTAAAGTTTCCCAGCAACATTTTTTCCTTCTCCTATGTTTTTTTCCTTAAGGATATTGGTGACCACTGATTACAAAAAGGAATGAAGTAACTGCTATAAGTTTTAGAAATGCAGTGTACTGCCAACCCCCAAACTCATCTCATGTTTTGTGCTGACTTCAACAGTTACAAATTTATTTTTTCCCATTGCTATGTTTTTCCAACTATAAACTTTTATGGTTTATTTAAAAAAAAACACATCAGTAAGTCAGAAGCTTGGGGTTTCTTCCTTGTATATGATCAAAATGAGCCACCAGCTATAAAGATTCATCACAGCAACTAAGAGTGAAGCAATTTTATAAATTCATTACATTCTTTTATTTCATTGAAAGGTTAAAATAATGCTGTGGTGAGTTTCAGTAGTCTCTTTTCTTTCAAATCACTGAATAAAATAGAAAAAGTTTTAAATTCCTGAACATCAATGTGTTTTTTGAGTCACAGAAAATATTTTCATCAGGAATAAATTAAATAAGGGATCCAACTTCAACATGACCCTTCCCTAAATAACAGAGTAAAACAGGAAGCATATGAAAATGAGCATTAATAATAATATAAGAGAAAACTAAAAGAATTTCAGGGTGCTAAAGATAATAAAAGGAGAGTATTGTATATGTAGGTGGCCCATCCTGAGCAAGGGAGGATAGCTCACGTACTGTAAGGAAAAAAATCACTTTCATCCACGTAATGGGTACACAGAGCCACGCAGAAGATGTAGGCTTTCCAACATTTGTTTGTGGCATTTCTCACCATCAATTTATAATTGCAGACAGCAGAACATATCACAGATTGCTGTCTTGCAAGGAACATCATGTTATTCCTTTAATACTGTTTAAGAAGACAACATCAACATATAGCGCATACACATAAATAAGTACCCAAATACAAACATATGTAAAACACTCTAAGATGTATCTGAAACCACTTTGAAATAATAAAATAGGAGGGTCATGTTACAATTAACTGTGTTTTTGTTAATATTTTGGGGGAAGGATCCAGATAATTTTTTTGGATGGGGATGGGTCAGAGTATGTGTTAATGACAACAGAAATAAAAATCTATAAATGTACTCCTTATGCACAAGTTCCCCAAATCTCATGAGCTCAGTATTCATCACACCAAGACCTATCAGTCTATTTTGTCCAAAATATAGAAACATTGTGTCAAACATGCTTCAAAAATAAGAAAAACTCCGATACTGTCCACTTGCACCATTTCCATCTTTTTAGTCAACGTTTTCTCTGTTTTACTCCAAATCACAGCAAGAAAAAAAGCAAACTCCCAAACTGCATGACTGCTGTACGTGTTGTTTGAACCATCATAACTTGGCAACTCATCACTAGCTAGCAGTCACCCTACAAATAATCCTGACTTAAAGTTCTACTTTGAGAGATCTCAGAGCCAAAAGCTCTCAAAGAGCCAACAAAGTTGGCGTAAAAACACATTGCCTTCTCTCTAATCTTGTTTAGAATACATGAAATGAGAGAACAAAAAAATTATATACGTCCATTTGAAGCAGAATTGATTTTATATGTTTTTTAAGCCTGACTGTCATCTTCAATCACATTTTATAACCACACACACTATATACCCTTCTGAACAACTTCCAAGGTCCTTCGGGTTTGCTAACTTCGATCAGGAGTAAGAGACTGGTTCTGTCTGGAGAAAAGAGGGCTTAGGGAAATACTAAGAGTAGTTTTGCACTATCAGAGAGAAGGCAAAGCACAGCTCTTGATGGAGGTGCATCCTCAGAAGGATGACAAAGTCTGGCAGATACAGGAACTGACAAATAAAAGAAGTTGTGTAAACTCTGTCCTTGATGCCTTTCAAAATTAACTGAACAAAAACCTGTTCTAAACAGGTTCACCCTGCTTTGAGCAGCAAGTTGGACTACATGGCCTGCATGATATCCTGACTATAATCGTAGAGTAACTTCAGAAGGTGGTTTAGACAATGCTCTACATTAGCAGCAGCTCTTTAAAATCAGTGCACTCTTTCCCCTGCTCTGACAAGCTAGGTCATACCCACCATTAAACTGGCTCAGTGAAAGCTATAAGGCTTTTCTATTCACCTGTTTTGTTTTGCCCTTACACAGACATAAGATGACATTTTCAAAAGGTATGATGGAAATCCAATATTTTATGGTCTCTATGAACTGTGATCATAAAAAGTGACTTCAACTCCTCTTTCTATACTTACATACCAACTCCCAAACTTCTGCTCTTAGGCTGACCAATCCCAGGCATTTGACTACTTAACTTAACAATTTGTTTATTTATTTTTCAAGATGTCCTCTTCATATTCTTTCAGCCTTTCTTCAAGCATTACACTTCAGGCATTTTCAAAGTTGATTTAAGGAACAGATGCTGGTCCCCCTGTTTCAGCACATTTCATGTATTTAAATGGCCTTTCAGACAGAACTGGAAAATCTATAAGCCACTTTCAGTACCACAGATTCTATTATATTAATGTATGCATTAATTTTAAGCCCCTTCTGAGACTTAGAGCAGAGCCATAATACTGATAGCTAGGTTTCTCCTCACACCATTCATTCCTGCAGGAAGAAGGGAATTTAAAAAAAAAATAGTACTTTTGTACTAATCCTTTTGCATCTCACACTTTGGAAGTAATTCCATAAGGCACACTTGTTCTTATACACTTCTTCAGTACCATTATTAAAAGATCCTTACTCTATTGCATTTCTACTTAATATGGCAGTAGATTAGAAAACTGAATTAGTGAACCAATTACAAAATTACAATTACAATTATTTTTTTTTAATACTTTGTATCAGTACAGGGCTCCAGGAATGCTGCTGCCTTAACTCATGGGATTCTTGGTGTCCACAGAAGGGAGGTTTAGATCAGTGTTTGAAAAGAAAGTCTTTTGAGGAAGAAAAAACCAAACAAACAGATTTCTTTCAGCTGTATCAAATTGCTTAAAAGTTTATTTTCCCTATTGCTTGTCATCTAATAGGTACAGTTTGAGTTGTTACAAAAATCTGTTGTAACCACTACAAACAAACCTGATGCCAACCTAAATTCAGAGCCCTCTTTTTTCACTGAAGATTTCCTTGAATAATTTCCACTGGAAAATTTCAGCAAAGTACGGGGGGAAAGATTTGCCCCTCTACAAATAACAAGCTATGAAGAACAGGGATCAGCCAAGATTTTATGGAGAATCCATGCCAGAGGCTCCAGGCTTCCACATTCATTTCACACATCCAATGACTCTTGCTCAAGACACTAAGCAACAGAACAGGGCTCAGGTGGCAGCTTGCCATTAGATATAAAATAATAAAAAGGTATTTTAATTATTAGTCATTGCTGTTTACTCTATCTCTACTCTCCTTGAAGGAGACCAGTCTGCAATAAGACATCTTGATAAACAATAAAATCCACACTGTACAACTCATTTAACTGACTTGCCATGCCTATGGGATAGGCAGGCATACAGTACTTACAGATGAAGCAGATACTGGCAACTTGCTCTGCTCTCAGTGTGAATTATTCACATAAACACAGGAAGACTAAACATGGATACCACCAGACCTATAATGCCTCCAGGACTTCCACTCACATATGAGAATCAGTAACATTACCAGAGGAAGAGTTTGCTTATTACCAGCAATTGGTTTCTGTGCAAAACCCAGTCTAAGGAATACCCATGTAAGAGATTAACTGATCCTCTCAGATCCTAAAAATTAGCAAGCTTCACTGCCCATGCTAAAGTGGTTTAGAGAAATCTATATATTGATTTATTATGACCATAAAAGATCCTTCGGTCTGCCTGGAGGATGTAGGATTTTCACTGTATCATCTAGCAGAGGAGACAAGATGCTGTCCCACTGAAGATGGAAGATGTTGAACTTTCAAGACAGAGATAATATAACATAAGGATTTACTAGAATTCAGCAAGCAGAGATGCCATGTCCAAAGCAGATGCATGAAACCAGATCTTCAGCTGAGCAAAGGCTGGCCAGATCCACCTTTCTGGCCTACTAGTGAGCAATCTTGTGTCCCAGCTGGGCAGGCAATCTGGAGACACAGGTCTGAATGCCATCAGAATTGGATCCTGAGATCGTGATCAGAAGTGTAAGAAGCCACATTTAAATATATAGCAAAGGGAATGCTTTCACTTTTGTCCCCAAAAAATACACCATCATTTAAATAAACACTCAAAAGTCTTTAAACAATTGTTTAAATAAAGTCTGACATGCACAACCATGAGCAAATGATGTAATTTGTTATTCTTCTCCCCACTTGTGCTAGAAGAACTGCTTATTGTTCAACTCACCCTCATAAATCAACCCTTCTAGCACAGGTATTGACCCATGCTCTCTCATTTCAGATGCTTAACCCTGTTTGTTGTGTGAAACTGACACCATTCTTTCTAAACAGCTCCAGATAAACTAAAAAAGTTCAATTTTTTTAAATTTTATTATTTTTATTTTTTTACTTTACAAAGTAAAGCTCAGCAGAAACTCAACAACTATTTTAAGAGACAATGTGCTTTCCCAGTTTCTTTCCACCACATACGGGCTAACAATTATGGTTAACTCAATGGTTATACCATCCCATGACTATCTGTCTACACATTCCTCGGAGTATGAATTCAAGCAAGAGACAAATTTTTAATGCCAGAAGAACTCAGACAACTCCATCTAACAGGTAAATGTGTCATTTCTGAAGCTGACCAGACTTTCTGCAGAAGTTCTATCTGAGGATGAAGAAAAATTCTCTACTGGCATTCAAAGGACTTGTGGTAATATTAGTACAATCATTCCCTCCCTTCCCCTCACCCTCACTTCTATTTGGATTGCTAACTTCACTGCAGCTTCTGCATAGCTGTGCTTCAGGATCATGTTTCAGGATGCAATTAGCCTTATAAAAAAACGAAGGGAAAATGCTCCAGTCGTTTTATTTTTCCATGCATGAGCTACAGCTTATGGTGAAATCAGTGCTGTAAGTGTACGAAAGAAAAACTTTCCATGCTAAAACTTCAACAAAAGGGTATACGGAAAGGAGGAGGTTAAGAAAACATGAACTGAAGAGAGAGGTTTTAATTTTAGTGAATGTTTTGCTGTTAAAGTTACACTCACCAAAATACATTATCTCTGTAAAATAATAAATGTACATTAAAATCATGCCACCAAGAAACGAAACTTCTAAAGACATAAACCAGTACTGATCAAAATACGCATTTTTTGTGTCTTTTGAAAAGACTCTATTTTCTTTATGAAACTGTAAGTACTTAAAGAGAATTTCCAGCTGTGCCTTGTCAGCCTCCGGACCGACCATATTGTGCTGCTTTTCATTTTCCTGAAGTGAGCTTTTTAGTTCTCCGAGTAACAGTATTAGCTGATTCTCTGCACACAGAGCAGAACAGCGCTTTGTCCCCAGGGGAAGAAGCTATTTCAGACTTAACTAAGGAATCATCTAACATGTTTCAACAATCCCTACTCTTTCTCTGTTTGTTTTAAAGATATCACTGTGATTTTATTCCATTTGCAACTGGAGACTAAATGACACCAAGCAGAATCTGCTGTTAGGTTAGATTCCAAGGTAAAATGTTTTGCATTTTAAATTACTGCTTAAAGCATGGTGTTGAATGGCTTTAAACTACATGTTAACTTTGCAAATATGTTTGAAATAATATCAGCTCTATTTAGCAATACTGAACAGAACTGCTTTTCTAGATAAAGTATGCAATACCAGTTGATCTGCTTTTTGTTTGGTATGAATGTTTGCCACGCACTTGAAGCTTAAACTAACTGAAAGTGACATTAGTTCTGCTGGTACGGCTAAATGTACCCATTTCTATGCAATAAATATAAAGAAGAGCATGTGAAAAATCTTGGTAAATCGAGTTAACCCCTGTGTACCATGAGAAATAACCTTGATATCTTAGAAACATGTTTGAATTTAGACTGCATAGATAAAGGTAGATTATTTAATAAATTCGGATACTCTTGGTATTTCTGAAGGATCACTGCTTTAAAAATTAACTATTTCTGCTAACATAATTGCAAAATGACAGATGCTGAACTTATTGAAGAGAAACATTTTGAAAGCTGCAAACTATTGAACACATTGCCTGGTAAAAGTAATAAAGATGCTTACACATACTATGCACAATATAAATATTTATGGGCAAAATGAAAAAGCAGAGCAGCCATGTTGAGAGTATCTGACAACATAAAGATTTAATAATTTCATTATATTATCTCTCTATAATTTATTTTGATCTGTAACCATTATTACAAAAGTCATGTGAGTATAATAGGTTGAATTTTTCACCAATTAAAAATGGGCTGGCACTATACTAAATTTAAGTTCCTGATTGATAATCTGAGGACTTGAGCCATGGTCAATAAAGACCCAATGCATTCAAGGCCTTTTTCAGGTATGACATTCACAAATTGGGCCTTAAAAGGTGAGACAGCGCTTATTTAATAAGTCAAGGCAAGAAATCTAGAAACATAGCTCAATATTTTGCATGGAAGGAACATAATTTGATTGAAAGCAGCAGTATTAAGTTTTCAATATGGAAATTTAACTGAGTGTGAAATATATATTAATATATGTACATATATGAACACATCTATGATTAGTTTATTAAGAGATTATTTGGGAGGGTTGCTTTCTGTTTGTTAAGTTGGGTTTTTTTAAGTTGCAATTATAAAGTATTTATGAAAAGGAGTTTTACTTTAAAGTAACATTATTTGCTACAGAGTTCTACTCTATATTGAAGTTAACAAAACCCTGAAACATAGTTTGTACATTAAATGTAATTTACTTCACCCTGTGTTATTCCTTACTTTTAAAAATACATGCATAGAGAATGCAAAAGTACTTCAGCCATGCCTTTATAAGCCTCTGGTCACAGGAAGAATTGGTAAAACATTAAAAAAAGCACAAATGTAATGTAGCAGCACTGTAACTACGTAGTCATGGTACATTATAAAGTATACTGTAAAAATGTGACCATAATTAAGATGTCACTAACTCAAGAGAATGAATACTTCAAGACTTTTCTTTGTATATGCACTTTTCCCTAGGGGCACTTTGTGTGTTTCATTCAAACTTGTGGAACAGAAGTGTACTGTGTAATTTTATAGCCAGTCATTTCCCTGCAAGTTAGAAACCAGAGCCATGAGGTCATTGCTCCTGCAAACTCAAGTACTAAGATACAGGCATTTTCTGAGAAAGAACAGACATCCTCAATGCAGAGTACAAGCTCCTGCATCTATATGACATGTTAACTAATTGATGTAAGTAAAAGGCCAGTATAAACACTATGTATCATTTTGGTATAACTGATTTCTAATGAGTAAAAAGCAGTTAACTAAAGCGTGGATTAATTTCAGAGCCCTGCTATTACATGAGACATTGAGTGGCTTTGTATGAGACTTGCATCTGAAATTCTTTTTGTGTAGGAATAAAAGATCAGCTTAGCTTAACAAAATACTGCAAATATATATATGTTTTCTACAATTAATGAGTTGATCACAGAGACTGCAACATTAGAAAAAAGTAAAATCTTACTGTTTTAAGCTTATTTACTGCCAACTTCCAATTTAAAAACAGAATATGAGAATTATGCTCTGGAAAGCATGAAAAATATTATAGTCATGTGCTTTATATGTTAAAGTTAGCTGACTTGTACAAAAAACTTAAATTATATATAAATATAAATTGCCAAGATGCACAAACTTTTAAAAAACATCTGATTCCAGCAAAAACACAGTTCAAGTTCCTTCAAGACATAATATTATCCTGTATTTATACAATATAAGTTACTATAATAAGACTGATTCAAAAGTAAAAGATAAAAGCCTGACAAATGAACTTTTACAGAAAGCACATTTTAATCCCCTCAAGACTTCCTTAGAGAAAAACCATAGCTATACTATGAGCCTTGTTTTGGAAAAAACCCCTAAGTGCTCTAAGTCTCAATTCTTCACTAATTCTCACCACCACAAGAGTGTGATATGAGTGTCTTCAAGAGCTGCTGTTTCAGTTAAAATTGGCCTTTACTTTTTGAAAGAATTTTGCCTGGAGAGCTCTGACAAATCATTAATAACTGTGGACATGCATAGGCTTATTTCCACACTAGTATTATAAGCCATTTCTGGATATGCTTTCTATGCAGTCCTGAACCTTTACTGCTCTGTTTTGGAATGCCACCTATTGGTGACAATAAAGGTAATTTTTCTGCCAAGAGCACAAGAAGGTTTAAGATATACAGTGATTCTGATTTTCTTATAAAGTAAATGCACACATTATAGATCAATCTTCTCAGACTCCCTGGGCTTCATAAAAACTTCTGCTAGAAAAGCAGATGTGGGATGTAACAAACAGTGCTATTGTGATCAAACTTCCAAAGGTCCTCAACTGCAGAACCAGAAAGATTCTGTTAAAGAAGAGGATTTCCAGAAACAGAAGCAAAAGTGACACCTCTTTTCATCTCTGGTGAAAAATACCTTGCAGAGAAATGACAATATATGACAGCATATAAGAAATGAACTGGGCATTTTCCTATTACTTTGCCATTCCCATGTTTAGAAGTTACAACAACCTGGGAAAATATTAACAATCAAAAACATGAAGAAAACCTTTACTGCTCTCAAGATCTCCCTTGCTGGAAGCATTAACAGCTACTAAAGTACAAATGCCCAGTGGCACTGCAGTTAAATGCAGCCCCAAATAGGAACGTAGCACCTATGGGAATTTGGGTGCTGCCCACCAAGGCAGAGAACCACAACACTCCAATTGCTTGCTTTACCTCTCACAGGGCAATTTCTTTCCTAAGGGGTAGCTTGGTTATACCAAACACACAGTGGTCCACCTGCTTTAGGGCACCATGTGACTCACCTAATCCTAAAAGCTCTCTAATTTTCCTCTTTTTTCCCCATTACAGGATACTCTGAAATATGCAGGCTACATCGTTACTCTACTGTTTCCTCCTTGTCTCTCTTTGCACTGATTTTTCTCAAAATGAAGCCAGTGCACCTCTCAGGAGGCAGAGGAGAAGAATGCGCCACCGAGGAGTGAGGGGGAACTCCTCAGCAGGGCACAGGTCCCCAAGAGAGCCAAGGATGAAGCTTCCAGCTCCTGTTGCTGTGCTGCCCAGCATACCTCTTATTAATATTGATGACAGTGTGATGGGAGTATTTGACTCTCTCATAGGTTTGGGTGGACATGAATCCAGTTACAGTGTCTTACCAGGTAAGAAAAAAACCCTCTTCACTGCGAGTGGCGCCATTTTTCTCTTAATTTCTAATGAAACTTCTAAACTCAAGAAAGCTTTATTTTAGCTCTACTTGCAACATAGATTGAAATAAAAACCAATTACCCTTTTGCTTTCATAATAATTTGTTGCTTTTATAATAATTTTGTTGCTTTTATAATAATTTTGTGGTTTAAATATGGAGCTCTTAAATTATGTCAAAGATTTATAGAGAATGCTGCTCTGCCAGGTAACAGTCATATTTTCTACATTCTCATTTCATTTTAAATATTGGGATATTTTCATAATTTCAAATGTGTAGCAAATTTGAAGGCCAGGCAAGAATTTCTTGCTCAATATATCTCTTAAGTCCATTAACATTTCACTGAAGCCCTGATACAAATAACATCCATGTTATTTTAAATGGATTTAAGTTTTTGTCTTATTTTTGTAAAGCAGAATCCAAGCTACAATACAAACTACATGCAATATTTGAGCAGTAATTATTTTGTAACTATTATTATGTATTAAGTACATAATTACAGGTATTAAGTATAATTAGGTATTAAGTAACAGACTTTAAAATAGTTGCAGTATGAAGCTTACATTAGAAACAAGACCCTTATGATGAACTGATCTAGGAGAGGAAAATCCCACTTGTTCAGCACAAGATCACTCTTCTGCTCCCAAGAACCCATATTTATTTAAAAGAAGATGAATAGTATTATTTATATAAAACTTGCATTTTTGGTGATCTAGAGGTTTTCACAGTTCTGCATTCACATGTAGTTCATGTTTTTTAAAGAGGAAGAGGATTTGATATCTTAAGAAACAAACAAAAAGTATAATTTCATTGTCTTTACTGAAATCTGCCACTGTAATCCTACCAGGCCTCCTCCATAAAACCATGACTAGACAGGGATTGAGAACTGAGAGTTGCCGAGTGTATCTTTGGTCCTCAGTGAAGTCAACAACAAGAGAACTCTTGCATGAGGATGCTTGTGATTTATGTTCAAACCCCAGTTATTAACCAATTGAAAACTGTTGGGGTGCTATAACATTTTATTTCTTTTCATTGAAAGATTCAAAGGTTGAAGAAAAGACACTGGGATGTTGTCAGGAAGCCAATACAAAGCCATGTGCACTCTATGGTTAATAAAGACATAGACACTTCCATTCCAGCACCAAGAGCTCACCCACTGAGTAAAATCCTCATCTGTCATTTTATGAATTTTATTTAAAAAATAAGAATGCCCTGATCATCACTGTTCTTAATTAAATTGGAAATAATCTATTTTTATAAGTAAAAAGTTAAGCCTTTTTGTGTGTCACACAAGACATGACCACTAGGTTCACGGATCTCAACTTCCATGGAAAAACATATTTTAGTCACATTTTCTTAAAAAATGCTATTTGTTCTGAGTTCTTACCTTCAGAAAGGCTGAACCATTTCAAGTATTTTTAGAGAAAGGGGTTTTAATGGCAAAACTAGCAAAACTCTTAACTACAGCATTTCTAGTGTGTACCACATTATTATTCTCATGACACATACTACTAGTGCCAAGCTTGTAATTTAAAAATACTTTTTAAATCAAAGAGAGGAAAATATCACATAAATAGCATACGCTTCACGTAAGGTATTCATGTCATGCTGAAATAATGCATGGTTCTCCCCCTCCCCTCCCCACCCCATTTGTTTCTTTCTATCTGTACTGACATCCAAAAGCTGAGCTAAAACCACTGAAATCATTTCATTTGGAACTTCATGCTGAATTTACACCATATTTCCAAAGGTTAAAAGTCCTGTGCTCATCTGCCAAAGACTTGAACCACAAGGTATTTTTTAGTCTAGCTTTTAAAGTTCAAAATTTTTTCAAGTCCATGTCAGATTTGGAAAAAAACAGAGCCTGTTAAATAATAGAACATTACTATTAATCATGCTTCAGAACAGAAGAAAATGAAATCCAAAATTTCATTATCATTCTCCTAGCTACCTATTTTGCTCTCAGAAGCCTTAAAACAATTTATGGAACATCATGTGCAGGATGAAAACAAACACTTCAAAAGTTTAACAGTAACTGCTTGTATCTCCTTCCTCTATATGAAAATCAGGTGAATTATTTAAATGAATTGAAGCAGTTCACCACAACATCAGATAATCTGCAGTTGTGTGTCCTTTACAGAGGACAGCCTGCCCATTCAGTGCAGGTGAGGATGAGCACAGTTGCCCTCTTCCTCCCTTCTCCCTGCTGGTACCACCATGCTCAAGTTAAGCAGTGGAGAGGAAGCTGAAGGAGCACAACACCACAGCCTGGACTCTGTCTCGTAAGGGTTATGTGAATCCAGTAGAGTGCCAAATAGCAGCTCTGCAAGGCAATGAACAGGTACTTCTTTGCCCTTGAGCACACACACTTGGCCTCTCTTTTTAAGGAACTCTCAGGGTCACAGAAAACAAGATGATTTGTGTAAAGAAGTTTGCAGAGGCCAAAGCCTGATAAACCCTATCTTTACCTCATTCAGCCAGGATTTGCACCAACTTCAGATACCATGTAGTAGTGAAATCAAAACAAAGAATTTAAGGAAGCATAGAAGAATTTCCATCTCAAGCCAGATATGTTTTCCCAGAACAGCTGATCGTTTATTGTTTAGCATGAGAAAATGTAGTGTTCTTTTTTTATTTCCTTTGGTGATTATTTGAAAGAAATATTGTGGCTTCCTGGCAAGCACATAAAAAACAGAAGTCAGGATCCAGCAAACAGTTGGATTACAGATACCTGGGTAGAATGAAAAGGGACTTACAGCCAACTAACATTTGGTCTGGGCTAACTCATCTCCTCTTTCAGTTAATGTGGCTTGAGTTGATTAGAGAATGACTTTATGTAGCTGAAAAGATGCATCCATATCCTGGACCTTTGCAAAAACAAGATGAAACTGTTTGAAAAAACAATTTGGCCTCCTTTCCATCCTGAGAGTAACTTATATCAAATGAGCATTTTTAAAAATCTAAGGAATACAGATGAGCATCCAAACTGGATGAGTCTGATAACTAATTTTTATTCTAGAAAACAGGTTCATATCCAATGGTTTTTAAACAGAAGGGCAAAGAAATACCTTTGTTAGGAAGCTGAAAGTAGGACTGCCTTGAAGGACTTTGCAAAATGCCTCATTTTGAGTCAGGTATTAATTCCAGAGAGATTTCAATCTAGATATTTACAATTGTCTTGACAGGATATTTAGTGACTATCCTGAATACTCTTCCCCTTAAAACTGAACAACCAAACATGGAGCAGGGCGGAGTGTGGGAAAACAAACCCTGAAAACAATCCCTCCAAAGACAATTTGTCTGTTGCAAATGAAAGCCTCTTGCATGAAAACTCAGTTGAGATAAGATTTTTCCACTGTAGTAAACAATTATCATCTAAGAGAGGAAATCAAACCACATGGGAAAAGAGGAATTTTTATTTTACTTTTCTTATTCACAGGAAAGTACAAAGTGACTTAGAAGTGGCCTTTCAGCTTGAAACTAACACTTCAGCAATGTATTCTGACATTAATTAAAAAAGGGAAGGGAAGGTGTGCAGGGAAAACACATTCTTACCAAATTCAGAGGTACACTCAAAAATAGGAAGAGATTTGCATGGAATGAAGAGTATCAACCTTGCCTTTCCTTCTTTCAAAAGGCTGGGGAAAAAAGCATGGTAACAGGCAATGTTTATCCTGGGGAGGACGAGAACTGGATGAGAACTGCCCAGGGAAACTTGCTGAGGTAGACTCCATCATTGGAAGGAAAGACAGACTTTGAGTAGTTTCCTTCCCAAGTCTTTCTGCTCTAAAAAGAACTCGTCTACTCAATATCTAAGTATAGCTTACAATATAAATATCTCCTATATTTCTTTAATTTTTTACTGGTACATTGGGGAATTTTTTTTGTTTTTTTCTTTGTTTGTTCTTTGGTTTTTTTTGTTTTGTGACTCATGTCCAGAAACTTTGGAGATGAAGTATTTATTATCATAAGTTGTTGAAGCTTGCTCCTTTCCTAGCAAAGATGCTTTTTTCAAGCTACAGGCAAAGAGATGTTTCCTATCTTACCAGTCATTACAGAATGGCCTTTACTTCCATTTAGCCTATATATGGTCACTGTGAATTGAATATTGTTATCTTCCTGGTTCCACCAAGTCTTAACAAAACTTTCTCATTAATGTGCAAAATAATAGAAAAGGTGCCTAGTGCACAAGAGAAAAACAGGGGAGCCTGGAAAAAAATATTCTCAATTTCTGCATAATTTATTTAAACTCTGTTGTGATGAAAACTTTTGCCTCTTTCTCAACTGTATCTATGCACAGCTTTCATTGAGATCTGGGATTTCTGCTTCCCATTTCTAAGGATGGAGAAGAAAGAGAAGCTGCCATGCAAAAGACCCTCAGAATCCAACCATTTAGATATAATTTTCCCATTTTAGGAATATCTCTGAGCTTGACTAATTCAAGACTGTTTCCAGAAGACAGTTGGTAAGGGTCCTCATCAGCTGGCTAGGAAGAGGGGAAATGAATTGTTATGATGACTGCCTGAAACAGGGGGAGCAGACAGAGAGACAGAGACCCATACTCAGTTTTCACTGTGATGCTGTAAGGAGGTAACTGCTGCATAGACACTGTGTGCCTCCCCCTTGATTGCCTTCACAGCTAAGAGGTCAAGAACCAAACAGGGACTGAAGACTAAGCTGAAGAAAATACAGCAACAAAACTTAAGGGATAAGGATAAGATACTTAGAATAGGGTGTATTTTGCATATTTCCAAAGGGACAGCAAAGTAGTAGCACTTCTTTCAAAGTTGTACATAAACAATATTGGTTTTATTTCAGTTTAAGCTATTCAAATGCAATTTTCTATTTTGTTTTCTTAGGAAAGAAGGGGCATTGCACAGCTAATGGGATGATTATGTATGATAAAGCTGTTTGGTCTCCCAAGCCCTGTGTTACCTGTCTCTGTTCAAAAGGAGAAGTGATATGTGATACAACCATGTGCCACCCTCTGAAATGTCCCAAAACTATAATACCTGAAGGAGAATGCTGCCCGGTTTGTTCTGATACTGGTACAGTACATGATAATATTTTTACTATATTAAACATATCTCATAGAATACCTAACAAAAATGCTACATTTATCAGAGATTACAAGGTTCACACTTCACATGTTATAGAGAAAACAAGTCCTGATTTACATGATCAGAGGTCTTCATAATTTCTATTCAATTACTTTCAGCTTCTTACAGCATACAGGCTGCTAGATGGCTTTGATATAATATTTAAAGAAAAGATGATGTTCAGTCTGCAATACTAAAGATAATGACATTCTTCCCCCCCCCGACCCCCATTCTGCTTCTTCCCTCCTGGTTACACTTTACATTCCACTTATATTTACAAATAATCAATAGCTTGTAGCCATTATTAATGTATTAGACACACATAAAAAACCTCATACAGTTCCACAGACTGATACATCTTTGTTAGTAAACTCACAAGAGAGACAACAAAACTATTTTGCTTTCTTCTTCATAAGAACATAAAATCAGTATCTTTATAAAGAAAAGGAATGGAGTAGATGAAGAAATGAGATTTCCTCCCCCTACTCTGCCAACTCTTCCTCTAAGTTTGCCAAGTACTGAACGTAGCCTCCTCTTATCATAAAAATATTATTTAGCCTCATATGTGCACATATGTGACACACACAGATGCACTGAGAAACAACATAGAAAATAATTGTAGAAGCAGCAGCCATGTTGCCTGAAAGCTTTAAAATCTCTTAAAAATTAATTGTTCTGTTGTAGGAGGAAAAGCTGTGTTTTGGTAAAGGAATTGACATATTTCTCTTCTTACAGAGAAATATGCTTAGTTCCCCACTTGCAGCCTCTTACACAGAACAAGTCTTAACCTTTATGAATCTTAACCTTTATGAATTTTATTCAGCTTACTTTCCTCTCACTCCCAGACACATTCTTTTTCCTGTTTTAGACATTTCCATCAACACAATAAACACAACAAACAAAAAACCACAATTAAGATATTAGTTCAAAAAGGAAGATAATGAGGGCTATATTAACTTTTCCCACTTTTTTTCTTGAGTTGCAGTAAACCATATCTACCTACAGACTGGTCTGTACCCTTGGCTCAGTCATTTCTCAAAGTATGCCACGTAGCAATAGAAGACTACATTTTCATTCTTTCAAGTCATATTGTAAGGAGTATCTTCTATAGATACCAGATTTTACTATGTGAAGGGAAAAATGTTTACTAAAACTTTAGTTTCATGTCCCAACTTTTTTTTGTTGTTGTCATTTTCTCTGGTTGGCCTCCTCCTTAGATTCAAGTATTATTTCACTGGATGACATAAGCGAGTTGTCTGGTGATTCTCCAGAACCCAATGATCTTGACAACACCAATTTATTGTCACCACCAACTACTGGAAAAGATGAAAAGCTTGAACCAGAAATCATAGAGATTAAAGACAAAGAAGGTCGCAAAAAAGATAAGAGAAGAAGAAGGAAAGGCAAAAAAAATCGACGGAAGTCTAAAGCCTATCACAGAGGAAAGAAGACTGTCACAAGAAAGGATGCTGCTGAAGAAGAAATACAAGATGAAAGTGATGAAGACAATGAGACTTCCAGAATGCCATCTCATGTCCCAATTCCTGTTCCACCCATAGAAGCTCCTCCTTTGCCGTCTGGATGTTCCACCTCAGACACCACAGTAAGCTGCATTAATGCCAAACTTAGACAAATACCACCAATCTCAGACCCAGATCTAACAAGTCTGGACCTTACAGGTAAATAATGGGTCTACTTTGCATGACTTTTCCCATGAAGTAACATTATCCAACCTCAAATGCAACTGACAGCACTGTTAATACTTTGTTATTCCTTATCACATAAATGTATTAATGAATTTTACAGCTAAGCCAACAAAACAAAAAATTAATGTTAAATTTGCTTACTAGTGTTTAAATACTAATATGAATATAACTACATATAATTATGGGTACAAATATTCTTATATTTTCTATGTACAATACAACACAGACGAATACTGTAATTCACACTTCAAACTGTTTTCTTGAATTCTGTCCTAGGAAATAGTATCACTGCTATCTCAGATGATGCATTCAATGGGATACCTAATTTGGAATGGATTGACCTAAGTAAAAATAATATTACCTCTCCTGGCATAGGTCCAAAAGCATTCAAAGTAAGAAAGGCTATTCTACTGTTCTGTGCCTAATTATTGCTTAAAATTTTCCCTGCTTTTCAGTGTATGGATCTAAACCAATTGCACCCACTAATTGTTACCACTGTATAATTACAAAACAGTTAAACCTGGTCTTTCAGGAAATCTCTCATCATAATCTAGAGTATCTAGAGATTTTTTAATAACATTGACCATATATTAAATGTTAAACAGTAAGAGACAGGCAACTCTCTGATATTGCATCAGTTGCGGTTGATATACTCACTCAAGCTCTTTGGTTACACATTACCTTAACTGGCACCTTTGCTATTGTTTAGCAAAAAGAAAACAATTAATTAGACTGATAAAACCATTTTTGCTGTAATTCAAATCACTGGATACTAGTGGACTGCTGCTGAAAACCATCTAAAAGTGTTTAAAGAAAATATTAATCATGATTGCACTATATGTTTAACCATTTCTTTTACATCTTGATAATCTTATTTATCTTCTTCATCCCCGTGATTAAGATCCTGAAAAAGCTGAAACGTTTGTATTTGGATGGAAATATGCTGGTACATATTCCCTCTGGACTGCCATCAACTTTGGAAGAAATAAAAATAAATGACAACCACCTTCATGCCATTGATGAAGATGGCTTACAAGGTATTACAAAAACTAATACCAATCATCTGAACAGATTAAGACAAATTAGAAAAGCAGAATGTTGAACCCAATGCATCTGTTTTGATTTAACCAGAAAAATAATTGCTTGCTTTTAAGTACCATGTCTTCAAAAGGTAACAGCAGCTGAAGGATTTGCATTACAAAGTCTTTTAAAATTATGTTTTCCCTTCTTATGCAACTGCTACTCTCCCAAAGCAGCACATAAATAAGGTTACTAAATAGAGATGGATTTGAAGTATGTAGAAGATACCTACTCTCCTGACCTGTAACCTGATCACTTTGTGTGATGAAAGTATATTAACTATTTCTAAATTGCATGAAAGTAATCAGAATTTGATGTGCATGAAAAATAAGGCAGAATGTAACTGGAATTAACTGTGACCATTTAAGGGAAACTAAGTGTGGGTTGATACAAAAAAAAAAGCAAACAAAATAACCCAGACCAAAAAAAACCCCGTTTGTGTCACAATTTGTCTGACTTTTTTTGCTTCCTTTCTTTTCCTGCTGATAGGGTCCCCCTTTAAACTGCATCAGTTTTGCAACACAGCTCACAATGGAGCAATATAAATGCCTAAGCTAAGAAAAAGAAACCTTACTTAGGCCAAGGGCTGCAAGAGCTTTTTAATTTAAAATCATCAAGCTGCTCTGTTAGGAGAAGCTATTGAAAGCTTCTGTTACAAGTTATTTGGATTAGTGCATGACTGACTTGTAATATGAAATTGTATTATTGCCTGACCAACACGGGCTGCTTCTTTGACCTGATTTTGGACGGCTGAGGAGAAGGAACAGTATAATCCACAAAGGGTTCTCAACAGAGAACAGAGCAGGTGGTTGAAAGGAGAAAAGCAGGAACGGGAGTGCATGAGCCCAAGGAAGGAGTAACAGACCCATCATCACATAAGTGCCTGGAGACCCCCCAGGCCATTGCAGCAAGGTCAGCACCCACACAATATTCCAAACATCATCTGCACATAACCATGAAGTAATAACTCCTAAAGCTGTAGAGCTATAAATAAAGCTTTAGTCAATCTCCTAAGTTCTACAAACTAACAAACAAAATACTTCTATGTTTGTGAGACAGTAAATTAAAATAATTTCACTACATTTCTTCATTGCTGTGAACTGACCTGAGTAATGTTTAAGATGATTAAATTTTAAACATGGGTTTAACAAGATATGAGATGGCAGTAACTAACAGAAATTCCAACTTTTTCTTCTCAGGTTTAAAGAACTTGGTCACCCTGGAATTAGAAGGAAATAAACTTAGTGAAGCAAATGTCAGTCCTTTGGCCTTTTATCCTTTGAAGAGTCTCTCTTATTTGCGACTGGGAAGAAATAAATTTCGAATTATCCCACAAGGTCTCCCTGCCACTCTTGAGGTAAAACCAAATCAAACAAAAGGAAAAAAAAATAATGCAAACCAAAAAGCTTCATCTTCCCAGACATTTTCGTTATTGTTTTTTTTCTATCTACTGTCTATCATCTGGTAGAGCTAAATTTAAGTTCTATACATTTATTTTTAGTTAGACTAAAAATTTTTATTCCCAAATCACTATTCCTAGGAATTTACTTATATACCAACCACTTATATGCAACTTCCATCCAAAAAACCAACAATTTCTTTTCTGCAGCTACTCCACTACCTACTCACTCATATGCTAAATTTTTCTCTTTTTCACTTCATTCCTCTCCTTGATGAAACACTGAACACCTGCAGAAAATTTTTCTACTTTCCATACGCTTTGGGAACATTTTCTTTTAAATCAACACCTAATAAATTCACAGACATTGCTTTTCAGGCTACCTACTTGCTTTTTTCTTTTCCCAAAGCCTTCCTTTGCAGGCCCTAAATTCCATTTCAGGTCCTACGTGTATTTTAGTAATTTCTCCATTTGTATTTCATATTGTACTTCTCTGACATTACAAGCCATTATCACGAACTTCATCTGTGTAAAAAACACAAATTTTATATGTTGCTAACTCACAGGGTTAAAGTTTTAAAACCATTAACATCTCATATTCCTTCAAATCTGAAAGTTTCAAAGCCCATGAGTGCCAAGCAAAAATATTAAGAAAGCAAAACTCTATATTTTTCTCACTAGTAGATTTACAAGACAAAAAAACCCAAACACCTTCTTGCAATCTCATCACTCTCACATTATACTCTCTTACACTGTACAACTTCAGACAAAGAGAAACAATGAAATTGTTTTTCAACTTGATCTTTCAAAGCAATCTGCATTCTCCCCAAATGAGAAAGCAAAACAGCTGCTTTGAAAAACTGTTTCTTGAAGTCATGCTGCAGCTACAAACTGACTCATTCAGATTCTCATTGCTTTGTCCAGAAATTAATAGATAAATAAGGAGGATAATGTGGACAACAGCTGCATTTTGAATTTTCAACGGGATAGAACTGCATATTTTGCTTTCACAGATTTTCTTTCCAAATGCACTTACAGGAGCTATACCTTGAAAATAATCAAATCGAAGAAGTCTCAGAAATTTGCTTTAACCATACAAAAAACATAAATGTCATTGTGCTAAAGCATAACAAATTAGAAGAGCACAGAATAGCACCTTTGGCTTGGATAAACCAAGAGTAAGTACAAACAATTTAAAATACATTTTATTTTCTCTCTTGAGAGAGTCTGATAATGAAATAAATATTTATACTTACTTACATTTAATTCAAAATATTTTGATTTGCTTGTTTTCTTAAGTTAATTTGTCTTAATTTCCTTTGCATAAATTATATAACCCAGGAAGTATTCAGTCAGCTTTAAAACAGAAAGATCTTGCACCCCCAGTCTGCACTGTAACAACACAAAAGTCTGTCGAATCAAGAAATGAACCTTAATTACCAATAATACTCCATACAATTATAGGATGATATAGTATAAATATATCATTATCTCACAGATAATTTAAGAATAATTTAATACTGTCCTAGCCTTATTGCCCCCTAGAATAAAAATTACAAAAGGAACTGTACAGCTGCACTGTGTAAGAGCAGACTCTAAGCAGAAAAAGCAATGAGAATGAAAGCAGCAAAAGCCAACACTGCTTTTGATTCTTCCAGTAACTGATTTTCTAAGCTATGCAGTGTGCCTTGCCATAACCTCTAACAGTTGATTTCTGGATTTGCAAAGTACTTAATCTGAAAGCCACAACATTGCTAACAGCTTCTCTGGAAGTGCTGCACATTGGAATTATTCTAAAGAAGCCATTCCCAAAACAATTCCATTTCTTCCATTTCAATGGGCTTTAGAATAAAATTTACAAATCCATATCAATGGGGTAACCACTTAAGTCTCAAGCTTATTCTGTTTTCAGTATAACTGATGACTGCAGTTCTCCAGTGCTTATCAGTAACAGATCAGTCCCTTGAGTTTCCTTGATTCAAACTGCTCCCTGTTATAATTACTGTAGATTTTTTCCCATCAAGTGAATCATTGGGCTCGATTGACAGTAACTTCAATCCTTTCGGTTCCCTGAGTAGTTATGCCTGACTATGTTCCAGAAAATGCATTCTGTTCCATTAACAGCAACAAATTTCCCTTTGAAATTTAGTTTCCTTGTAATCAATCATATTAAGCATTATTTTCTACAGCATGTGGCATTATCAATGCAGTCTGCTATGTTTTCATCTCCATTTTTTTTTCCTCCTTTAATGCAGGAACTTGGAATCAATTGATCTCTCTTACAATAAATTATATCATGTTCCCTCCTATTTGCCAAAATCTTTACTACATCTGATACTTATAGGAAATCAGATTGAAAGAATTCCTGGATATGTCTTTGGTCACATGAAGCCAGGGCTGGAGTATCTCTACCTGTCCTTCAACAAACTTACTGATGATGGCATAGATCCAGTATCATTTTTTGGAGCATACCACTCTCTGAGAGAGTTGTTTTTGGATCACAACGAATTAAAGTCTGTACCATTTGGAATTGATGAAATGCAAAAACTGCGCTACCTAAGATTGAACAATAATAAAATAAGGTAATTTCCAAGCTCTTTGTTACATTAATGGTATTAAAATAAACATCACAAGACATGCTGTGTTTTAACAACTTTTAAAGTAAATATTTAAAAAAAAAATCTGAAGGAAGAGCTAGATCCTGCATTTTCTACTGCAGTATTTCTGCATATAACAAGAGCAAAATGAGATTTCACACTTCCTCATAGTTGCTAAAAATGCTCACAAAGCTGCTGGACATCAGTTCCCTCCAGAAAATTATTCCATAATATTACTTGGGCCTCATGTCCAGCAGGGCAGCTACAACTCCACAGGCACAGTAAGGTACCAGCTTTTCTGCCCTCGAACCAAGAACCCCAAAACTGGTTACAAAATCAATGGCAGGAGTCACCAGCTGCTGCTTCTCAGCAGGCTTTGGACAGCCCCAGCTGTGAAGTTACCCATTCTCTCTAATCCTTCTGTACTGGTTACAAAGCAAAGTAATGATTGACAGTGAATTTTGTTTGGGATAGACAAATTTTCCATTCAGAAACATTTGGCAATACTTTTCCCAGGAAAATTCAGTATGTGGGATAAGTGAGTAAACAAAACAAGGAGAGAATTTTAGAAAGAATTACTTGCAGAAGACCTCAATAAGCACATTATGAGAAAATTTAAAGTACTGATTAAGATTTTCAAATCTCTAAATAATCACCATGTCTAAAATAAATTATGAAGTTATGAATTATATTGAATAATAAAAATACAATTCCTCCCACAATGTCACAGGACTGTCCCTCCGGAACGCATCTGCAGGACTCATACAAATGGTGATGACGTTCATGAGAAAAGTGAAGAGGAGGAGAATGAAGAGTCACTTTTGGAACACGTTCATCTTGAAAACAACTATATCAATACAAGACAGCTATCACCACATGTATTTCCATGCATAAGATCCTACTGCAGTATTGTTCTCAAACCGCAGATGATCAAATGAACACCCAACTTTTGTATTGCAACCCCTATTCTCTAGAAACACAGCTTTATTTATTCTCTGCTACTATCCAGTCTGCTTCTTTCTGATTTAAGCCCTTCTTACTACTGTAAGACACATCATATTATCTACTGAACTAAGGTAGCAGTGTATTTCTCAAGATAGATTAATTATAAAAATATTAGATGTAAAAATAGAAGCTCAAGATTATGTAACATTATTTCTACTGAGAGAAATTCTACAGAATAGATCCCAGACAGACCCTTCGCAAGATCAGATTTTAGAAAAGAATATAACTAAACCCCAATTTGGTCTTGTCTTATTTGATTAACTGAATTTGAAGTGCGTTAAATGGTGCCACCAGCTTTAAAATTATGGCAAATAGAAGTCCGTGAGCTATGAACATTCTATCAGTGCAAGAATTCGAATATCTCTCATATTTATGGAATTCTACAGTCCTTTCTTTCTGGTAGAAATTGATTACAGGCCACTGGTAAGTCACGATTCTTCAAGCAATTACTTTTCACTTTCTCCTAGGCTATTCTGTAAGGCATAAAAAAAAAAATGTACACTGTTTTCTTTAGTACCCTTTGTATGCTACCTAATAATTTCTTCCTCAGAATGGATTGGAACAGCAGGTGAAATGGGATTAAAAAGAAAAAGGATTAAAGGGCCTGTAGAAGCTGTAAGCAAATAAAACCTTCCAATGACACACATTAACTACCAAACTGTAATTTTATTGCCCTTATTCCAGAGGTGAAGGTTTCACCATTTCCACACACCCCAAACTACTGCCAACAGCCACACTATCTAATCAGCATAAGCAGCACACTGTTCACACAGCGTTTAACAGGAGCTTTTTTTTTAGCATATTGTAGACAGCATATACAAACAGCTGAGGTTTTGTTTTCTCTGAAGCTATAAAGAAAATAAATAAATAAAAACACATTGTTTTATCTCGAAGTTGTCTCTTCCTCAAACAAACTATTGCTTGGAAGGGACAATGATACTTCTGTGAGTCAAAATATAATGCATTTGTGTAATAAACAGTCCTAAGATGTGTGGATTGCTTTGGCTATTTTGTTTGGTAAAGTATCGGCAGCAGTCAGATCTTAGCAATTTGCTACATTTGGTAAAGAATGGTGAACAGGCTGAGTTCTTACATACTGCTTTGGGGAATTCTATTTCATTGCTTGTACACTTCCAACATTTGACTCCTTCCTTCCTTTTTGACTTCGGCTAATACTTGGGCTGATATTTCTTTGTCCTTGTCAAACAGCACTATGTTTTCAAACTACTGTTTTAAGAGACTAAAAAGCCTAAATTATTAAAATGAATAATTCTAGTTTATTGCTAAATAGCTTCCTACTTTGCAACACTGCTAAGCAGTGCTTTCAGAATCTTTACTAAGCGTTTTGAATACAGAAATTAACCCAAGGAGTTATTTCCAGATGACCAAGCAGTAATACGACCATTTTATGCATTCTTATACTAAATATAAGCAAACCCCAGTTATTGCAATTATTTTTATTCAGACAGAATAGCTATTAAAACATTCATACTTACAATACACACTAAGAAATTTCTTCTGCGTTAGCATGGGATAGCCCTGCTAAAGACTTATTGTTACCATTACCACACTTTTTTTCTCCCATATGTTCTTTTTCAATTTTAGATATCATAATGAATTTTATGCAAGTCATTCGTGTAAGATTTTTTTCCTTTGGTCAGTCAATACAATGAATATTAAGATTGCCTAAAAGTACTCTGTGGTAAGTTGTTCCTACAAGATGCACTCAATAACATAACGTGATCCAAAGCAAAGTTATGGTGCAAATATAATGGAACAGCAGTAAAACAGAGACTGAAGGAAAACCATTTTGGAAGGAGAACAAAACAGTAGCAAAAGACCAAGAAGGAGAAAGAGCCAAGGGATGAAGGATATGCAACAACTGGATGCTTACTTACTTAAGAAATGCACGGGCAATTAAACTCGGAGAACATTTCCATATGTCAAATGCAAGCAGTTTAAGTCTGGTCACTCTTTGGAACCACCAACTAATTGGAAGTGAAAAGGGTTTTTTTATAAAATAATTCCACTATTTTTTAACACTGAGCTTTCAAGTATTTTATAAACAAAGTAAATTGGATTGTCACCACTCTAAAGCTGAGACACTGAAAAGACCTTTCCATTCTTGGGCAAGGCAGCTATAGGAAAAAATTCAGAATCTTTGGACACCAGTAGGATAAAAACACAGAAGTTTAACTCAACACAAAATGTCTACAGGTACTGCTTATTCTCTAAAACATATATGAGCAAATAATTATTTTTTCACAGAATCACATAACTGACACAGTTGAAAAAGACCTCTAAGATCACTGAGTTCAACATTCTATCCAGAAAAAATCACCATGCCCACTAGGAACATGTCTGAAAGTAGCACAAGTACATGTTTTCTGATTGGTTGTTAAGCCAGCCAAGTAACTGTTTTGACAAACAATTAGATCTGAGTAGATGCACAGAAGTTCTCTCATTTCTCCTCTTCTCCCATAGTACTATGTTTATATTCTAATGTATATGATTTTCAGAGAGCAGACTACAGGCAGTAAATATTTGAAACATGAGAAAATACTACCAAAGTAGTTCTACACAATAAACCTGATGATTTTATATGGGGAGTAGTTTTAAGAAAAGAAGTTTCTGACTACAAAATTATAATTATTTTATTATAAGATTATAAGTTTGTAGACCAACACAGTATCTGATGTTCTTGAAGCTTGAATCTTCCTTAAGTAAGCTTCAAAATCTCTACTCATTGGAAATGTAACCACAGAGTCCTGCCTGTATCCTTTTTGGATTTAGAGCCTGAAACAATCAACAAAGGCTCACTCCTTAAATGCAGAAAGCAAAAATGAATATGCAGCATCCATATGCATATGGTGCTTTAATACCAACTTTTATATCATCAGCCCTTGCCAAAGTTACCCCTCAAGTTTTGGAAGACCAAAAAATTCAGACCAAAGCACTGCTTAAAAGGGGGGGCAGAATGATACTGTGACCATCTTTTAGAACATCTCAACCACAGAGGTGAGGTCTACTTTGGAAAGTGAACATTTTTTCACAGACTTACTTTTCAATTTGGTTTTGCATGGAAGAAGCATTTAAAGATTTAGTGGACCAGAAAGAGCAGTCAACCATGCAACCTGTGCTCATTTGAAGGAAACCCTGCAAAACAGTCTTACTGTCTTCTTGAAAAGTGAAAAAAGGTATAAACATCCATCCAAAAAGGCTTGTTCATAATAACATGTTTGACTTACTCAGTAGACATACATTCCTATTTCCTAATGAACAAAAGAGATTCTTGCTGCTGTTGCTTATTTAGTAAAATTACCCTTCTATTACAGCTAGTTACCATTAAATCCCAAACTCTCCATTTCAAGGGGAAAGGCTTTAATTTTACTTCTCTTGGCACACTGAAAACCATTTAAAATGAGGAAAAAACAGCGGGCATGTGAAATAAGAGCTCTGATTTAATGTTGTCAACAACTTCTGTACAGTTGCAAGGCCCAAAACATTGTGGAAAAATGTTGGAACACTTTTTCCTTCTAAAAGTAGTCAAGACATCACTTACAAAACTCTAAAATGTATTAAACAGACCTCCTTTTCCACATTAAGCAATGATCATATGATCAAAATGAACTTAGCTTGTTATTTTCCTAATAAATTAACAAAGAACTCCAAAGTTTTATACAAATTCAGGCATCAAGCAGCTGTATTTGAATATATTCAAATATATTTAGCTATATATTTAGCTATTTATATTCAGCTATATTTATCAATTTTGATACTACTGCTGTGAAGAAATTCAAAGGAAATACATTGCTTTAGTGTTCCCAAAATCCAGTTACAAACTTTCATTACAAATGTAACGTGCCTTGCTACAGACACCCTGTTCCACATTCATATTCTATCAGGCCAGACCCATAAAGGCTTAGCACTGTTTTTAACTTTTCAGTGTAAGAAATGAATAGTGAATATCAAACAGAACTTTTCATAAATATTTTCCATCGTATATGATGCAAGATGAACAGTTTGCAACAGTTACTATGTCATTAAATTACCTTTGGGAAAACATTCATATACCATTATGCATAACATAGTCGACTACCACATAAATAATTTTTGATCACAGCCATAAAGCAATTCATCTTAAATTATCATCCATTTTTTGATACTGAAATACTCCAGTTTGTAAAGCAAAATGAAATTAACAGATTTGCTAGCATTATAGCATCAACTTTATCACACAGTAAATGTGTGTGACAAAAAACTAAGCTGAATCACATTAGATCAGTCTTAAAAGGAATGGCATAAAAAAAGCCAAACTACCTCAGGATCAGTCTCAAAACTAAATGAAGCAGTTGCTCTAAAAACACAGCTTAATTTTCCTTCAAGGAAACTTAAAGCAAAGGAACACCGTGCAGTGCAGCACCCTTTCTGGTCACTGTCAAAGGCAGGGGACAAGACTGGGTGGGCTCTGATCTGATCCACTACAGCTGTCCTTATGCTCTCATGTACATTACACACAGCTCTACCTGATTGCTGCTGCACATTTCCATTAAGTCCTTACTGACTTTATTAGCCTGTGAACACAGTTAATAAAGTTTCCTAATACACAGTCTGGTCGTTGCTGTGAAGTTTTAGGAGCAGCACACCACTGCCTCTTCTCTGCAGGGATGTCTCTTACACATTCCCACCAAGGAATCCAGTTTCCCATGACAGTACAAGATACAAATGAAGAGGAATCTCATCTGCCACTACCACACAGCTTACATGAATCTTTCTATGTCAGTCACCCACAAAAAAGCAGAGCTATGGTTTGATCTGTATTACATACAGCTCTGTCTTTCACTGAGGCCTATACCTAGGAATCCTTGTCCTGATGACTAGAAGCAGGCACTTTTACTCATTTTCAAATATTCATTTGAGAGTTTTAGTCCTATGGGTAACTTCAAAGCTCTGTATTCAGAAACATTCGGAATACATTGACTTCAAAGCTCTGTATTCAGAAAGTGTAATTTTTTTCAGCTGGGGGAAATGTTGCACACTACAACTAATTGGAAGACCGTATTAATATCAAGAAAAAGGAAATATCTTCTCTCTTACCCAGACTGCAGTTCCCTGCCAGTGATGTTTTTGCCTAGCATTTCAAATCCAGATCTAGGAGTTTGCCAGCAAGAATGGACACATTCCCTGTAGTCTCTACAATTTAACAAATACTCAACACTTGAGTGAATTCCCTAAAACAATGTTCTCTGCTTGAGTCATCCTGATTCCATTCATTAAATGGATATTTTTCCAAGGATTTAAGAATTAAGTAAATTAAAGGATTAATAATTGCATTAATTAAAGAGCTCCTCTAAGAAAAAAACCAAAAACACCCTATAATTTCTCCTTTAATAGCCTTATGTAAGGAATTTCCTAAAGCCACTGTAGTTCGGTAGAATTCAATTTCCTTTGTATTTAACTCTCTGTGCAGGATACAGATCTCCACAGTTATTGAATGCAAACATTTGTGCAATTCACAGCTGCCAAATTCAGCTATTATTTACATTAGCTCAGCTTTGATAAACTGAATTATTAAGGCCACTAATAATGTACTGTTTTCTACAAAATACTTTGATGTTGTTCTGTTAATTCCGAGAACTTCTATTCCAAGTGTCCAGCACTGTGAGCATACACACAAAAAACTGCATGTTTTGCATGGAGTATTACTGAAATTATCTATGTTTCTCTGTGGGAATCTTTCATCTGATAGCAATTCCTAAGGAAAATACATAAAAGCTGACTTATTTTTTTCCACATAACAAATATTTTTCTCAAAGGAATAATAATGAACGCAGCTGTGGAAATATCAGATATTCAACAACACTATCAACCAAGACAACAATCTTTTAAGTGAGTTACGTAATGGTATTTTTTAAGGATCAAAATTAGGAAAAAGGATTAAAATTCATTTTATCTTTTTCACAGCAGTTTCTCCAAAATCCTGAAAGCTGGCTATGCTGTTACATTTTCTCCTCAGGCCTCACACATTCTGTTCCTTAAAAAACTTCATAGTTACGGAGCCGCCATCGTGAATATTTCATGGTTCATATCCTTTTTCAAATGACTGCTCTTCATAAATACATATGGCTTACTTGCTTCTAATGGAAGATGACTGTGAACTTCTTCAGTAAAACTTTTTCACTACCAGTCTGTAAGGGGGAACTATTTTTCCATTTTTTTCCAGCACTGTTTGGCTCTTGTAACAAAGAACTCAGGAAACAAGACTTTTCCTCTTTCAATAGACCAATTACTTTTTTGGGTCTATATAAAACATTAAAGTCTACTACACACTTTCTTGTACAGCTGAACCATAAATATTTTATTACCTTTGGTTTGAACCTGCCACCCACTCATTTCTTTCGTGCTAAACTAGTTTTTGTATTGGAAAGGCAAAAAGATAATTCTCTTTTTCTTTCTTGATGATATGTGGGTTCAAATAGATCTGTATTACTTATACCCTGCATTAATTTTGATGGCTATTTTGTTAGCCTCTGATGAAAGTTTAAATGAAAGAAACATTAATTCTCTTTTTTAGATGATTTAAATGTCATTCCAATCTCCTCAGCAAAGAACAGCCTATGGCTTTATGCAAGGAGAAATGCATTTCTAACTAGTTACAAAACAGAGAGAAATTATAGCCACAATATGTATAACATGCTTACAAATTACCAAAGTGTAGCTGGCTTGTTTAACAAAAGTAAAGCTATACATTGTTAAGTAAGCTTCTTTTCTAAAGTCAAAGCTACAACGTAGTGCTGCAGGCCTGCCAGATGGAAATTCTCTTGTGGAATATAAGCAGTCGAGAAAAAAATAATAGCCTCTTCTTTACAAATTGTTCTACAAAAAACCCATAACAACTCATTTTCCATACTGCAAGTTAATATGCAATTATGGCAAATGCTTAAATCTTTCAATTTACCTAAGTATTTCCACTGAGTGGTAAAAGTAATTTCTGCCATCTAGAAAAGTTCTATCTGTGATCAGAAGCAGTGCAAAACCATCCAGGGAACCAAACATCCTAACTTATGCATTCCTGTATTTCAAAATAATACCTTTGAAAATAGTTTATAAGCCATCTCACAGACAATTCTAGTTTCTTTACTAGTTTCTCTGTGGTTTTTTAGATTATAAGCTTTTATCTTCCAATTTTATTTATAATTTTTGTCAACTCTGCTGTATCACCTACCCCACCACATCAGTGCATGTGCAATGGTGAGACTGAGTTCATCCCTAGTTCCAGCCAGCTCCAGCCTTTGCTGCCTACACCACAGAAACCATGTGTGTGGTCAGGGTTGCAGCACATTAAATTTTTTCAATACTACATAACCAAAGAGGAAATAATCCCAAGAATGACTGTGCTACTTTATACATGAGTTTTATTTTTTAACACACAAGGACAGCGAGTATCAACAGCTGCAGAACCTCAACATATTTTCACTGGTGAAAAAGCAGACTTAACAGCACAGTTATTAGATCTGTTTACATATAGCAAATAATTTCCCTCAGGCTTTCCCTAATTTACAATTAATTTCTATATTTGCTCACTTTTTTCTTATGCTTGCTGATGGTTTTCCCCTACAGGCAAAATGGGAAAAAAATGAGTGTTAAAAATTGCTTTATGATATGTAAGTAAAAAAAAAAGATAATACATTTGCTTTAATTAAGTGCCAACTTAGAAAAATAAGTGCAGATTACACAATACTTATGATTTAATAATAGCATAATTATGAGAAAAAATATTAATGCTGTAACAGCAGTGGTTAACTATGATTAAAGAAGACTTCTTCAGAAGCCTCCCAATGTATTTAGTATTAGACCCAACCCTGCATGACAGTTACTGCTGTTGTGTCAATGGGACACAGAAGAGACCCTTCTATAGAATCCCCAGGAGCAAAACACACACATCTGAGTACGTGGATTAAGTTATTGATATGGCAGGAAAATCACTTTACTGAGATAATATCCTTCTTTTTATCGGTAATGTTCCTAAAGTTTCATTTTGACTATTCTGAAGTAACAAATTCTGGTTCAAAATTTGCAAGCAAATTTAATTTGAGGATCTTCCTAGAAATAGTTACTTTTCTCATGGTCTTCATTAGATATAGAAGTGCAAATGTAATCAATTAACTGTATTATATATGTGTGGTATTTACTGCCTCCTTCTCTAACAGCCTACCACAAAATGAGTCCAAGCAAAACAGTCTGTATAAGAAAAATTACTCATTTACACTTCCATGTTTTTCGTGCTGTTTGTTAAGACAAATGGAAAAAAACCCAAAACAAACCAGCATTTGCAGGTGATCAGGTTTTTTAATAATTGTTAAACTTTGGCAGAACAAATGCATGATTCTTTATTAGGAAATGTTGTGCTCAGTCCAGTTTGTATTCTGAAAGAGAGAATTTTCCTTTAGAATTTATTATCACAGTGATTCAGTAGTTTGGCATGGGTTGCAGAGTTTTTCATTTTAACTACTGTTTGATTTTCCATGAAAGAATGTCTGGTGTTTCCAGTGTCTGTAAGGCAGATAAATACCCATATTCCATAAAAATACCATGTAACATCATCCAAAATTGTAACAGCATCAAAAGCAAGCCTAACAATTGACATGTACAGAAACTATATTAAGACCATTCATCAGGCAAGTTTTCAGGCAGAGTAGTTTGCTGATCCAGTGAAGTGCACAAACCTTGACACGAGACCAAGGAGATGAGCATCAAGAGAGCTGGAGACTTCTTAAATTAGCACTCCCACACAAAGAAATCTGTAGCCTGAGGTAGAATGAAGTTAACTGACTTGCCTAATGCAACATAAACCATCTGCAAGGGGGAAAAACTGAGATCTGTCTCTCCAGATTAATATTGTACCTCTCCAGTCATTCCAAATCACATCTTGCAAAACACATGACAAGCCTGATATTCATATAGATGCATGTAAAAGCCTGCTTGATGCTAGAGCTCCTCTTGTACATGATCTCTCAATTCAGCAAGCTAAGAATTGCCCCTTAATATTGATAACTTGCTAATAAACATCAGGGATTAAAGATTTTGACTGCACATCGAAACCATAGTTGTTTGTTGCAGTTTCTAAGTCACCTGTCAAAAATATGCAAAAAAATATGCACATATCAACAAGTGAAAGTTAGTTCAAAGCATGATAATAAATATTACTGATTCTTCTATACATTTACATCTAAATACTGAAGAATCAAGATGAACTACAGAAGCTAAAGAATAATTTTTCTATACTCTGTTAGCTTAAATGGTGGAGTTCAACTTGGGAAGAGCCAAAACTTAGCTAAAACTGAAATATGTGACTGCGCTCCACATGGACTGGTTGTGAGCATGAAAGGAATATGTCATGTTATTGAAATGTGATGGACAGTCTCCAAGACAGATTTGTGCAGTTGATGTTAGATTCATCACTTTATGTAACCCACATTTATAAACAGTGCTAGAAAATGAAAAAGTACTTAGTTTGCCTTACAGTAACAAATATATACATGATCAGCTTAAGAAAAAGAACTGCAATGTAAGCATTAGCATGTGCAATGTAAGCATATGTATGCTGGCTCAGTCATATAAAGTAATAAAATTAGACATTTTTAATAAAGAAATCAAGATAGCATTGCATAACACTGATGTGGTAAGGCTAAATATAAAGCACCATCCAATTTTTTTTTAATTTGCATATTTCACCATTCTGAACCACAATACACCAGATATACTCCTGTCCTTTGCCTCAGAAATTGATATTCACTGCTCATAAGAGTTATGTATGTGCAGTATTTATAATTAAGAGAGGATTCTCATTTTCAACTAATTATTTCATAGGTGGAAACAGACGTAATTGAAAAGTCTGAGCAAACAGTTTGACCTCACTTAAATGTTTAGTTTTTTTAAATACATAGTATTTAACAGAAAATACGGATATATTGACTTGAAAGGAAAATAGTCTCGAATTACTTTCTATTTAAGAGCATCTCTATTCACTAATATTCCAACATCATGGATTAAACTACTGTGACAGACATTTTTCTATCAGACTACTGAAAAGCAAAACCTCTCTATTACAGAGCAGCAGAACCAGTAAGATACTATTTTTTCTTTTAATAGCATTGTCAACCACATCACCTCAAATCAATTGCTTTACAACTTAGCCATGGAAACAGCATCCTATCTTGAAAGGCTGCAGTTACAGCCCTTGAACAGCTACTACATATTCTATATAGATACAGTGCAGTCTTATCCTAAAAGGTAAGGAGAACATTGACCTGAGTGCCTGGCATCAATTCTTCTGCACACTCCAACTTTCATTCACAACTCCACCAGATGCCATTATGTCCTGGCTCATGTAAAGACCATGTCCAAAAACTTAACTGTACTAGAAACAGTGATTCTGGAGAGGAATTCTGCTATAGTAGTTAGTTTTTAGTAAATTGGAAATATTCTGCAATATTTAGGCTCATAAACTAGATTGAGAACTAAAGGTCTATTTTAGTTTTCACTATTGCTATCAACAGCTAACATCTCAAGTTTGGAACCTGGCAGTCAAAAGCTCTGAAAAGGTGACTTCTGTGAATTTTATTTTCGTTGTATTCACAATCAAAATACTAAATCCATGTCTTGAGATGATATTAAACACTTTCATTACAAGAACAGCACGTCAATGTGAGCTATATTTATTTCTACCATACTGATACTGTACACATTGTACAAAATCTATTATAAGATAAGAGGGTGACATTTTTTCCAGGCACTACCACTCTGTGTCAGCCTCACTGTGTAGTATAGCTATATCAAACCTTACACACAGAGGAATGTATTCCTACCACCATAATAATAAGTATTCACCAAAAATTGAGATGTTGGCTAAACATCAGGAACAGGAAGCACTGCTGCAAAACCAGGGTCATCTGCAGCAGCTGATTCAGCACTTTACTGTTGAAAGGAGAAGTGAAAAAGAAGGAACCAGGACATTTACATCACAACCCTCAGGCCCCTCTCTTCTATCAAAGATCCAAAAAAGTGTTGGAGGTTTTTTTTTACACTGCAATTTAATACAAATTTGCTCAAGTAAATGCATCCAAACCAAGCTATTCAGAACACAGGGGAGTGCTTGCTTCAGAAGCTTTGGTTTCTAAAAGCAGGCAAAAGAATGTAGATATATGCAATTTGATATTACAACAATTTAAGATCATCCTTCAGATTTTTATGTGGGAATATAATTACTTTGGAAACTGCAATTTTATTCCCTGGGAAAAGCGATAGGGGAATCTATTTCATCATTTATCTATGCTACTGAAACTGGAACACATGAAAAAACAAAGCAGCAGCTAACACAAGCCTTATCTTGTTGGGCATGATAGCACCAAGGTTTCAGGTTTTTGTGTAGTATCTTTTTCTTCCTTAAGAAAGCAAGAGTCAACAAAATAACCAAGGTGCAACCTCATTTTGCAAACAGCACTGCATTACACATATATTAAAAAAATATATACAAATTTCCAGGCTATTTTTCTGCATCAAGACCAGTAACAGAGTAAGGAGCTAATAAGGAAGCAGATGACATCATCTGTGTGTGGAATTTTGGAGGGGAAAAAAAAAAAGGGGGGAGGGGGGGGGGAGGAAAGTAAATTTAAGACGCAAACTGTTACTTTGAAACTTCTGCTTTAGGTAAACCAAATCTGTGCTACATTGCTGAAGTACACATAAACAGACAGCCTACTCAAGCTAAACAAGAATAACGCAGTTTCTAAATATTATGGTTGGCATGTCAGTACAAACAGTATAACTAGGTGCAAATTGTAGAAGAATCTGTCTGAAGCTCAAGTTCAACCTTATCACAGAATATTGTAAATACTGCATCTATTTTTAATAAAAGATATGCTTAATTTCTCATACAGAATGAAATTAATTCTACTGACTAATAGAATCTCATCACCATTTCACACTCTTGAACCACCTTTCCCAGCCTAACAGTTGTCTACTGAAAACAAGATGTAGTATTTAAACATAATACACAACAAAGTCCCAATTTTACAACCTTAGAAAGGATTGGCAACATGCTGATCACTACAGACTATTGGTTTACTCTGCCACTGTCTAATGTTTTTATACCCTTATTCAACTCACACTTTTTAAAGAATAATAGGTAATGAAATCCTAAATAAGAAGCATGATTCCACAGTAGGAATGACCTGAAATGGACCTCACTGTACTTCCAATGGCCTGATGTCAACTATTATTAAACTACAGGTTTTACAAAGCCTTCCACTAGACGTCTAGAGTTAAGCCAGAAGTTTTGGCTGTAATACAGGCAGTGATGAAAAACATATGAGTGGTAACAAGTCGTCTTAATATCACTCTTCAGTACTAAGATGGGCTAATCTGAAGCAGCACTTTAGTCTGGTATCACCCACAGTGCCAGGAGGATCAAGAAGTTTGGAAGTGCAATTTTTCTTTATATTTACTTTCCATTTCACAGAACTCACCCTAAGTTACTTTTTCTTAATTTTATTTTTAATACAAAATAACTGGACATAGAGCTCTCAGGTGGATTATCACAGTGCTTCCAGAAGAACTATCAAACTTGAAAGGTATGTCCAGCTTGAATACCTATTCTATTTAAATAGCAATAAAGAATTAAGCAACAGGATGTCAGTCACTATGTGCAGGTTAATAATGTCAGGTAATATAGATTAGAAGTATCACTTTTTTCTTATGCAATATTTGAAAATCTACTTTGCAGCTGAAATAATTCTGTGTTTACTAGATCTTGGCTGAAACAAAAAACAAGTTACAGTGAATTTTTTAGCTATTAAACTTGTCAGAAAGATGTAACAACTGACAACAAAAATTTTTCCTGTTGTTACATCTACCCTACAATTACAGCAGTTCTTATAGTTAGAACTCAGTGCTAACTTTCTGTTACTGGGTATTCGAGGTTATTTCTTTGAAAGTGCATATCAGCAAAATAATTAAAAATGACATATGAAAGAGTGAACTCTAAATGAGCTACAAACTAAAACTGTTCATGGATCCTATTCAGTAACACAGGAGTCAAGCAGTGTTTTCCATACAAAGTAAATACTCCCTAATTTGACTTACTTTGTAAACATGCTATTCATTATTATACTGCATAACTTCAGTATTGGACTAGTTCTCAAGACAGAATCATTTCTTCAGTAATTTTATTGCCCCCCCAAAATTAACTCCTGTTTTCTTAAGCAATTCAAGTAAATCAACAGAATAGACAAAGAGTTAAACATAAACTTTTATTTATGGAATGGGACAATGACTAATAGAACCAAACTATTTTTAAATACAGCTTTCAAAACAGCTATGGTCTTGCCTTTCTTTGGACAAAATCTGTGCACAGTGCAATGATTTGTGTTATTAATCAACAGAAGGATTTTTCTTTGCCTCTGTAAAGAACACCACTGTGTCATTTAAACATTTCCTTTGCAGAAACAGTGCCAGAGGAAATTTGCTGCTGTACACCGGTAACAGAAGTGATTTCTAAATATAATTGTCTTTTTAAGTCTTAAAATTTTAACTCCTTCAGAATCATAATTGGCAAAGTGACAAAGCCCACATGCTGCAGGACTGGCAGGCAACTGCCAAGGAATCCAGACTTTATCTTTTTCCTTTTTTTAATGCACACAGCCCACATTAACAACATAATTTCTTTTCTTATAGAAAGTGGTTTTTCTTCCCATAATTCATGCACAGTATTTCCATGGCACAGAATTACTGATAATGATAACAAGGAATATTACCAGGTGGGAATATCTCACACAATCTTTAAAAGGTTTTAATCATATTAACATACTGCAACATCACCTCGATTTAAGTTCTTATAAATGACAAGTATTATGCTAACCAATAGTATAAGATGCTCCTATCTTCCGCGTGCTGCTCGGTAGTATGAGTTTTGGGAAAGATTATCACACTAGTGAGGATAAATCCATCCCAAACAACTAGTACAGTGATTTTAGGATTGCCAAGTACTTCAGGAAATAAAGCCAAGACTTCCAGCATCTCTACATGTGAAGTGTACACTCCATATTCAATTACCTCATTTTGGGATGGTTGGTGTTCCAGTGAGAAGGTGTGCTTCAGAAGCTTTTTATACTGAAACAAAAAGTAGGATTGCTCTAAAGAATGTATAGTAAATAAGTATGTGAGTCCTCCTTGAACTTGCTATACTTTCTCAACCTCATCTTCAATGTTCTGGTCTGCAAAAGTGACAATGGACAAGGCCAGACTTCATCCAAGCAGCAACCATCTGGTTCAGGATATTAGTCAACATAACAAACACAGCCTAACAGCTTGCATATGTCAAGGATGGCTGTCCCACCTCTTCTCCTTCCCTCTCTTTCTGTTTAACTTTCCGTCCCCCTAGACCAAGCTGTTCCACCCATTCCTTTGTGCTGGCTCTGATGCTCAGACTGATTCAGTTTGTTTACCCGGAAAAAATGTGTTGGATTTTTTTTCTTGCACACATTAGTTTTATGCTGTTTTAGTGAGTTCAGTCAGCTCAGTGAAGAGCCTCAATGGAAGAGCCATTGTGAGGGACCTGAAGGTGTGAACCTGGGAGCAGAAGCAGCCTCAAGTGGAAGCAGTGAACCATTAGTAGAGCTGTACTCATGAATTGTACTTTCTGAAACTACTAAACATTTCATAAAATTCTCATGATAAAACAAAGAAAGTCTTTTTAGAAAGACCAGTAGGATCTTGGATTGTAGGCTTTTATTTTCTTTCAATTGTCTTACTCTAAGTTTTTGTATGCTTAAAATCTGATAAGTTCTTTGAGGTGAGCTATAGAGTCAGAGCGCTTCTACAGAGAATTATCAACATCTGTTTACTGTGAAATTCAAAACCTTAGCCAAGGAAAAAAATAACCACCAAAAAATCCAGCTTTCTGGAATAAATTCTTTGGCAGTTCCTTGGCCAATTCAAACCAGGAGTCAAACTTGATTACCACCCTTAACTCCAGAGCCAAGTAGTGCTAAGGACTGATTTCCTAATGGCAGAATGGGTAGATGAAGCAAGGGCTTTCTCTCTGTCCTAAAAATTTATCATAACTCAGGCTCCCTTCTGTATAGACTTGCTTTTAGACCAATATATCTTCTCAGTTACATATTTCAACATTACTTTTCTAGTATTGTATTGATAAACGTGTGTTTTTCAAGAGTTCAGACTCACCACTACTCCAGTCACAGTCTCAACCTTTTCATGGTTTAAAAAAATGTGGTTTGTTTTTTTTTTTTTTAATATCTGAAAGGGAAGATGAAATTCATTTGCTACAGGTGGAAACAGATTTTTAAATTGTTTCACAAGATGACTTCTTAGCACCAATTTCAGAAGAATTTCAGGAAAATACAAGAAAGTTTATTCTTTAGATATACTAAGAAACCATAAATGCAGTACCTATCAGAAGTCAGTGAGGACTTAGAAACCAGATGTCCCAAGACACGATACATGCACTATGGCACTTGACATCCTCCATGCAAGAATTGCACAAGACTGAATAAAGCACAGAGTGTTTTCTCACTTAATACCCAAGCAGGCAGGGGAAGAAGACCAGCTTGAGTGCTCATGTGTGAAAACTCATCCTCAAGCACTTGTCCTAAAATAAGAACTCTGAAGTCTAAAAAGCTTCAGACTCCTCATGTCCTACATAATGGGATGACTGAATTCTTGGACATTTTTGACCGTTTTGCTGAGGCTGAAACACAAAATTGAAAGGGCCAAACATTCCAAAGGTATGCAGCCAGGCATGACTGCAGTTCTCTCCAGACAAAAGTAGGTTCCACATTTTGTTGCCAGCACTGCTGATATTCAAAGACCCTATCAAGAAATCATATTGCATAGGATTGCAAGGACAGCTATAAAATTTTATCTAGGAGCACTGAAAGAGAACGTTATTTTGAACACAAAGGAAAGTATATGTGAAAGCTTCTCTAAGAGATTGCTAAATCAGTAAAAGATTACAGTACTCAAATGAGCACACACCTGGAAGACTACAATACCTCCTGAACTTACAGTTCTATGCTGAATACCTACAAAGAATAACATTCTTCTGTTTTCAGACTCATATTTGGGGGGGAAGAGGTCACAGCACGCTTTTCAGTAGGCTGAGTTTTGTCATCTGAATGCTTTTATCTTCTTATACCCCCTGAAGCCTGTACAGTTTTGGTAGCAATGTATGCAACATAGAGCATTTAATGCTGTTAAGACCCATATACAAGAAAGATCAAAATTACCTCATTTAGGAAAAAGCAATGCAAACAAAACCTCAGAATTCTGAATAAGCCAAGTCAGCACCAGTACCAACCACTGCAACTCCTCCATCTGTGACTAAGGAACAATGACAAAATGCCTACATAAAGTTATTTTTCAGCTATAAATACATCATCAGACATTTATGAGGTCTACAGAAGTCTAAATAGAAACGTTTTTATAAACAGCATATGCATAATAGTATTTATGACAGCCCTTCCTGGCTTGCAGAGTGTGCAAATGGCTTCTGGAACTGGGCTCTGTCGGGGAACACTGGAGATCTGAGGGCTGATGTGCAGTCTCTTCTCACAGAGCTGCAAAACATCCTGTGGCAGTTCTTACTATCTCTGTATCCCTTTTGTGTAGTCTTATAGGACTACTATTTTTTTTGGTAAAAAAACTATCTTTAGACTAAAACCAGAGTATATAGAAAGTAATTAAAGGAGTCTTGCCCAATGGATCATCTTGCCTCAGGTAACACACTGCACTGTAAGACCAGACTCCTCCTTTGCCCTGTCAGGGCTAAAAAATCAGAACTCCAAGAAGCTGAATGCAATGGAATGAACAGCTCTAATGAGGCAGTCTGCTAAGTTTTTCTACAGAAAAAACCACTTTATATGTCTTCCATAACTTGTGTATTTTTCTCAATAACATCAGAAAAAAAGTAACTGCACCTGACATAACTGATCCATCATCTTTCTCTCTTCCAGACTGAAGGACTTTGACTGCAGAAGATACTTTCAAGCTACAGGAACCTATAAAGCTGATGAGTTTTCTGGCATTAAATTCAAGCCAGGCACATTTTGAGCTCTTTTCAGCTGTCTGCCTAGCAGATTAGAAGGGTTTAATTAGAAGGTTTTAATTACAAGTGTTTCAGAAGTATCGTGATGAGTGCATTTTATGTATTGATAATCAACTATTTCCATATTTTCTAGAGACAAGCAATCCACATATGGCCATGTACCCCATTAAAAATAAATAAAACAAATGTGTAATTCCAAGTTCTGGTAAAATTTGGTCCAAAGCCTACATTTCAAAGAGTGAAGCAAATGATACTATTTTTTAAAGTCAACTAAAAAAACCCCTTGATATGGCATTAATGTCTGATGACTTCATATTTTGAAAGTACTTATTATAACAATTTTATAAGACTAATAGAAATACTGTATTGTAAATAATATTTTTAATTTTCTTCATATCTCATAAATTAATTAAACCTTAACAGATCATTTTTCAGAATCACAGACTGTAGCAGTGAATGAAGTAAAAAGTTCAATACCTTTATTTGCTGTTTCACATGCACTGATTCATGTGTTTGGGTTTTCTGTTTACTTTCCTCTTCAAGATTGGCTACCCTGATTAAGAAGATATGAAAGAATACACACTCCTACTCTTCTTGGCCTTGTGCTCTGCCAAACCTCTCACTGGTCCTTCATATTTTACTCTAAAGAATATGATGCTCCAGGATATGGAAGAAGAAGAAGATGATGATGATGATGATGACAATTCTCTATTTCCAACCACCGAACCAATTATGCCACTGATTCCTTTTGATCTTTTCCCAACATGTCCCTTTGGATGCCAGTGCTATGTGAGAGTTGTCCATTGCTCTGACCTAGGTAAGAAGAAATTTGTCTGTCTGTTCCTTCACTGCTTTGGAGGAACTTCCACTTCAAACATGAATTCTACAGGTCCAAAATTTGCATTCACACAGAACCATAGAATGGTAAGGGTTGAGTCCAACCCCTCTGCCAAAGCAGGATGACATTCCTATATTAGTCATTTTGGAAAGGAGCTTATATCTTTTCACTTACGATTGCAAACCATATATAATTCATGTCCAGAAACTAATTTGTGTCCAGCACTTTTTACAGCATAAATGTTTTCCTAGTTTATGTGCATCAGTTTAGAAAATTAATAAACTGGTACAACCAACTTCCAAAAGCAATGAACTATTGATAACAACATAGAATGGAGAGGCATTTAGAATATGTAACAAATGACTGTAAAACTATTAAACTGAATACTTATCAGGGTTAATAAGTACATATAGCCTGCACTGTTGTTTTTTTATCCACTAGGAGAACAATCATAGAATGCAAAAATGGTTGCATTTACATTTTAAGTAACACTTTCTCCTGTTCTGTTTACTGCTGTGAAGTTATTTCAAAACAGGGAAGCACAAAAGTTTGCTGTAAGTTCTGTTTGCATAAGACAAGATCTTAGTCCCCACTCTCAAAAGAGACTATGGCTAAAGTACTTCATTCACAGTTAAAAGCAATAGATCAAATGGCAAGAAAAAAGAAAAAAACCCACAATGAAGCTTATCACCAGCACATAAACGAGATGCAAACTATTTGCTCCACTTAACTTCCAATGAAGTGTGTATCACTGATAATGTTTTAACCAAAGGCAAATCTGCTACTGCCACTGTTGCAGATAGATACTATTCCCTAAATATGAATTATTAACCATACCACTTTGAACTAGGATTCATTGACATTTTCCCATGATTCAAGGTAACCAAAGGACTACACTCCTACCACTAGCACAGTAACAACAACATTCATTCTCATCAGTGCTCTGCCTCCATCCTAAATTTAATCCTAGGCTCCTCAGGTCTTAGTCAATACATAAATTGCTGGGTTTTTTTAAAAAGTGTCATTTTTAAGAAATCTAACTCATGCTGACAACAATAAGCTGTGGTTATTGCATCTGGTTTACAGAATGCAAATCGCTTGAGCTCACACATAGAAAAGAACCCTATTAATAGACATCCTTTTTAAATAAGTGTAACTAAAATTGTGAAAAAATGTGTTAAAAAACTGGACACGCATTTAGCAACCGGTGCATAAGCATTACCACTGAAAAGAAAGTTACTGTCCCTCACTTGTCCCTTCTGCTGATTCAGGATCTCAAAGGGCACGAACTGAAGTGTTTTTAAAACCGAACAACTAACTGAGTTGGGGGATTTTTACCAGTGGTAATTAAGTACTGGCAGCTGGAAGACCATCTTTTGTTCACTTTTATCAAAAACATCTCAGCTCTGATGCTAACTGGACAGCTATGCAAGCAACTGTGCCTGTGCCACAGATGGGCCAGTGCAGAGTTAAAAGGAGCATCCAAGCACTGAGCAGAAATTCCTCAAAGGCACTGCAACAGCCCAGTTCCTGACCACAGAACCGCTGCCCAAGGTCCTCTAAGGGTGGCTTTCACCAGGCACTTAAGCACTTTACTTGTAGCATAACCTGTGCTCTGAGGCTGTTTTTTTCACAGATGGTAGGAACATGCACTGAGCACTCCATTCAAGCTTCTCATGATGATGGGTAGTAGCAGTTCCTCCAGAAAATTTTCACACATTTTTGTGTGATATGTTCTTACATAATTAGTTTCTCTCATTCATGAATGTTTCCTTCTATTCTTTGCTTTATGGCTGTTTGTATTTACTTTCCCATCCTAATTCATCAACAACCTCACTGTGTTTTTAGCAGCTAATGCCATTGGACTTACATACAAGCAGGTAATGTTTCTGTTTATGTTACATATAACAGGCCTGACATCCATACCTCGCAACATCCCGCCAGACACTCGTATGATTGACCTTCAAAACAACAAAATTAAAGAGGTCAAGGAAAACGATCTCCAGGGACTCACATCGCTCTATGTAAGCTTTTTGTTTAAAAGTTCGAAATCTTATTCAGCAATCTGAGATATTTTGATACTTTCATAATACAATTTTATTTTTCTTATCCAGTAGTATCCATAGAGTCTAATCCCCACATACTTGACTGTTCCTACATAGTAAGAAGCAAATTTCTTTGAGCTGTAAGAACTATTCTGCTTTCCACAACATCCAGAAACCATATGTATCTTGCTACAAATATCTACAAGAGTTATTTGGTCATTAACAGGCTAAGAAACACTCTCTACATTTCAAGGCTGCAAGACAAACACTCCCTTTATATCTGCTTAGTTGTAATTTAGCAGAAAGAACTTCATCTCACAGAAGAACTAGAACAATATTTTTTAGAAGTATTTTCAAAAGCACACGTCATACAGCTGCCACATATACCACTGAAACTGATGTTACAAATCCAACTGTCTTGAACAGAAAACAAGCCAACAATGAATTACTGAAAAAAGTCAAGCACCTTACTAGTATTTTTTAACATGCTCAGGTATGCACATGGAGACAAGCATTAAAGAGAGTATAAGTGGCTAGTGATACATCTAGATATTTACAGTACACAATAATTCCTTTTTATAGTAAAAGAAAATAAGACACTCAGAAGCCTGGATAGGTAGATTAAATCTGGTTTGGGATACTTATTGGGCTAGATTCAGTACCTATGAATATTGACAGTTTTAAAATTTTCAATGTAAAAATGAAAAATCTGCTTCAGTTATAGCAAATTAACCACATTCTATTAGGCATTAGAAAGACACGAAACACTCACAAAACTGATAGAAAACAAATTCTTTTTGGTCTTATTTGGTTTCTGACCAAGAACTGAAAATTTATCCCATCTAAGTGTTTATGAATGTCCTTGTTAATTGTTTTGTCTAAGGCAGGAGAGAAAAATAGGAACTATATAAATTCATTGTTTGCAACAAATTGCCTCATGTCTGGCTAGAGAATGGTCTCAGCAGCAAGGCTAAGGTAAACACATAGACTGTGGTTTACACTCAGTATAAAAGATACTACAGAAAGTAACCTCCCATGACTGAGAAAGTCACTGGAATACATCAGCAATCACCAGATTAGATATTAGAGTAACCACTTAATTATGTGGTAGCTGAGAGCTCTGAGCTGTTTTGCTTTTTTCCTATCAGTTAATTTGTGCCAAGGTCTAACAGTGCTTTTAGTAAAAATAAAGTTTACTTTGTTCAACTTCTCTGAATATTAGTATACTTAGCAAATGCACAGATGGCAACTTGGATTAAGAATAAGCATTTCCTGTTTATTTCCTTAAGCTAGTCCCATTTTTTCTTGGAAAAAAAGATTCTGTTTTGCTCTACTTTTTTCCCCCCACAATTCCAGAAAGCAGACGACTTACCAAGAGCTCAGAGAAGTAAAAAATGAACTAAAATGAATAGTCTAGATGTGGAAATGCAAAGATGTGATTTGACATTCAACCTAGTTTCAGACAACTCATATTTGTTGTCTGTAGTAAGTCACTACAAGTGCTCTCGTAATACATAACAACCAAGAATAAAAAACAGTCCCAAAAAGGACTAGTATTCTGTATGAAAGAGACTTAAATTCACAGGTGCTGAAAAATTCTAGCAAACAAGGTATTAATTCATGTTTGTATGTCAGTCTTATAGATGTTAATTTTTCAGAAATTCAGATTTAAAAATTCAGATTTTTATTTTTCAGCATTATGCTGAAATAAATGATGAAACAGTTTTCAGAATTTGTCTGCATGAAGGAACAGCAACAAAAAAGAACATAAACCTTAAACAATCCCACAAAATGTATGAAGACAAACAATGTTTTGCCAGTTCTTCACATTACCCACTGGCACTTTGTCAGCTCTGACTAGTTTTTCTAGCTCCAGCTTCCAAGTTCTTTTTTGATTTTCACCATCAGCTGAAATGCCCAAGCGCTAAAGTTTGGTATGATGGAAAAATAAAATATTTAAATACTTAATTGTTAAATTACATATCAAATTCTTGACTTAAAATTTATAATCATAACACTCTGGCATAAAGAATTTTCCTTCGTATTTCTCTTCCCATATCTCACAGGCACTGGCTTTGAACAACAATAAAATATACAAAATCCATCCTAAAGCCTTTCAACCAACAAAGAAGCTACGGCGACTGTATTTGTCCCATAACCAGCTAACTGAGATTCCAACTAACCTACCAACAACTTTAGCAGAGCTCAGAATTCATGCTAATAAAGTCAAGAAAATCCCCAAGGATGTATTTAAAGGAATGAAGTCCCTACATGTTTTAGGTAAGTCCAATTAACGAGGAAAAAAAACGTCTTTAACAAAATGTAACATACTATACATAATTTCTTCTTAAAGAGATACCTGTGCTGTGGAACATTGTTTACAATCTAATTTCAAGTTTCTGGTAATCCTGCAAGCCAAGTTAGAGCCTTTCGTCACTGAAATCTGTGTTGTCCACCCTTCAGAATAGGAAATCAAATTAATGCTTAAAATACCAGAAGTCATTAAAAAAAAAGAAATCAGCTGTTTAAAACACACACAAAATCCCTCTGCCATAACTAGTTTGTTTTGGGCTTTTTTGTTTTTTTATCCTCTCAACAGAAATGAGTGCAAATCCTCTTAATAATGATGGAATAGAACCAGGTGCTTTTGAAGGAGTAAATATCTACCATATAAGAATTGCAGAAGCGAAATTAACTTCAATTCCTAAAGGTATGTTTTGTTTTACCTTTGCCATTTTACCTATACCAGGGTAGTCCTACATAAAATGCTTTAATATCTATATGATAAAGATGTTAATAGATGCTGGTTTGTGTTCTTCATTACTATCAAAGCATTTCCTGCACTAGTTTTCTTTTTGCACTCTAGTAACTAATCTTACATCCCAAAAGTGTGCTTGCTCTCCAGCCCTCTCTCCTGCCTCACCTCCCCAGGCAGTCCACTCCTCTCAGAGTTATCCAGAGACTCTTCTCAGGAGAAGCCATGTGAAGAAAATAATAGGATGTCATTTTGTATCTTTCACATCAGCCTCTCAAAATCCTTACAACGAAAGTATTTGATCTAAGTCACAAGGGATACAGAATTCCATTTCCTTTATGTATTTAAAAAGAACATGCAAAATTTCTAACTTAAATTTAAAACATTTCAAGCAACTCTGTAGCTCCAATATGCACTGCAATATAACCACCTTACTGCAAAACCTAAGTACAGTATGTTACACATCTTTTGATAAAGTTTGCTAAGTGAAATTTAATTTTAAGATTTTAAAATTCAGCATAACATACTATAAAATTAAATCTTTCCTTCCTATAAAACAATTAACTTATGATTTGGAAGTAGTAATAAATTAAAACACTAACTTCTCAAATCACTGGCCTCCACACACAAAGAAATAAGACAAAGGAACTCAGTGCAACACTCCAGCTTCTATAGGTCACCATAGTATTTAACCAAATTCTCATAATTTTGAGCTGCTCAATACTACTACCTAAGAGAAAAAGGAAGGAAACAAAGCATAATACCATACCATTCGTTAACATACAGGGAAACGAGGTTCTGGCCTGTAAGATCCTGTTTCTGGATCATCTAGATAAAGAATATGTTTCTTAGTAAATTTAATCTCTTCTTGTACACATATATAGGGAACAGCATCCCTGTAGAAAAGAATACTAAAAAAATCCCAACAACAAACAAAATCATCTCACACCAGTTGTTTAGGGAATTTTAAGATCAAAAACTATCCAGAAGCTTAGCTATGGTAACACTCCCCAACACAAAAAATAAGATATTCTTCTAGTACCCTCATGATGCATCTGCTATCACTTATACAAACATACATAAAATTATCAGGTTTTGTCTGTGTGACAGTAAAATCTCCTACAAGGAAAAACACTATGAGCTCCAATATGTGCTGACAAATACATAAACAAAACAAACCGGATTTCATGGTGAATACATTCTACACGAATGGAAACTAAGTTACTAGATCCTTCTATCTGCAAATGTTACCATGACATAAAAAGATTTTAAAAATGTAACTTATACAATGCACTTCAAATCCAAAATAGACAGATCAGTAGTCCTCCCTCTTAATATTGCTTGGAATAATGCTTGGAATCCACTTGTGAAGTGGAATGTAAAGTATAAAAAAGCCCAAACAAGCACACTCACCAAAGTATGTCAGCTGGCATACAGACAGACTGCAAAGCATACTGGTTTCTTACTCATCTTGTAAAGATACAACCAATGGCAAGGGGAAGTGATCTCCCAGGACCTATTAGTAACAATATGTGGTTTGTTTTGATTGGTGTCAGGGTGCCATCTAGACAGATGGTTGTAAAACTGAACATGAGATCAGCAAATAGAGATGCAAACTTGTGACTATCTTTGTCTGCCCTCACTAAAAGGATGTAAAAATCATTCCTCACCTCCTAACCCATTCACTGACAGATCACTGGTTGCACAGAATTGGATTTTTGACTACTGACTGTCAGATAACTGCACATAAAATACAATTTACACCTTTGGCAGGTTAACCAATACCATGTGAGAGCCATTATAAAGAAAGCTAGCAAAATTATACCAAATTTTGGAACTCCGGAACATTAGCATTACAATATGCTTTTCACATTTGTTTGTTTTTTCAAAGTTACTATTTTCAATCAAATTATATTCATCTTTCTCTTTCTTTCTTTCCTTCTTTCTTTTTTCATTTGTTTCTAATACCCTTTTTTTTGATGCAGACAACCCCCTTACCCAAGATTTTTCACCCAACCCTAAACAGAAAGGAAAGAAGCTGTTTGGAATACAATAATTACACCAACAAATACGAGTTGGCTTATTTCACTCACAGTGTGCATTTATTTTTAATCAGATTTGCCTTCCAGTCTGCTAGAACTTCATTTAGATGACAACAAGATCACAGCAATCGAACTTGAAGATTTTAACCGGTACAAAGATCTTCAGAGGTAAAATTCCAATGCAGAATCCTTGTATTGGATAAAAGGTCAGACCTCGTGACCCCCCTCTTATTTAATGCTTTTCTTGTTAATAGAATCTGGCTTTTCTATGGTATCTCGTAATATGCTAGTACTAATACGCCTCAATTAAGCCTTGCATATTTATCTCATACACAGAATATATGAACCTTTGAGGTCACATTATTTATCAACAGTATTCAGTATTTTTCTCTAGCCTGATCCCTATCAGGTTCAGACATTTCAGCTCATGGTCAACTATCTCACAAAAATTACCCCCTAAAATGAGATACACAGCAACCCCAAATAATATTCAGTTCAGGAACAGAATACCTTTCTTGCAACCAAATATATTGGATTTAAGATCCATAATAGCTTCTTAACTCCAGAGGAGGCCTAAGTGTACAGGAATGAACCCCAAAGAGAAAAATAAAGGGATGGTAGTAAAAGGGGAATTTAAACCTTCTTTACACAAACAAGCGGGAAAACTGGTCAATTACAAGAAAAGTCACCTCCTGAAAACTGCCTGAAAGAAATACAGTAGCTGGTAATTGAAACAACTTGGTAACTGTTTCCAAATGTGATAGGGTTTAAGAAAAAGAAAAAAGGCATGTTGCTGATGAATGAACATAGGACAAAAGAAGGAAGCTCTTTCTGTAAAGCTCAGTCAAATTTTCTGAAAACAGCTGAGCAGCACTGCAACTACTAAATTGTGTTTAGATACCAACTTCAGTTTCTGAAGATATCAAGGAAAGGAGAGAAAAAAGGGGTTGCAGGTTTCATGGAAAGAGCAGTTCTGATCTGACCTGTGCCTTCACCTTCTGAATCATCTTCCTAGCAATGCAGGCTGAAGCAAAAAAATCTAGAGGTCCAAATTAAACAGAATGTGGAAGTAGGAAAGAAGGCAGACCTGCTTATTTTCAAAACAGAAAGTTTTAGACTAAGCTCTCTATATATCTATATACATAGGTATCTATATATAAAACTGTTGCATTACAATACTTGCTCTTCTTTGGCTATTTATATATATAAATATCTATATAACAGCACTTTTTATTACTATGAATATACTTTATAGCTATACTACTTGATAATAGGGCATGATTTCTTTCACAAGCAGATTGGTTGATGTTTATCATTTTAACACTTGTACCTAGAAGTAGAAAAACTGCATGCAAAGCTGGACAATTGCTTACATCATGCTATCTGCTGTCCTTTAAGGGAATACTAAATTAAGAAGAAAAAATATCTGTTAAATCAGTGGTGGGTTTTTTTTCTTATTGCAGGGAAGATTACATCATCTTTCCCCAGTTCTGTTTTTCCCTCTTTGCCTACTCCTGTGTATTTCAATCTCTAAAAAATACAAAGTATGTTCTTCAATGCTTCCAGGAATCTCAATTAATCTTTAATTAAATGTTCTTTGTACTATTTCTAGGTTAGGCCTTGGGAATAATAAAATCAAGGATGTGGAAAATGGAAGTTTTGCCAACATACCAAGTATACGTGAAATCCATCTTGAAAAAAATAAGCTCAAGAAAGTTCCTCCTGGATTACCTGAACTGAAGTACCTGCAGGTCATATATTAAACTTAATAGAAATCTGTAAAAGTTCTGCTATGATTGACTTTCACACTGCCATAATGATTAGGACATTGTTAAAAACATAATTGTCATATTTAAATTGATGTGACTCCAGTACTACAGATAACCTGAAATCATAAATATATTTAAAGAAATAAAGAACTGCAATCAGCAGGAACACTTTATAGAAAAACAAATGAAAACATGCTGCACCTAAAAAATGTTTTCAGAAACTTTATTACAGATTTGTTATAGTTTCCATATTAACAAACCAGAGTAGAAATTTTTCCATTCCCATGTGAAAAGCCTCAAATATGAAGAAAATTATTTATGAGGCTGAAATAGTGAGGTAAGATTTTAGAATTTGTATTTACAACCAGGTAAATTCTACAATAAAATACTTTCACAACGCATTAATTTTCTGAATTCTAGAACACCAATTAAAATCAAATATATTTTATAAAATGACATATACCCTAGAATACGGAGCAGAACAGAGCTTGGGGAAACAGAAAAAATGCATAGATGACAGATCACATGATAAACTATTTGGTAAAAGATTTACCTCTAAATTTCTTTTCTTGCCACTTATCATTTTATTTCCAATTAAAGGAAAATCTTTTAAGATGCTTACGTAACTAAACAACTCAAATATCAGCTTAGAATGTAATGTAAAATTAGACATAAAAAAGAATTGTCAATATATACTATTCTACTTAAATTCTAAACTCTACTGTACAGGCACTTTTTAGTTTTACTGATTTAAGCTACATCAGCATCAGACTGATACATCCCTATAACCATCCTGATAATTCCCTACTAGTATCAACCTTTATGGAACCTACTTTTTAAGATATAGTAAACCACTGACAATTAGAATTATGGTAAAATTGAATACTACATCATGATAGTTCTTACTACAAGAGAATATAAAACTGTATTTTAGGAGAATAAGAATAAAGCAAAATTATTCTAACACACTGATAAAATACCATATTAACTTTTCTTTCTAGAAGACACTGTAGCAGGAGGGAAACATTTCTTAAAGATTTTACACTTGCTAATCATATTACTATTAAGGTTTTCATCCAACTGATCTTACAGCAAACCTCAGTTACTTATAGGCCAATGAATGTTGAGTGTTTTTCCCCTTTACACACTAACCATGATATTTAACTATTTCTTACTCCTGCAGGTCGTCTTCCTCCATTCTAATCATATTGCAAAACTGGGAGTGAATGACTTCTGCCCAACAGGAAGAAGAAAGAAGAAAGCATTATACAGTGGTATAAGCCTCTTCAATAATCCTGTCAAGTACTGGGAGGTTCAGCCTTCAACCTTCCGTTGCATTTTAGCCAGAAACAGCGTGCAACTAGGAAATTTCCTCAAGTGATATCAAAGTTGGTAATTTCAAAAAGCAACTTGTCCAAATCAGTTCTACAATACTTGAAATTGCAAGAAAATGTAAATTTTACACTATTTAACCAGTTTACAAAGTATTTACTATTTCAGTGGTAATTAATTAGAAACAATATGTTAGTAGGAGCTATTGTATTGTTTGACAGTGTTCAACTTACATTTGAATAATTTAAACGAAAGCCTTTATATATTACAGAAGAACACTTGGAAATAGAACTGGAAACTATATTTGATGTTTCCTATTATAGACATTAAATTCTTTATATAATTCACATAGTTTTGACATTTTCTTTCAAGTACATTTTAGAAATCAAGTGGAATTGTGGACTTCTTTCCACAATAAGAAGTTGCAAAAAAAAAAATTTAGCAGGCTTCAAGAACTTTTTGTGACATTTTTGATAATCACCAAAGATGCAATAAAAAGGTACAGTATTGTGAGGTTTTCTGTTGCCTAACTAGAACATATTTTTGCAATCTATTAAGTGAGATAAAGCCAGGTTTCTTATAAAGAACTAACATGCAAAAAAATCTTTAAAACTTTTTGGCATTTTTTCTTGCAACTTTAAGAGGGAAATGTCTTCCTGTCAATAGAATTTGATACACTCTGAACATTACAAAGTAGGATTCAAGATTTATCATATGCTTCAAGCTTAATAATAATGATTATTAAACTCCCTTTAGGCCAGCACAAATATTTTCTTTTACCTATAAAAAACATAATCATGTTTCTAATTTAATTTTTCCTTTTTCGTATTTTGACATCACATGGGTTAAGAATCCCTCATCAGTATAAGTACCTTAAAATTGCTGAATGCAAGCAGATAGCTGGAACACAACTGCTCTGACTTCTTACGTAGGTCAGCACACAGATTCTCAGTACTGACAGTACTGCATAAAATGGGTATTTTAAATAAAATCTCTTTAGTGTGTATTTGCTATTGGGATCCAAAATAAATTAAATAAACTCAAAGAATACTTGCATTTGTATACTTGATTACATAACAACAGTAATATCAGAACACTCAGAGGTTATGACCAAACACCTTTCTGTGTCTTCTTTAGATATTTGCTCTATTTTTGCTCCTTCCAAATCTACATACCCTGTTAATTATTTATTGCTGCTGGTTTTTTGCAAAGTTAAAAATTCAGCACTATTTGAAGCAGCTACCAGTAGAAGAAAATACACAGAAATCAAGCAATTCCCAGTCTCTCAATCTTTCTCACATCTCTCTAAGCACACTATGCAATACGCATCGAGTTGAAATTTTGGTATTTTTTTCATCTACTTGGTCTATTTGTATTTAATATTTTCTTAGCACCACTATACTCTTAAGACCCAAAACCACATGGGGAGAGAAGGGAGAGTGGGCCAGGAGAGACCTTTACTGAAAAACAGTTTCTGTAAAACACTTAAAGGCAGAATAAAAACTAGGCTAGAATAAAGGCTACACTGTAAACAGCTCAAACCTATACCAAAGAGAGAAAGAATAGGCAGTAACTGTCCAAGAGGAAAATGAAGATTTGAAATAGATGCCCATTCTTATCTACTATTTAGCTGTGCTATTTACCATTTAGCTGTGCTAAAATGATGAAGTCCTTAATGTTCACTGCTTATAAAGAGACAGAGTAAATGCAAATAAAGGATGACAAAGGAAAATTTATACAAGAGCAGTGGGTAATCAAGAGCCAAAAAAAGGTTTGAGGGACTTCCAGTGGAAAAGAGCAAATTGCAACATAACAGCAAAAAGTAGTTCAATCCTAAAGAATGTTAAGAATGAAAGATGGAAGGCTCCTACCTTCAGCCTCACAATTATATAACTAATATCTAAAGGATTTTATCAACTTCTTAGCGTTTTCATTATATTCAAGGAAATTTCTGCTAGCTTTGCAGTTTAAATAACTTTATCTGTAGCTTAAACAACATTTGCAATTGTGCATTGAGGCAGGTAAAGCATCAAATGGTTCAACTTGAGTTATTTTTGAGAAAAGACAGTAATTTCCTATATCATATCCCATGCATTCATAGGGTATCTTTCACCTATGAGAAAGTGAACAACAATGTACAGAGTAATAGCCAACCAATGATGATACACTGCTGTTCAACAGTCTTTCCACAGATCAAGGCAGTTCACTATTATCAGACAGGGAGAAAAACTGTCAAGAAATCAAAACAAAGAGAGGTTTCATATAAATCCTTCCAAGGATCTTCCCTTACTACTTATTCTTTGTATAAGTAACTACATTCCTCTAATAAAAATAAAACAAGACAACATCAAACTATATATATTCCATCAAAGCTTTTCAAACTTGAATGGGTTTCCCTTTTCTGAAAATCAGTCAGGTCCCTACAGGACAGTTAACAAATTTCACCAGAGGATGGCAGCCTATTGTTACCAATAGAAGGAAAAGGAATTCTGAAGAATAAATACCGAAGGCTGTTAGTGCACAGCAGTAGCCCAGTGAACTGCACAATTACTGTTTAAGCAGAGTAGCCTATTTGGATACTTCTGAAGACCAAGTTCTATGTCCTGCTCTGCATCATAATGTGCCAAAGGATGAAAAAGTTTCATCTCTGAGTCTTCCCCTGCCTCTTTTCCCAGTGTCAAACAGAAACACAGAGAATAATATAGAAATTAAACACTGGCAAATAACAAACTTAATAGGATATTAAAAGTGTAAATAAACCAAAACACATATATATGACAAGCTATGGCAAGTGTGCACCATGCAAATCAAAGCATGAATTTAGTAAAACAGAACTTCTTTCACTTTCACATTGAAGATTTAAAAAATTAATCTTAAAGCACTAAAGCACTTCACTTTGAGATATGTTTGCTCTGCAAGCAAGACACCTAATGAAGAATAGTTTTCTAAAGATGCCTGTGCCAGGCAACCCTCCATCTTCCATCAAAAAATCTCATTCCACCTCATATCCTTATTGATATTAGTCCCACTGCAATAACTGCTTTACTTCTTATACTTTCTTCATAGCAATATATCCACAATTTGGAAGTATGGGTTCAGAATCAACTACTTGGTTCTCTGCAGATGTGTATAAAACTCAGAGACAATCTAGGTGCTCTCTTGTGCTGCTAAACATGTTAAAAAAGGTAAAGCGTTGATTTTTCTGGCTTTTTTCCAGTATCAATAGTGTCTTCCTCCTCAGCCCAGCTGTCAATTTACATAAAACCTTAGGAATTCACTTTATCTGGCAAACTGCCTAAAAGTGTCCACTATGCTCAGAAGTGTGAGGGAAGAGAAAAGGACAGATGGTCAGAGAAAGAGCAAAGCTATTTAGATATTGCTGCACAACCCCAGGAAAAATTGATGCAAAATCATAAAAGCACAATGAAGTATGGTCTGGATGAGCAGCCAGTGAGGTGGATTGAAAACTGGCTAAGCAACAGGGAGCAGAGAGGAGGATTCTAGTGAATTTCAGTTGGAGGCCAGTAACTAGCAGCATGCCCCAGGGGTCAATACTGGCTCCAATTCTGTCCAACATCTTCATTACTGATCCAGATGATAGGGCAGATTACTCTCAGCAAGTTCACTGATGACACAAAAGCAGAAGGAGCAGCTGATATGCCAGAGGGTTGTGCTGTCATCAAGGGACCTCCACAGGCTGGAGAAAGAGACCAACAGGAGCCTCATGCAGTTCAACAAAGGGAACTGAAAAGTTCTGTAGCTGTGGACAAACAACTAAATAATTTACCACTAAATGTGGTAAAGACTGGACTAGCTGGAAAGCAGCTTTGCAGGAAAAGGGGTCTGGTGGACAAGTTGAACCCTGCCCTGGTGGCAAGATGGCTAACAGTATCCTGGGCTGCTTTAGATGGAAAAAGCCATCATTCAACCTTCATTCCCAGTGTTGCTGTCACTAAGTTATTCCATGAACAAGGCATCTACAGAAGCCTGGATTCCTATGGATCTGAGTCGTACAAACCTCAGGTCCTTTCAGCATGTCTCTACCTCACCAACACCACCTCAGCATATTCTCCTATAGCTGCCTTCCACAGCTACCACCTGTTGGACTGCCAGGTGACAGAGCTAAAAGAATGCCAAAGGGTTCGTCAACATCTCTGTTTCATTTGGACATCTGGCTGCTTACTCTAAAAAGGAGACTATGTAACTGTCTTTTCCTCAGGTCAAGTACCTCTTTGGAGCATGCTTCAAAACTTAAAGATTGCTTCTTGGGTTTGTGGGATTTTTTCCCCCCTCCTTTCTGGGGACACTACAGGTCTGAGAAACAACAATGCTAATAGGAAACATATGGAAAAACCCTGGAGTAAATTAAAATCTGACTCTTATTCCAACTGCCACGTATCACACACCACTGTCTTAAATTATCTGCTAATATAAATATAAGATTTACACTGCATACCCAATGAATCACCTGAGATGGAAGACAGTGTTAAGTATAAAATAAACAGAAAGGCTCCCATTTAAGAGATTTCCAAAATTAATCAATATTTTGAAACAAGTTGGGATATTTCTCAAAGCTTGTGTCAGCCAATAAAAGATTAGCTCAACAGAGCATGCTGCCAACAGGCAGACTTGTCACACTTTTTCATATAAAATAAGACCAGTTCTGCTCAACTGAACAATACAATTCTGGAATTAACCATTATGCTGCTATGATTGCAGAGGGAATACCATACATACAGCTTTTCCTATGCATGAACACTTTTTCTGTCACAAATTCTTGTCCAAGAGAAGTTTGAAGACTATGGGATTTTTGGAGCAGCAGCAGCACTGTGGATGCAGTTTTAACAAGAACCCCACACATTTCCACACACAACTAAGTGTTGCCACACTCCCTGTGCATAAGCAGCAAATCCAACAAGCCTGGGTGCATTAGACTAACCCCATATATATGCCCAGCATATTTCCTATACCAGCGGCATTATGCATGCATTACTCACCACCTATATACAAAGGTTTCTGTCGGAGACAAGGGGAGTAACACTGAAATTAATATGCTCTCCTCACAATTACATTTTCAGTAACTATTAAAGAGCCGCATTCTCTCAAGTTCAGAAAAAAATCTGGAATGGAAAAAATCTCTAGTTGGCTGGTTGCCAAAGGATGTAAAATTTCTTGAGGGACAGAGAAGGAGCAACTCATGGACACAAACTTGCACTTGGCTCTGAATTGTTCTGCCTGTGTTACTTCCAAGTGTTTTTAGAGATGAAGACCAATGAAAATATTTTCTTTCCAGAAACACTCCTCACACCTTAACTCATTCATTTCTCATTCGTAGAAAAGAAAATTGGCCTGCCATTCTAAAAGATACTTCACCACCATTCTAAAAGATACTTCACCAACATTTATATCCTATTTAGGGCAGACACCCTACTATTCTTCTGTCAGCTCTATCTTCTTCAATCTTCTTTTTATTCTACAGGATGAAATAAGGAATTGACTGAATAAGTGACTCATGAGTCAGTAAACAGGGCCTAATGTTTTAGGAGGAAGAAAGCAAAGAAGCCACTTACGTACTAACCTGATGCTTGAATTCAGGAAGTGATAATAACCTAGTATTCTGCAAGAATAAGAAAAGCAACTGTCTACTCATTTCTCTAGCAGCAGTAGTGTAATGCAGCATAATTAGTAGTTGTTAAAGAAAATGTTAGCATCCAATTGGTAGAAATCAATAATTTCATTAATGTTTGCTTTTTGGAATCTATATTTTTTCACTTATATTTTATGCTAATATGTACGATTTCCATTTAGATATTACCCCACTGTAAATTATTTTCAATATTTTCTGTTTCCTCAAATACTAGATTATGCAGGGCAAAGAAGAACTTTAGTTAACTCCATTTCTAAAATGACTAGAATAGAAAAAAGAGTGGCAATTAATTATCAGACGGTTTCAGCAGCAAGTCAAGTGTTTGGTAAAGATGTGAAGGAGTTGAGGGCAGCCACCTTGCAGTCATAGAGAATATTAACATTTTTAATGGCAGCTGTAATAGTACTACTGGTTAATTCTGAGAGAGTTCAGTCTAATCACTTACAGCACCAAGACCCAATTAGAAAATCTTTTTCATTTATTTTTTAAAATAAATCATTATAGATATTTCTATGTTTGCTATAAATTGTTGAAGGCATTACCTCCACCCTCAAAAAGTGACTGGACCAGGGAAGAATCAGGTGTCAGAAGCATGACAAGGACACTTGCTTGATTCCCATGGAAGACCTGGAAATGCCTATCCTTATCCTCTCTAAAGAAACACCCACCAACATGAATGCTAGTTCAGCTGTCAATCATGTTCAAGTCCTCACCAGAACCAGCTTCCTGCCACAGAGTGCTTGGATAAAGTCCCTGTGAGACCCTGTCACAGCCAAGAAGCACCTGTGACTCACAAATTATTCAAACCTTTCAATGCTGTTACTTGCCATTAATCAAGACACATTTATTTTACACATCAGGCAGAATATAGGTACATGGACAAGTATCTTTCCCGAAGCAGTGGTAATATTATTTAAAGAAAAATGGAAAATTAAAAAAATGGAAAATTAAAATTAAATTGGAAAAAAATGGAAATTAAAAACAGAGTAACTGAAGGTTACATAGGCTGTATCTTTTCTTATAGGAGAATATGTTAGGGTACAGATGAATGACGTGGTATTTCTATGAAAGCTTCCATGTCCAGTTCTGATTGCTGAAAAATGGACTGCTGGCCATAATATATGTAATGCTGGCTGTGACACCAGCACTGGGTCTTGTGCTAAAATGAGAGGATTTATTCTTTCTAAAGAAGAGGGATAATAAAAATTAAGAACTTTATGCATGCTTTCCAATTTCCAGACTAGTGGAGAGAGCTGACAAGCTGCCTGGAAAAAACCTCTGCACCACAAAGCAAGACAGTTCTAAATACCTCGTGCTCTGGAATGTTCACATCAACTATGAAAAGAAACATATTTAATAGTGAATGTAAAAACAAGTAAGGATCTTAATTCTTAAACATGCTCAAAAGAGTAAATGAGAAGCACTTTCTATCACGTACAAGGGGAAAATTTCTGCTAATGCAAAACATTTTCCAGTGCATGACCATTCAGGAATTCCTTGGCAAGATATCTTAGAGACAATTACTCCTTATCCTTGCCGAAAAGTGCCTTTTGGCTATAAGCTTGGTTTGCAGATTGGATACAAACACAGGAACAATCTGAAGTTGCAGGTGCATTTTAAGAAAAATGCATTAAGTCCATAGCTATGAATGAACAAAACAAGCTAATGAATAAGGTTTTAAAAATTATGAAGACAGACTAGAATTCACATTATCTCCTTCAGGAATCTATCAGCTAAGGGCTTTGAAGTTAATAGCTCTGTTTGAAATAAATTAGTAGAAGTGCCTGCTTTGGAACAGACTCAGGGAATGAAACTGGACAGTTAAAGGTGATGCTAAGAATGCTCTCCCTTTGAGCAGAAAGTTTCCAGTCAACTTCACAGCTTAGGGAGAGCTAGAAGAGGCAGACACTCCCATCTTACATCACTCATATCACCCAAGTAATCACGGGTATACTATCTCAAATTAAACAGGCAATATCCCAGAACACCAGGTGGAAGAAAAAGACAGCCCAAAGTAATCTATCTTGGAACAACCAAAGTAGGCTGTAGAAAATACAAAGGAAAATGCAAAGTAGATTTATTAAACAAACTACACCATTACTGAAAATAACCATGTCAGTTGAAAACAGTGGCTCTCCTCAGAAGAGACTTATAATTTCATTCAATAGTCCAGGGTATTTTAGAGTAACCAGACAAAATTTGCTACGGATATTACTGCTTACATGAATTTAAAACTCCTGTTATTATGCCAGTATCAACTGTTTATGATCACTTGCTATTGTAGCAGCAGAAAGATTATACAATAAGGACTATTTTAAATAGTTCTGATAAAGACATTAAAATACATCTATCAAAAAAGTACACCTCCCTATTGCTAACACAGCAATAGATAAAAAAAAAAAAAAAAGTTACAACCCTTCCCCTCTATTTCTCTTTCAAAGACAATCTTCCATTACTGTAAATTGGTATTATAGCAGAACCACTCACACCCTTCTATTAGAAAAGCTTCTGTATTGCAAATTTGAACAAGCTAGAAGGTTTCACACTTAGCTCATGCTTATAAAGGAAATCAAGTTGCAATAAAAATATGTTCGTTGCACATTTACACGCGATCATTTAATGAGACCAGGGCTTCCTAATGTATTACAGCAAGATGCACAGATGCTTCTAGTAAGATCTGCTCTAAAAATCCAGCATATTACTATTTATTAGTTGAAGTTACTCTACAGCAGCCTAGAGGATTCCATCAATACAAGGTCAAAAAGTTCTTGTTCTTTCTGTCATTTATTCTATACCAGGATCCATCTTTGAGATCCAAATGTAGTTGCATTTGTCAACTAGTAATATGTTTCAAAGTTGTGGGTTTTTTAAAAAAAAAACAAACAAATCACACAAAAAGTACACAGGTTAACAATACAAAACCAAGAAAAATACAGAAGTAGAATGTCAGGAAAATATAATAATAAGCAAAGGAATGCTTAGAAGAAAGAACAAAAAGAGGGGATGTTATTCAACTCAGAGGCAGCAAATACATATATGTGGAGAAGATGTAGAAGATACAGAGAAAAAAAAATTCTCTGTATCCCACAGTACGGATGAGAGAAGATGACATATTTACATTTCAGAATAACAGGAAGCACCCAGTGAACCTACCACATGGCTTAGGAGATCCACTAATTTATATTGTTTCCCAGCAAAAATATAAGACAATTTCTGGGTTTTTTTCATTATTTTAGGACTGCATGGTCACCTGAAAATCACATTCTTGAAATGTAGCCACAAAACCTACACAAAACCATCTTTGATTTCCTGTTTAAATTCATGGTTGCAGCATGCATACTCAAGTTGTAACAGACTGATAAAAATCAGCCAGCAACCACAACCTGCCTTAAATTAGAATCATCAAAGAAAGTTAGTTCTTGATCACTACATGCAAAAGGTACATTCTAGCAAATCTTAGGAATTACTTTCCAAATATGCTTTTTTAAAACTCAATTGTCTTCATTTGCTCAACATCCTTATTCCTAATAGCTCCTAGCAAAACAAAGCAACACATATAAAACAGGCTGCATAAGATCAAGGTTGCCAGAGTTTTGATCTTGTAATACCACCAACTAAATAGAAAATAAGTAGAGACCACACAGCAAGGCTCAGGTCAGAGGCAATGGTAAGCCCCACACATGGCACAGCTCTGTCTTCCTTTCTCTTTTCAAACAGAGTGGGTCTTGTCTCTGCAGGATTGCTGATATGATTCAATGGCCCCTTTACAACGACCTTTAAAAATGCATATTCACACAGGGACAGGCTCCTAGAATGACCTTCCACTGAAGACTGTAAGAACTAATATTAATTGAGTGCTTTTATTAATATTAATTGGGGCAGAGGGCTTTGCAAGATCATTTTCAGCAGTTCAATATCTTGACTCACTGGGAGCTTTACACTTCAGGTTATATATATATATATATATATATATATATATACACAGGTGTGTTGGAACTGGATGATCTTTAAGGTCCTGTCCAACCCAATGCCATTCCATGATTCTCTATGAATTTTCAGATTAGTTTTGGCACAGGGTAAGTAAATCCAGCAGCCTCTACAGTCTTGATAATTGGTTACTTCTGTTGATAGCAAGCACAAATAAGAAGTGCCTTTGCAGGTCACATGTGAGTCAGAGGCTAGAGGTGACCTGCTGAGAGTTCTTGTAAACTGACAGTTAAGATCTAGAAATTAGGATGTAAAGAGCTTTATAGCAGCAGTGCCTATTATCTGACTTACAAGTGCATCTCAGTCCAGATTACACATCTTACTTCTGTTAACCACAGGCTTTATGGGGAACCAAATTACAGCTTTTAAACTTATTATACTTGACCATGTGCAATCCACTGTGCAATCACTTTGAGAAACAAAGTAACATCCCAAATTCCTATCTAAAACACAGAATTCCTTCAAAGTTGTTAAGTGAGAATTTTAAAATTTTCAGGTTTAGGCTTTTTTTGGGACATCTCATAGCAGGGCCAGACCTTAGCTGAAGAACTTTTTAATTCTAATGAGATCATGCTTCCAAGACTCAAGTTTTCAGTTCTAACTTACACAGCTTGGCTTCACTTGATTTCCTTTACTCCTTTATGAACAATATCCACTTTTTTTTTCCTTTCACTAGGCTTTCCACAGCTTTTGGAGGAGGGCAAGGTGCAGGGGGTAGGGAACAAACCAAAGAAACCCAAAGATCTTTTAAAGTAAAATGGAAAATACAGGGAAAAGGCCTAACAGTAAATTGTATTTCTTATATTTGGACCAATCCCATTGACCTCAATGCCACTGGTTATCTTTCCCTATACTATGAGCATTTTGCCTAAAACTCAGAAACTTAAAATTTTGAAGAATACTCAACTAGCTAAACAAACCTCAAATAGCAAAATGTTAAAAGAGTCTCCTTTCTTAAGCCTTCAGTTCAGAACCAAAGTTGAAAAAGCTAAGAAGTCTCGGAAGTTGAATTCAGTTACTGAAAGTGGTAACATTTCAAACAAGTTTGGGTTAAGAAAATAAACCAGATTCAAGCTAACCCTGACTTCTAGCTAGATATACATTTTACATTGCATCACATCTGCATAAATAAAATAATGAAAAAAAAAATTAGAAATCCAACAGTAAAAATAAGTCCTTATGAAACAGGGTTTAAAACTGAAAAAAAAACAAACTGAAGATTTAATAGTTCTGTCACAGCCTTTGCAACAAGAAGTCTTACATGATGTTAAATTTAATCCACTCATTTTCCTCCCTGTAAGGAAATTCCTACCAAACCTCAAACCAAAACTTAGAGCAGATCAAACCACAAAATTTGACCAAGATTGCAAAGTATAGATTTCTTTGTATCCAAGATAGCTCAATGCAACAAAAAAGGAAGTGAGCTTGAATATACCCCATGGCTAGAGCTGCATGATCTGCTGCAGTTAATTATGTTTTGAATCACAATCTTGACTACATTTGTTCAAGAAGAGAGACTCTTTTGTTCTGCCACCAGGGATTTGTAAATGCAACATGAGATTATAATCTCCTGGTAGGCTAAGAGGATTTAGGACACAATCTGTGGTTGAAAATGATAAAAAAATTTCAGTTATGAACTTAAAATCCTAATTTTCTTCAAATTTTGTCTTTAGATAAAATAGTTTTAATTTCTACATATGTTATATTTACAACTGTTAATATAACAGAGCTTCCAAAAATTTCCAACATATTCTTTGTTGAGTTTTAAAATTGTTGAAAATTTTTGGCAGCAAATAACATTGTACTAATTGTCATAACAATCTTGATGGTTTTTTTTTTTTCACTCACCATTATGAATGTGTTTAATTATTTTAAAAACTAATCATTTTGCTGTCTAGTATTATTTCAATTTAGTGGTAAAATCTAAGTATTCGACTATTTACAGTACTGGTGATTAAGGATTACGTAGTTTTAATTTCTCTGTTTCAACCTCTCCCTCACATCCTGCATGCTCTACAAAAATACATGGCTGCTTTATTTCAGTTCCAGTATAGATAACTGCCAGCTTACTTTTGATCATGGCTTCTGATGCTTTTCATTACAACCAAAATGTAAGAATCATGCATTATTTGTTTTTTCTTAAAAATGTTCATCCTCAAGTGAAGCTGAAAGGTTTCCTCAAGGAAACCTGAAAAGGTCAAGCAAATCATCAGCTTCAGGAAACTTAAAGACAAAGAAGAAGGGAACCTTATTATTGCATTATTTTCTCAAACATGGTGACTCAAAGGCACTTCTGATTTCTTAAGTACCGGATTCTCCTTTTTTAATAAATGTTGAAATAACGTAATACTTACACCAAACACAATACTAACTAGATGCTGTTGACAAATCATTCAATTAATCCAAAACAGCATCTCAGTTCAACAGAAAAGGTCCTTTTTCTCCAATTTTGCATATATAACAGTAAGTACCACAGAGTAGCAAAAGCAGATAACTATGCCTTTTTTTCCCTCTTAAAAGCTATGAAAAATATTTTTTGTTTATTAAATGGTTTATATCTTTTGTCATGCTTGGTTTTTTTCATAGGATGATTTATAGTTTTCCTATGCAGCTTCTCAAAAACATGTTGGAAAGTTATTGTGAATCCTGAACTACACCTTCAAAACAACACAGAGAAGCAAAACACCACACCAGTGTTGTATAGTGTTCTGTAGATGTTTTTACTTTGAGAAAGAAAATAGGATATTTGAATTGTAGAGGGAAAATAAAATATAAAACAGAAAATCTTCATAAGAGCTTTTTCCATAGCACATGCTTTCCTCAATCTTGATAAGGCTAATTTTACAGTTTCTGAACTATATCCCCCAGAGAGCAAATCCTTTACGTAACTGAATCATTGTAGTTGAAACCACGCTCTGAACTAATGACCTCTCAAATACTTTTTTGAAGTCTCTCTCAATTTTTTAAATGGGAATTGGTAACTCTGAAATAGTCTTCCAAATATTTCTAAAGTGATTTTAACAAAAGGAGAGATTTCTTCACAGATTTATGATACAGCATCCACATTAACTGATGATGTGGCACAACATTTTTTTTTTCTTTCTTTTTTTTCCCTACTGGCAAATCAGAAGGCTATTATTTTGCTTTGCCTTCCCACAAGACTCCTCACCACAAAATATGGCTTGGAGAGATCTTTTGTTCCTCCAGCTGTGTTAGGCCATTTCTGAGATGATTTCACCAGCAGAGTAACTTGCTGCCCCTCTACAACTTGAGCTTCACAGACATCCAAAGAGTAAGTTTTCCTAGTAAACAGGAATAAACTGAACTGATTGTGCTATTTTTGTACTTGAATAATTCATGCATGTTATAGAATTTTAGCTTTCAGCTAGTAAACTGCATATAAATACAGTTACTCAGTTTTGAGTTTATTACAGGTGGTAGAAAATCATGCATTTAAGATTTTGTATTTCTTTTAAACTAAGTATGAAATTTACTATACTGTGTGCCTCTGACTTGCTTCCCCCATTTCACATTACATGATTCTTTGTTTTAAAGCTAGTTAAGTTCTTGGAAGTATTTCATGCAGAAGTGCTCGTATCTCAGTGCTTTGAGACATGACCTGCAAGCCTGGCAGGGCAGTCACTAATCTACCAAAAATGCAATCAACTACAACCAAGGTACAAAACAAACCAAAAGAGCTCAGATTCTCTCTCTCTCTCTACATGAACCCAGTAAAAGACTTTGGTACCTATCACATCCCATTCCATCTAAAGTGATGTGTCGTGTTATTCTCCTTGCACTGTCTACCTGGCACACAGATTAATTGCATGTAGGCCTAAGTAAGCTTCTACCTCAAACTGAGCAGGATTTTCATGAGCTGCTCCTCCTGGTTCCTGAGGACTACTGTGAAATTATTAATTGCAAAATATTCTGACTCCTCAAGATACAAACCAGAAAGTGAAGCTAAAGTTCTGGACTGAAACTGAGAAGTATTAACAAGAACCAAAAGAAAAACAAACAAAAGCATTAAATAGACATGGGAGGACAGACTGTGAAGGGTCTGCTCAACAAAAAAAAAAAAAAAAAAATCAAGTTGGAGTATTTAGAAACAGATTTCATACAAGACACCACCAGGTCTGACTAGAAGTCAGAAAGGGTTGTCTCAATATACACTGCCTGAAATACAAACACTAATTAATTGCTTCTGAAGCACAGCACTGATTTTCCCAACTCAGCAAATGTTTGCAAACTTTATAAGAATTGTGCATTTATATGATGCTTACAGTGCAAGGCTTCTCTCTGTATAGACATATTTCTGCCATTTACTTAGATGAGTTCAGACATCTGATGATGCTGGAGGAGTATCAAGATCCTGGCTTTGCTGAGGACCTACTTACAATGGGGTTTCAAATAGCTGAGCTGCTGACTCCATTCAGGTGTCCTTTTAAGAGTTTTAACCAGTTATGAAACTTAATTTAAAATGCATTAAATACAAACAATACAAAGTTCAAACTGTAAGCTAGAAAATACAAGAAATCATTTTGCTCAGACATTGTGTGTACTGGCACAGTCTTCCTTATGCAACCCAGGATTCCAATGGCCTTTTTGGAAGCGAGGGCACACTGCTGGCTCACAGATAATTTAATGTCTATCAGGACTCCCAGATCCTTCTCCTCAGAACTGCTTTCCAGCAGGTCCACCCCTAACCCATACTGGTGCATGGCGTTCTTCCTCCCAAGGTGCAGGACCACAAGGGTTGAATTGTATTTCATTTTAATTAAAAAGAAATATAAACTTATCACCATTAAGGACGTATACTAAGTCGGCTGTGTTTTGCAGAAAATAGAAAAACAATGCAACATGCCATAAAAATGCCATGTAAATATCAATTTTATATAAGATACAATATTTTGAAGCGATGTTTCACTGCTTTATTTATAGAAACAATCCTGCTATTACCTCACCTTAGCTTTAATTAAAATAAAAATAATCTTATTTAAAAACAAGGACAACAGACACATGGCTCAGATGTTTAGTAAGCAGTAAATTTCTTTACAAGAAGTGTAGTACAACACTAACTTGGTTTAGTTAGAGGGATTCTGGAATTCCACCATAAAAATTGTGGAGGCTCACCCAGACAAAGCTAGGCTGATTTGATCTACTGTTGAGGGTGGAAACGCTTGGAAGACCAGGCTGGATGACATGATTGTCAAAAATCCCTTCCAAACAACCTTTTAAGATTCTAGAATGCTGACCTTGCACCATTTGTTAGTGCAGGTTCATAGTGATTAAAACGAGTATATTTGGAAAAAAAGGTTTCATCTTGACATGTTTGTGTTTTGACAATGCTGTGTGTTTCTGAAGGTCGGAGAAGAAACATTGCTCTGGAGTTCCATCTGCATTTTTTAAAAATGGCTTGTAAAGGTGATGTTCAACCCATTACACTGGAAAGAATGTAGCATCTCAAATGTCCAGTACAAACCCTGGACTATACCACTTTAAATAAAAAAGTCCTTTTCCAACTTCTCTGTAGAGGGAGAAGAGAATAAAGGATGGTTTTTTTTTCTTCTCCCAGCTGTTATAATGTCCTTCAGTAACAAGCACAGCACAGGTAGAAAGCTGTTTCTTGTCTGAAGTCACACAGAAAACCTGTGTTTACTTCAAGGATGGTGTATTAGTTTATGGATGTTCTCTTGGAAGATACAGATTAAAATTTGTTTTTGCTAATAATGTCAAGGACAATGCTGCCAAAAAACTCTAGTATTCCAGTTACTTTATTTTATATTCCTCTTTCTTAGAACTGAAGTGATTTACTTTAGGACTATCAAATAAATTTATTTTTTCTTCTCACCAACAGGATACAACATAAAGATCTAAATATGGGGATTATGAGCCAGCTATCAATCATTCACCTCCTCTGGGTTGCTATGGTCTTTTGTCAATATGGAGATTACGATTTTGAAGATGAATATGACGAGGAGTCAGATCATCAACATCCATATTATTTTAATCCAAATACAGAAGTTGAAGTTCTTCGCTTTCCTTTTCCAGTTCACTGTGCCAGAGAATGCTTTTGTCCACCTGCTTTCCCATTATCCATGTACTGCGATCATCGTAAGCTGAAGATAATACCAAATATCCCCAATCATGTCCAACAACTTTACCTGCAAAGCAATGATATTGAAGCTGTGCCTGCAGGACCATTCACAAATGTGACTTTCTTAAGAGAAATTAACCTCAGTCACAACAAAATTAAATCTCATATGATTGACCCTGGTGTTTTTGTCAAACTTCCAAACTTATTGCAACTTCATTTACAACATAATGAATTAGAAGAATTTCCATCCCCACTCCCCAGCTCTCTAGAGAGACTCATCCTTGGTTCCAATAAGATTTCTCAGTTACCTGGAAATGCACTGGAAGGATTACCTAACATAACCATGCTTGACCTTTGCAGTAACTTTCTTGATGACTCTGTACTCAAAGGAAAACCATTTTCAAACATGAAAAATTTAACTCAGCTCAACTTATGCAACAACAAATTACAGACTATGCCTCCTGATCTGCCTTCCTCACTTATGCACCTCTCTCTTGAAAATAACTCAATTTCTTACATTCCAGAAAATTATTTCGGTAGACTTCAAAAAATCATTGCTCTAAGAATGTCCCATAATAAGCTGCAGAATATTCCACGCAACACCTTTAATCTACCCAACCTTCTAGAACTTAACCTTGGCCATAACAAATTGAAACAAGTATTCTATATTCCAAGAAGTTTGCAGCATTTGTACATTGAAGACAATGACATTGAAAGTATGTTGATGGTTGCAGTTGTTTAAAAGCAAAAAGCTTTGGGGATTTTGGCACTGGTTGTGGGAAGAGGGCGAGTTTGGAATAACTTCCTTATCATCCAGAATTAACAAATTCTAGCTTTGTTTAATGGACAGGGCAAACCAAAACCCAGAGAATATAATTGCTCTCTATTGCTCCTCCCAACCCTCAAAAGGAAAAGGGGAGTAAGGAAGAGAGACTTCCAACCTTTAAGTTAAAACCAGAAAAGGTTTAGTAGAGCAGGGAAGAAATAGTAACAGATGGGTAAAGAACAAGAATATTCAAAACCCAGTCTCAATGATCACTAATATAAGTATCCAAAAGTCCCCTGTTACAGAGCTGACTCCAGAGGGATTCAGATCCTGCAGAGCATGTGGCAAGCTGATAAAGAGCAGGAGCCACTCTCCAAGACCTCCGGCCATACAGAAGCAGCAGCAAGAAGGCAGCAGGCAGGGGGGGATTCCTGTCCTCCTGGCCTTAATAGAGTATGGCAGGAAATGGGAAGGAATCCAGACCCCTCTGTGTTTGGTCCCCTTGGGTCCCTTCAGGGTCCTCAACACCCTCTATTGGTGTATTGGTTCTCATATTGATATAAAAAAATTAGCATGTGCCCCCTCAAACCATAAAAAGCCTCTATTAAAAAAGATCTTTTTTTGTTGTACCCTTGTTTTTAAGGACCTGCCACCTTAGAGCTTCTCAGTTATGTCACATATAAACAAAACATGCAATCCAGAAGTCATCCAAATTTGCATGCTGTTTAAGAAGTACCCTGATGGCCTCTGTGTTCTCAACTAACCAGATGATGTGGCACTGACCCAGAATGTGACACTGTGCTTCACAGGACTAAATGTAGCTATGTAGCTTTTAATCAACTTACAGTACAGAAAGAATAAAATCCCATCTCCTTCAAGATGCAGTGTAAACACACCCCTGGTTAGTTTAGTCCAAGCAATGTTGAAATTAGAAAGGATTTTATTTTTGCATCTTACCCTTGATTTGCAGTTTAAGATTACACTAGTTATTTGTACAGAAAACTTGGTCCTTGTTCATGGACAATTGATAAAAACATACAGTGAAAAGGAATTATGAAAGTATTCCATTAGTAATTACAAATTACAGTAGTAATTATAAATCGTAGCAGTAGTCATGCTGGTTTACCCTACAACCCTATACTTTGCAAATGCCAAAATTGTTGTCATTGTCATTTACAAAACCATTTTAAAACAAACGGAAGTTTATACTAATAATATACACTGCAAATTAAAGCTTCCCTTTTAGATTTCAAAACCAGTTTCACCTTTGTAATAGGTGTAAAATCTAGCTGTTTTATGTATTTTAATTATTATTTTTTCTCTCTTACAGTCATAAATGTTACTTTGATGTGTCCATCTCTTGATCCAATGAACACCAACCAATTAACCTATATACGAGTGGATCAAAATAAGCTTACAATTCCAATAAGCACATATGCATTTTTTTGCTTCCCTCACATTCGAACCATTTATTATGGGGAACAAAATGTTCACGTCAACAAGTCCACTCAGCTAAGAACATCAGTGTTTCGACGATTTTTAACAGCAGAAGAGTACCATGAAGCAGAAGATGATCGTGAAACAAATAACCATGAAACAGAAGAAGATTATGAAGCAGAAGGCAACTACTTTAACCCTTACTTTAAGTAATCATTGTTAATGAATATATACAGATACCTTTCCTTAGCTGAGAGATATTCATATCCATTTTAGAACAGTTGAATAGTTTGTGACATCTATATTCCTATCTCCATCTATGAAGTGGAGATAGGATTTTATTGTACTAAAATGTTCTATTATTGATACAATAAAAAAATATTATATTAGGAGTAAAGGGCACATCCCTTAGCATTAGATAGCAGTTTGATATGTTAGCTGGCTTGAGGGACTCATCCTGGGTTGGGCAATCTACCTGAAAAAACTTTAGAAAATGTGATCCAACTTGCAAAATGAGTAAGATGCAAATCAGCCATGCACAATAGTAACAAATGGGCAAGGCCAAAAAATCCATCCAGTTATATATACATGCTACTACTAACAGCAGTAGAATATAGACAAGATACAGAAAGAATAGGAGGATGAGATCACAAAAATACCTCCACTATGTTCCTCTGCCTCTTCCAGATATATAAATGTTTCATCTTTCTATTTTGAATTGCACAAGAAAACCACCAACTTTTGAGTTTCAAATCCTCCTCATTTTATGGTTGCAGTATCCTGACAAGGTATATTATAGTATTTACTTCTCTACTTGTACCTCAACTATCACAGCTCTTTCAAAGGAGATTTTAGCTTGCGAGTAATACAGGTAACCAACAGCTTTTTGTCAAGTCTTAGGAGAGCAGGCAACGGATGTGCATTAATACAACTGAACCATTAGTACCTACACCTTACCTATGCTTTAGCCCACATTATTGTAGAAGGCACATAATAATGTGATGTCTTTTTATTAGAACTCTTCCTCAAGCAGAACAGGCACAAACAGTAGCAATCCAGGGTTTTGTTGTGGGGTTGTTTTGGTTTGGTTTTTTACCTTAGACTACCCCTCTGCTTAGCTAATACCAATTGACTACATTCCGCTTCAAAGCAGGAAGATTGCTTGATTGCTTTTAGCAATGTGAAGTACTACCCACTACTTGAGCTATGCAAATTTTATTATGTTTTATACCTAGAAAAAGATGCAAGTAATGCAAGGTAAGATATTACTATTAGACACTTCACTGCTTTTGCTTAAAATTCTATTTCAGCAATTATTTCCTGATAAATATTTATTAGCTGTGAGAATCACCATTTTCAACATCAAAAAATGAAAAAAATGAAACCATACATCATGCTACCAATATTTACATTATACTTTACACGTAGGAAAGCTAGAAAGGCTATGCAAATTCTTGTGAGCAAATCTATTAGAATTTTTAAAGAGTTTCAGACAAGTTTGGTTTGGTTTTTTTTAAAACTTATCTTAGTTATTTTCATTTCTGATGTAACAACTAAGATTACAAGCAACTAAGATTACAAAATGTAGTGAATTATTAAGTTCGGTTCTTTGGTCAACTAACTCAAGAAACCTGTTTCTCTTTCCCCTTATCCTTTTCTACATTCTGAACAGGCATAGTATTAATGCCAAATTATTTTGTAGTCACAAAAATTTACAGTGCTGCAGAATTTATCTTCCCCTTACCCTCTTTATTTAAAAACAAAGTTTATCAACATACATCAACCTCAAGTACCTGTGGTTTCACAAAGGAGGAATATATGTTTGTCTTCATTACTATATATAAATACTCTTATCAAAAATACTGTTACACATACATAAATTTTAGAAAACATCAATTATTTTTGGTTATTAAACATATAGCATACTTACATATTCATAACTTTCATCTATTTCAGACTTTAAGTATAAGTGAACAGTGCTCAAAATGCAAATATAAATTAACAGACTTATTTTTAAAGGCTTGCTCAGCTTCAAAAATAGAACACTATTCAAATATATTACCAGTATTTATCACAAACATCCTGCCTTTTAAAAACATTAATGAAGCAAACCTTAGGCTTAGTTTTAAAGTAGAATTAATGAAATTGTCTTTGTAGCAAGTATTTACAGATATTTCTTAAATACATATCAAACTGATAAAACAGCTCAAGTTTTTGATATTTACTACATTAACCACTTCCAGGTGGAACATGAGAATTGTATTGCAAGCTCACCCACCATAGCTCACTTTTCAGTTAATATTCATTGTTTCTCATCTGTGGCAAACAATATCATTCTTTAAAAAAAGATTTTATGGTTGACAAGGGACTAAAGACTTGCTAGCCCTACAATTGCACCAGAGCAGTCAGAAGTTATAATAAAGTACAGGATTAATGGATACCAAGGTAAATACAATTTCCTCTGGTAAGACTGGACATGGCTTCTGCAAAAGCCATGGTGCTTTTACACTGCAACTCTGTTTCTTTGAAGTTCCTAGAATTCTATGGAGGAATTATGAAGGATGTGGAAAAGTGAGATCATGGTTCGACCTTTCTACAGAAATTTCTGTAAGGTCTTTAAGGAAATTAGGCTGCCACTGATGTGACAGCACAGAGAAAATCAAATAAAACGTAAGAAATGCCATGAGAGTAACTGGTTTAATTCTTGCTGTGGAGGAAGCCCACTGGTGGAAGTATTGCAAAGAGTCTCTGCAGGAATTTATTCAAGGTAATTCACTTGCAAAAGATAGACAAATAGGGCTGAGAAGTGAAATGACAGTAAAGATGCTAAAGCCCAATGAAGAATGATTTTAAAAGGGTCTCAGGATGCTAAAATAGCCAATGTAATTCAACATTTTAAAATAGAAAGTTATATCAATGGAAAAGATGTTACCAGTTTCACATAAAAAGGAATTAAGCATGAGCTGACCACCACCACTCAGGAGTGAGACTCTCAAGTAATTTAGACTCTCAAGTAGTTTAACAAAAACACTGGCTTAGTATCTACTAGCAGTAAACAGGAAACTCAAACGTAGAGAGTAACTATGGAGAAACAGAAAGCAGGAGATATCTTTAGGTTGCTATACACATCCATGGCTAACCCAGCATTAAACATGCTATTGATTTCCAAGCCCTTCAGGTAGATGTAAGCTCTACACGTGTGGCATAATTAGAAAAGGAACAGAGAAAAGTAATAGGCCACCAAAGATATGGAATGGCTGCTTTATAAGTAGCACTGAGTAGGTATTTCTCAATAGAGATCCATTAGAGGTTGTTTGGTACTAAGCTGAAAATAGCTGGAGAATGGAAGAATATTTGGAAACGTGACAAGAAAAGAATCGGATGTGCTTGTCCCACTCTGTCTTCTCAAAGCACCTGCTTATGGCTACTTTTGGAAAAAGGATATTGTACACTAAATTGTATTTTGAATCCCACACCCAGTTCTATGTTCTCACAATTTTTGACTGTGTTAACATGTTGGTACAGCTCTACTAGTGTATGTTTATTGCCTTGATATATTTTAACTCAAAGCTTTAAGCACTAACAGATTAAATTTGGGAACAGCATGTCTACAATGCTTGATGTTGCAGTGCTCCTGAAGCAGACAGACACCCACACTGTTCAGCTACACAAAGTAGCCCAGCCATGTAGGTGTGGAGCTCTGGATAAACCAGTACCCACCACATAACCGCATGAAGTCTGGCATCAAAACATAATTGCTTCATGTTGACACTGGTATTTACTTTCAGAATATTATATAGTCTTTTTAAGCAGGAAATAGACTCCAACCACAAACAAAACGTGTTTAAATGCTACCTATTTTACCAGCAAAGCCTAACAAGTCTCAGGCAGCCTAATTAGTTTATTTACAGAGGACTCAGTAAATGCAGAAGCAAAGTCTGACCATTGTGTCTGCATTAGCAATTGGTGAAGCACTAGGCTGGACAAGTAGAGCAAAACACTTGTGATAAGGCCATGAGACACACACTGTTTTTCTTAGGGAGATAAGCTTTTCTTCAGACTACTTGTAGCCACTAATTAAAACCCATTAGCAGTTGCAGCACACCAGGTACATCGCTGAATACATACATCTTCTGTTTTGTTACATCCAAAAAGTACAGTCCATGTACTTCAAAGAGTGCTGTGATATGAAATAAGAGGCAGTAAATTAAGAGACTTATCAGGAGATTCACTTCAAAAACTCATCCCTGATTAAAACACTAAAATTAAATCACTAGGAGAAGCGTAAGAAAAAACACAGCAAATAAGAAAAATGAAATCTCAGTTCTACTTTCAGGTTTGCATAAACTATTCTGAAAAACCATGTTTTCCAAGTTTTTTTGTGTAAATGCTGATGGAACTTTCTTGAACTCTAAGTTACATGTTCTCAGCATCATCCAAAGTTGTTAGCAAGGTTGTCTTAGAGCACTGTAGAACACTTGGACACTCATGGTAACCTATAGGTGGGAAAAGCCTCACAGAATTCTAGCAAACATTCAGTTACAACTAAACTTTAATCCACAAAATTAAAGCTCCCAAAACTGACAAACAGATTTTATCACAAAGGTGAAAAGGTTATTGTAGAAATCCAAACAGTGGAAGAAAAATAACAGTAGTTTAATCCAACTGTCTACATTTCTTCCTCTAGCTTCAAAGCAGAGGCAACGTCATTTGCCTTTTTTCCATTTTCTTGGTATTTAATACTTATAAGGCTTATTTTTTGAGATATTTACTTCAGTATTCTGACAATAAAAATTACACGGATTAGGAAAGTAACTCCTTTTATAGAAAACAGATGATTTACATTGCAAGTTTTCTGACTTGCTCTAACATACTCCACTGTTAAAATATGAATCAATTTCCTTCATTCCCAACTTGATCAGTGCAAGCAATAGACATAGGAATTTCCTATCTGAAAAGTATGAAAGGAGAACACACTATTTATTAATAATAAAAAAAAACGATTTATACAGTAAAAAGATTTTGCAATACTTTTCAGGAATTACTGCCAGAACTTTTCAGCTACAAACCAAGTTGTGCATACAGTGCTGGAAGCTATTGAGTTCCACAAATATACACATTTACTGTAGAATAGTTTAAGATACTTTGTCTACTATTTACTTGTTTAACAACCTAATTGAAAAAGAAACATAAATAATACCTTGATCTCATAATTCATTGCATAAATTCATCATCTACAGAAGAAACAATTGAATCGACCTTCCTCTATTATTAAGAACATCACAAGGAAAAAAAAAATCTGAAGATTACACGACAGTAAAGCAGATGCTATGAATAACATAAGGAAAAGATAACATGAACACTGAAGTAAAATACATATAAAGACAAGTGAGTGTCAGAGCAATGAGTCTAGGGTCCCTGTAAACATATTAATGTCTCACAGCAAATGGTATCATTATAAAGAAGTAATGATAATTCAGGAAGGAATTCTAAGCAACTTCAATAAATTGGGGTAGGATGGCTTTTGATTCAGGATATAACTGATGATATATAAGCAAAGTTAAAGAGAACAGTCCTGTTCAACAGAGGACTCTGTGTAAATAGCAGACAGTACCATTACTTCAGTTACCATCTGCATTTGTTAACAATGGTTTGATTTCTATATATTCTGCATCTTTTTAAGAATGTGCTTTATTCATTTATAACACAATAACTGATAAAAGGAGTCTCTCTTCTAGAAGTGCAAGGAATAACGGCAATGTCTTCAGCATAAAAAAATTCTGATTATAAATCAGAAACATATGGATGTTCATACAATCACTAGATCATTTTTCAACTGTCTCTACTTTGCAGCTGGTGGCCCTAACAATGACCTGAACTAAATCTAAATCATCAAGCCTTGGAAATATTTGCAACTTTTAATAAAAATACAGGAGGTATTTACGCATAACTATTTTATCTCCAGTACTTCTTTTGTCATTTGGCATCTTAAGTAACGTTCTACGTTTTCTCTGTAATGCATGACCATTATCTTACAGTTAATACTATCTCCAAAGTTTCCTCTGACCCTCAGCATGCTAAATTGGAATATATCAGGAGGATGCAGGAATTCCATGTCACACATACATGCAGCAGTCCAAGCATGAAGCTGCACTATCAAAGAGACAAAATTAACTTAAGAAGGTAGAAGTAATCATGCCACACAGTCAAGCTGAAAAAGGTCTGCATTTTAGGAAAAGAAAATGAACTAAATAACAACCCAGATTAATGGAGTTATTTATTTCAAGTTTTAAAAAATGAGAAAATAAGACTACAAACTGAACTGAGTTCAGTTTAAACATCAGTTCAAGCCTTTGTTCTCTTTAACAGCAAATCCATGTTTCACTGCTTGCAGATTATTTTGTAGATGTTATCAGACTGGTTCAGTAACTACCTGTTAGTCTAGAAAACCTTTTCTGTTATAATTATTCTAACCAAGAGCAGCTGGTCATTATTGCAAAGTGTTCAATCACACTTCACACAACTTATATGCAAAGAAATATTGAAAATGAACTTTCCATATGGAGCAAAAAAATCACTTGCAAAAGAAAATTCATTATGTCTAGGTTGATAAATGCCCAAAAGTCTTTAAAGGCTTTCTTAATTTGTTACCATCTCATTATGTCAGACATATTTCTGCCTAAGGGAAGACACTAATCTTCGAACATTGTGTGACTCCCAGTGTTCATGAGCCATAGGGAAACAATAATCCATACATCCAAGAACACCTAAAACCAATAAAACCTAAAAGCTACAGAACTTGCCAATATTGTCCTTTAGAGACAAGAAGAAAGCCAAGCTCTTTAAACATCTGCAAAAATACACTTTCTTTGCCTTAATATAGAACAAATCTAAATATTTAAATATGGTTTATTTCACACAGAATACAGCAACCTTCCTTCAGTCTCCATTTTTCCTGTTCTTCCCTCTTAGAGTTCTGCCTCTCATCACACAATCATGATTCTTTGGATAGGCAGTGTCATTCCCTGCTTCCACATAATTCCTACAGGCACCCCAGAGAAGTAATTTCCAACCAAGAGCCTCTAAAGAGAGGAAAGGGTACCCAGTCTGATTGACTCTTTTCAGGTCAATCAGTACTTCAGTGTCTCACAGGGATTTACCACAAGAGAGACTAAGTGCCACACACATTATTAGCAATCAACCCTCAGTTCCATTGTAAAAACACTAAAGCAATGTTGAAAGTTGTCCTGGTTTGGGCCAGGATAAAGGTGATTTTCTGTCTTGTACTTTTGCTTTTAAAAGCATATCTCTCCTATAATTTTTGTACTAAGCTTAAGTACTAAGCAAAAAATGCCTAATATAGTAAAAAATAATTAACATGCTAGCACCTATGAGAACTGGTAAGAAACACTCATGACAGGTTTTGCAGTATGCACCTGATTAGTTTTTAAGAAAACTGGTTGCTTTTTTCATCTGCCTTTCAAAGTGTTAGGAGAATGGTGAGAGCAGATATGAGCTAGTCATACTAAAGCTCTAATCAGAGCAGAATGTTCGAGGCCACTTCAAGCACAAGATAAACAGATTGAGCTGAACATCAGCCAGTTCAAATAATTCACAAAACCCACTCATCTGCCTGCAAAACAAAACCTTTCCTCAGTTCATCTGGAGTATTTTCATCCTGATTTATTGCTTTACATGCTCTTGACATAGAAACACTGATAAACATGAGATTTCTTCCCAAATGCTGAAGAAGATTTAATCAGCATACACAGCTCACAGTTACCTTAATTTTTTTTTTGTTGTGTTCCTCTATACCTTTCCTACCTCTGCTATCCATACCCGTTCAACTTTGGGCTTTTTGCTCCCAAAAACCTTTTCTTAGTCCCTGTCTATCCTGACAGAAGGCCACAAGGAACAAATTTTACACGTACTGTATGCAAACATTTTCCCCTAAGTTGAGTTTTTCTGAAAGCAGAATCCAGAGTGCAGGTGTCCCTTTTTGGACTGACTTGGATTCCCACTACTTGAAGTAAAAATTATTTTACTTCATTTACACCTTTAGCTACATCTCATATCCTTATGAAATTGTAGAGAAATAACTACTGTTAAAATTTATGCCAGGATTCCATTTCAACACAACTAGTAAAAGAGCAATTTTAAATGCCCAACATTTTGAGTGAAAGTTTCATGTGGAAAAAGCCAGTCAGTGTATCTGAGATATCATGAGTTAAAAAAAATAATTAAAAAAACCAAAATGGCACACCTGGCAAATCAGAAAGCATCCCAAAATGCTTTCTGATTATCGAGGCCTACTTTAAAAAAATGGAGCTCAATTACTCAACAACAGAGCTTGTTTCAGTTTCCAGAAAAGAAGCCACCTTCTAAGTATAAAGATCATTGTAACTAGAGTCCAAGAATCAGGTACCTACATATCAAAGTTCTAAGCACTAGCAGTGCCAAGAAAGCACACACTGTTTGCCAGGGAAAATACTTCTTTAATGCCAGGGTGCATGAACCACACTTCTAAGATGTTTTTTTAGATTATTAGGATATTGCAGCTGTTTCAAGTCCTTTTTAACATGAATAAAGCAGCACTGTTACAGAAAGAAGCAATATTATCATCCTCATTGCAGCTACTTGTGCCATCCCTTTTCCTTGGACTGACAGGAGCATCTGCAACATATGCTGGTAACAATTGGTTTTGTCTGAAATTATTTGTTGCTGTTTTTTTCTTCCTAGAGTAAGGGAAGACAAGCAGATGAAATATAAGACTAGTACTTTATTTGGCAGTAACAGTTTAAAGTGAAAGTAAAACTAAACTTTAAGGTAAAAATTCATGATAATCATGCCAAGGTAACAACTTACAATATCACTCTTCAAATGTATTTTTAAGTGTTCATTAATTTCTTTTAAGTGCTTAAAGAAAAACAGTGAGTACCCACATTACACAGTGTTTTTGTGGTAAGCATACCACTGAAATCCTGTGACCCTGGTTAAAAAAATTTTGACAGCGTGACCTGCAGAAGCTATAACTAAAGCCTTCTAACATATTACAGAGCCTCTTCTCCTTTTGCAGATCAAAAGAAGTAACAGCTTTCTTGCATGAAGACTTCCTAAGTTTGAGGACTCGTTTATCTAGCAATTTTCTATCATTTTTTAAAAATTGTCATAAGGAAAAAACTAAGCTATGCCCATATACAATCTAGGGTTGCAATACTTGCAAAATAAATTCACATAAGATCATAAATATATTTAATATTTTACACATGCTTTCAGCTTCAATAGTTAAAACTTTTCCCTTGGAACATGAGTCTTTTGATTACATTCAAGCATTGGAAACACTTGGATGCCTAAGAAAATCTTAACCTGCTTGTTTGGCAGGAAGGGCTGAAGCTGGAAAGAGGTTGGGTACAAAGCAGAGCTGCTGGTGTTACCTTTGAAACATGCAGGAATCCATGAATGATGGTAAGATGGTACTGACTCTGCAATTTTGTTTTTGTCTGTTCCTCAGCAAATCCACCATTCTATCATACACAGTACTTCTGACAGCAATGTCAGAAATTTCTGTTGTTATTAATGTGACAAGGACTCTATGTGATTCAGAGGCCAATTTCCATAACTGGGCCTCTTCCCTTTATATTTTAATTACAAACCTACAACAAGATCACTATCACAGACCAAGCTCCAAGTGCAAACTATGACATTATTTTGTATATAAGCTAAATGAAAGTTTTCATAAAATCCTAATGAATTCAGAAAATGGTAATTGATCATAAACTGGAAAAAAGTTTAGAGGACAAATGGCTGTAGCCATTTTACTATTTGGATATTTGCTACAGACATCTGGCTTCTAAACAAGGAAGCACTCAGAAGAAAACTTACCAAATAGGTCCACTCTTCATCTGTTATCAACATTACTCTAACAGACAGCGCTAGCAAAAAAAATGAAGTCATAGAAATGAAAGAGAAACGTAAATCTGAATATATTCCCACTAGGTTTTATTGCTACATAGTTTTTAAAGACTCAGAGAAACCACTTTGTAAACTTTCAAGCTGGTCATCTGGCTCCCATTTGTACTGACTGCCAAGACTACATAATAAGGAAAAGAATGGGGGAGGAAGAAATGCATTAGAAATCCAGAAAACTGCTGCTTGCATTTCAGATGAAAATTCTACACTTGGACAGTGTTTATTAAGTTATCTATAGAACTGACATAGAACCTAGCTCTAAATAAATACTTAATGTGAAAGCAGTTTTTCAATAAATTGCCTAATGAGTCATTCAGTGAAGCATTTAGACATGAATTACTCATGTGAAGATCAACACACACAATTCTAAAAAATGTTTTTTGTTTCCACTCTTCAGACTGAAAAGTTTCCATTTCATATTTAGGTGAAACATCTCTAAACATATAAAACTTGTAATGAAACATTTTATTACTCATAAAATGTGACTAATATGGTATACATATGCTTTGGCTCTACCTCTGCCCCAGTCAGAAAGCAGCTGCTTTGTCTCCTAGCTAAACCACTAAACAAAATGGGTAACACATGCCTTGTTATAGACCTCTAGTTTGCACAATTAGTATCTGATTTACAGAAAAAGCCTTAGCAATTATAAGGGGTAAATCATCATAAAGCAGAAGGCTACCATTTTAACAAGTAATATCAGACGTAGGATGAGCTACACAAACTTACAGACGTTACTCAGAGCACAACCCCCCTGCTCCAGGATATTACCTCTTACCCTAGGGAAAGAATTCTGGCAAAGCATTTCTTACCCCATGGAAAGCACTTTTAAGGCTGTCAAACTTTTCAGAGTATTCATTTCAACAAGTCGGATGTAATTCATAACTTTACTCTTTTATCAGTCCAATTAGGTTAACATATAGATGAGGATATATGGTTTCACAACAATCATAGAAGAACTTTGAATCTGCTAAAACGGTAAGTGGACTTTTTTCCTAAATGTATAGTAACCTAAAGTTTAAATAAAACACTTAATGACAGTAAAAAGGAAAAAATGCTGTGTAAAGATTTACTTTTCAAGTTATTGTGCATGTATTTAAAATGTTTTAAAGATTATGTGGGTAGTCTCCTTCCCCTGCTTGAAAAGCATACAACCTGTAAAATAATCTGGAGGTGTTCACTTTTCTTTGCCTCCAAATATAAAGGCAAAGACAATTGAAGAATATCATTATAGACCACCGAGGTTTGAAAAATCACTATTTTCACAATGAAGAATAATTAATTTGAATCTTTCTCATTTTAATTTGTTCACCAACATACATGCTATATTATATCTCAAAATCTGCTTGTATTAACAAAAATAACACACTGGGAAACAAGCAATTGCAATTAAGGTACTATTTTCCTTATTAGTTGGAAAATTTGTATTATTTACCAGTTTCATGTTAAGAACACTTTATATAATGCTACAGCCTAATTAAAGGATGTCAAGAGTTAAAAGTTGTTCCATGTTCCTTATGTGTTAGAAACCCCTGCCAACTAGTTCTCTAGGCTTGAAATATTGTTTTGACAGATTGCGTTTTCATTTCCAGTCACAAAGAAAGTATTCTCCATAGTCAACACACGAGTAGATCGTCACCAGCTCAGTGAAAGCAGACACATTGCTCTGTGCAAGAATGAAGACTTTGCAGACTACTTTTTTGTTGTTTGCACTGGTACCTTTGGTAAATTCAGCACCACCTATACAGCAAGAATCAGCCCAGTTCTATGACTATGATACAGATGTTACCATGGGAAGCCTGATCCATCAAGATTATGAAATGCAATCCAAGGATATAAGAAAGGTATTTTATTTATATTATCAGTTTAATATTTTGAATGGCTAAGCATTCTATGAATTAGGTGTTACATGCATGTATGCAAGCTTTATGGGAAAGTCTTATGATAGCAAAACATAAAATGGTTTCAGACATAGGGAAAGCCACAAATTAAAATCACAAAACTACTACCCTTGCTACAGTTTGAAAAATTCACACCACAGGCTTTCACAGATGAGACTAAAGCATCATTTTAAACTCTGCTGTAGTTACATGCCTACTGTTGTAAGTGTTTCAAGAAAGGGGTAAACTAGCCTAACAGTTTGAGTAACATTGTATTAACAGAGTAAGTTTGTTTAAAAGGAAAGTGATTTTATTTAAGGAAGTATTTTTTATATCAAAGTAATAATTGAAACAGTCCTTTTTATTGCACATAACCTGCTAGCATAAACCACTTTCTCTTTTAACAAATCACCAGGGTTTTTTGCCTTGGTTTCTCAGGGGTGGGTTGTTTGGGGTTTTTTTGCAAATCAATAGTTTAGCAGTCCTGAACTACTATGGAAGGTCGAGTCCTCCCTAAGTCACCTAAATTATTAATACTTTGAGTGTTAAAGGTAGCAATCAAGATGATACCACATGCTACTCACCAGCACCCCCAAACGGTCAATTCTAAACTTTTTTGCTGTGTTCTCCACATACATACTTGCTAATTTAAACACTTAAGCAGAGGACCAGAAAACCAAAAGAGAACTGAATGAATGTAACAGCCTCAGCTAACATGGACAGTTAGAAACCTCACCCCTCCTGTACAGGCTGCCTCTAACAGGACTTAAACACCATACATGAGATACAACATTCACCTGGGAGAAAAACTAAATAGCATTGCCCCTACACTAGCTGCCAAGGAAAATACCACATATCCAAAGAAAGATTAATACCCAGCATTAATAAATTCCAGAAAGGTTTCATTGCCATCAATCATGCTTATTACAATAACTTAGTATGATGAACAAGAAAAAGGCACACTGGATAAGATAGTATCTGTAAATGAAAAATTGCAAAAAAATATATATAAAAATCAAGTCTGTATGGTTTTCCCAGTTCTGGTTAAATTAGTGTTTTCTGCTGGTAGACTAAAAATTAATACAGTATTTTAAAATCTTACATCTGCCACAGTGATGAAGTAACAAGTTTCCTAAACCTCTGAATAAGAGAGCATTTAAATTACTCTTAATAGGTGGCTTCTCACTTATAACTAAGTTATTAAAAAAATACCAAAAAAAATATTTAAAAGTTAACTAGTTAGCCATAGAAAATTTTAGTAATGAATGGCATCTCATGCTAACAAGAATACACTACTTTTTCAGTAAAAAGAACAAGGAGTATATGTACAAGAAAATTGTGCCAACACATGTGCCACGGATTAATCACAGTTCATGCTGGCAGTATTATAAACTTGAGGTCTTCTGAAGGCCAACAGTTCTGCTTAGGATAAATCTAGGAATGCAGTTGGTCATTATTTCCATCAGGTCAGTTCTGCAATGATGTGTTTTCATTGCAAAATAATAAATTAGTTCCTTATGTGAAACAAATGCATCTATACAAGTTCTGGTGTTCTCAATTTAAACATAGGATGTGCAAACAAATCTTCTATTCATTTATTGCACAGATTCTAGCTCCCAGAGTACTAAGTGTTAATTGTAACTGGAATACATGCCAACAATTTCCTTAAACATGCCCAGTCAGAAATCTATCTTGTATGACAAATTTAACTCCTTACTATGTGTTTATACATAAATTTAGTAAAAAGATTTTTAGTGAAAACATAATAAGACATCTTTGTGCTAGCAAGCAACAAAATGAACTTCAGTCTGCTACTAAGGAAAAGGTAAGCCAAGCAAAATTTATTACAATTATTGACACCACAGCCACCCCAGTCTTGAATAAAATATGAGAAGCTTAAAAACATGAAATCTAACAGAACAGAACTACAGTCTTGTATCTGGACTAATTCAGTTCACTGAATATTAACTATCAGGTTTCTCAACATTGTGTGTTAAAAGATCAAACAAGTACTATCAAGTACTTCACAGAAGTTTTGAGATGGTTGAAATATTTAGATGCAAAATTTTAATGTGGTTTTGTATGAGCAATTCATGTCTGTGGAGTAATGTGCAAGAGGCAGGTGGAATTTAAGTATGCAAGTCAGCTAATATTGCTTCAGTGGGTTCCCTACATATGGAAGTAATGAATTTTCTGTGGTTATAATCTAAACAATCTTCTGCACTGATATTCCATGCTAGGAATTTTTATAACTGACTATGAAATACTTCCAGTATATTGGTTATTTTTACTAGGGGAGGGTGGTGTGGAATCCATTGCTTAATTTTGTGGATTTAGAAGTATTCCACAACATTAGTTTTATTTTTTGTTGACATTTCCCACCTGCAGAAATTAGTTGTAGGCTGTATTCTGCAAAGGACTCGCATGTGTGCTCTGGCAGATCACACCCCTCCGGTAGGATGCTAGACTATAAATCTACAGCTTATTACAGATATGCTATGTCAATAAACATGTTTTTCATACAAGTGTATTAAAAATATTCTTTAAGAGCCACAGACACAACTGCAAAAATCAGTACAGTAGTCCTAAGTCCATCTACACAGAAGTGGTTTCTGGCATGGACACCTCAGTACAGGATTTCACAAGCCTAATCAACATACCTGTGCAAGCTAAACATTTTTGCAGAAACCTTCTGTGAGATTTGCTGCTTCAGTCACACATCCCAGCTTTTCTATCCCCAACACTGCAAAAGCTCTTACCCTACCCAGAAGTCTCGTGTGTAAACTGCTGAACTGTTGCCAGCATTCTAGGTTGCATATAAAACCCTTCCTAGAACAAACCAAGCTATCCCAAACCTTACACAAAAAAAACAGGCAAGAGCAAGCCACAGCCTGGATCGACAGCTGCAGGGAAGAGCCAAGGGATGGATGATTCACAGGCTAAAAAAGGGTCAAAATGACAGAGGCCTGCCAAGATACTTGTTTCTCAGGCTTTATGTCAAGCTTAAGCATTTCATTCTGCAGAATACAATAAATTCCCACAGTAAAATATATGCGAACAAGCAAACACACACACACACACACACACAAAAAGTTAAGAAGTTAATATCAAAAGATAGTGCTACTTTAACATTGCTCTAATAGATGAGCTACCAGTATACTACATTACTCAATGGAGAGAAAAGGGGCTTTGAAATAATTTTTTTAAAAGTAAAAATAAAAAAATAAACCGGTTCACTTGCAAGCATTCCCAGTGCAGAAGCAGCTCTCTTCAACAGGGGTCTGCATTCCTAGGATTTGCATTCACAAGAATCCTATCAAATTTTGCATCATGTGCAAAACTTGTCTTCAAAACTCCAGGGTTCTGTAGGTAACCATTGCTACATATTCTTTCCTTACCATGTAGCCTGCATTTTATGTCTAGTGCCCTTTGCTGAAGAGCTTCACTTTTCTGAAGAGCACTAGCAGCAATGCCTTCCCTTCTTATTTCAAAGTGAAGGCCTCATCTACAGAAGGTATAATATATCACATTAGTCATCTAGCATATGAGTACTTTAAAAATTCTATGCCATAAGGAGGTATGTTGTAGGAAGCTCATTTAGAAAAGGTCTCCTGTTTCAGATCCTTGTCATAGTCAATCTCTTTTTGTTTGTTTCTTAAAACAACATTTGCTTTCAACACAAAGGATGGAGCAAACATTTCTCTTGACACCTCCCTAAAACTGCAAGGGGATGACAGCGAACTCGATGCACCACCAACAAAGGACACAAGTAAGTTAATTCATATGAATACCGTAATATGTAAATTCTCCAAAAGTACATGTTTTAATATAAAAATTTAATATACAAATAATGACAAGGGATATAGAATTCACCTTATCAGTTATGGATATCTTTCATATCTCCTTTGAAAAGTCTTCTAACAGAGGAGGCTGAAAAAATTTAAAGGATCCTCATGTAAACTGCAAATACATAAATCACAGCTTACAAGATTCTCTACAGACTAACCCAGCCATATTTGCTGTCCTGAGATGTATCCAAGTTAAATGTTAGGCAAGACAACAAAAAAAAACCAGAATACCCCCCCACAGTTTAGGTTCCACAGTTTATCCAAGTAATGCTGAAACATGATATGCTTAAGTTACTGAGATAGATGTCTTCAAACAAGGAGCTATTGTCAGTTTACATCTGATAAAGGAGGTTGATGGTTAAAATATATCAGGAACATGATTCACTAGACTAAACGTCCTACAGGCTCTGAGGAGGACTGTCCAGATTTCTTCTAATAAACCACAACAATTTCTACATATGAAAGGAAAAGCATTTCTGTGAAGCAGAGCACTGAGACACCATTTCAGGTACATTTGTGATCTAAAATTACAAAAATAACTGATGATTCATCAAGACCACTGGAATGTCAATCTCCAGATTTCTAATAAGGGTTAGTTATTGCCAAGTGACACCTATCAACAAGCCCCCATCAAAAGCAGAACAAACACGTAGAGAACTCCAGAGCCTCTAGTCACAATTTTAAAAACCATTGCTTTTTAAACAGCGACAACAGTTTCATAACCATTTTCCATTTCTTAAGAGTCTAGCATATGACAAACAAGACACTAAATCAAAAAAAGGAACTGGGGCAGAACTAGTAAGTCTAGTAAATGGTAGCATTCACAAAGCTAAAGGTCAAAAGCTAAATTCAATTATCTTCAGTACTTCTGTAAGAAAAATAAATAAAATTACTCTATTAATACATACTGGGTTGGCTTCCCAGTATTGACTAGCCTACTCCTGCAAGACTTTACTGGCTGCAGAAGACCTATGCTGCTATGCAGTGATTACAAACTACCCAGCCATACAACACCACTCTATACTATAGACAGATCAATTTGGAAGCTAACCAAAAATACCACAGTATAGAAAACTCAGTAGTTTAACAATAATGACAAATCTGGATTAAAAGCCATAGTTATGTCTATTTAGTTTTGATGTCATGCAGAATTAATGCAAAGTGTAAGTGACTGATGCCCTCCTAATATCCATGAAGGACAGGACAAGACATAATGGGCTTAAACTATATTTTAAAAATACAGTTTCACTCATTAGCTTAAATAACAGTTATAAAAAACAGAAACAGACTACCTAAGTTAATTATATAATTTTAATTGCTTGAGTTTTTATTAAAAGGATCAGACAAAATAGTAGCTAGAGTGACACAGTGACCCTGTCAGAAATGCTCCAATGCAACATGCACACTTCCAGCTGTTTCTCCTGCATGGATTTCTCATTTCAAAAGAATGGTTCTACAGATGGCATTTAACATGGCCATGGACTTAAAGTTATCATTCACAATACTCTAAGCCAGTTAAAGAACAAAACTGAATTTAGATCAATTAATAGAATTTCACGATACACTCAGACAAGAATGGAGAATACATAGAGAATTTAAGTACAATTAAAAAATAAAAACTCAGTAAGTTCTAATTCTTTTCAAAACTTCATGTCAACGATGTTTAAAAAAATCTGTTGGGAGATCTTAAAATATACTAGAGAAAATTCTATCATGAATATTCAAGCTCAAGTTGGTTGAATAACTTTTAACTGTCTGTTTTACTTTCAGATTTACCTACTTGTCTGCTCTGTGTGTGTTTAAGTGGATCAGTGTATTGTGAGGAAATAGACATCAAAGCTGTACCCCCACTGCCCAAGGAAACAGCGTACCTTTATGCCCGATTTAACAAAATAAAAAGGGTTGCAGCCTCAGATTTTGCTGACATTAGTAAGTAATGTTCAAACTTTAATTCCTGTTTACCTGACAGCATATCTGAACTTGTTGTTCCTTAACAGTATGCTAAGATTACCAAACTAAGGTATAATTTATTCTTTTCTATTTTTCATTGTGCATTACTTATTTAATTCAGTCCTTGTATTAGAACAGGAACTGTGGAGGCAACATGGAAATCCATTTGGGACCACGTATCCATCTTAATATTCCCACAAAATAAAAAAAAAAAACAGATTGCTAAAAATAAAATTTAACTTTGCATCTCAGCTTGTCTCAAATGACCAGGTATAATTTTTCCTTCAGAGATTCCAATGATATATCTATCAGCTATGTCACTTTGCAAATTCTAAAGTGTCTAAAATCCCATTGTCCCTACAAAAAGTATCCTAAGTATTTTCCTTATTATTTTTTTAAATGCAAGACAATGAGGAAATCCATATGCGGATTTTATTCATATTTTAACAGTATTTACATTTGTAGATCCCAATTAGGATGGAGCAGCCAGCAGTGTAACATTTAACATATAAAACCATAGATATCAAGTGCCATGTAATTATAAATTTAATATTTAGATTTTAATTTTTTTTGTATAAAGCTACCTTGAGAAGAATTGATTTCAGTGGAAACAGCATAGAAGAAATAGAAGATGGAGCCTTTTCAAAGCTTCTGTTACTGGAAGAACTTTCTCTTGCTGAAAATCGACTTATGAAGCTTCCTGTTCTACCTCCCAAACTAACAACATTTAATGCAAACCAAAACAGACTCAAAAGCAGAGGAATCAAAGCAAATGCTTTCAAGGTAAGTGAAAGACAAAAATTTAGGTAATTAGACTATCCAGTGTATCAGCACTTTTTTTTTTTCTTGATTTTTGTAATCTAAGAAACAAAGTATGATGAAGCAGCTTTCCAGCCTTGGTTTTGTTTGAGGCCCTTTGGAATTTGAGCATTCACTCTCCCATGTTGTTCTATAAAAATTTTTCTACAAGATAGCTACCTTTTTTCTTTCTCTCTTACATTCAAAGAAAAACTCAAGAATTGGTGGCTCAAATACAATTCTGAGGGTCATGTAAATGCTACTAAGCAAGGATACAGCTATAGTGTATGTCTATAAGTAATAAGATAACACTGAAATTTCCAAAACATAGGCCTGTTCCTTGCATTTTTTGATACAATAGAATTCAATATTCACAGCAAAAGCATGTTTCACCTTAGTTCACTTTACAGCCTCTCTATGTGATCAGCAAAAAAAACCCCACCAAACCAAAACTGATGTCTCGTAACATCATGAACTACTTAACCCCAAGTAAGTTATAGCAGCCTTAATAATCTCTCTTTCTTCGTTTTAGAAACTGACAAATTTGGCCTACCTCTACTTAGGACATAATGCACTGGAATCTGTCCCTCTTAACTTACCAGAAAGCCTGCGTATTCTTCACCTTCAGGTATTTTTCAAGTATCTCCTTAATGTTCTATCACAAAGAGTCTCATTAGTTACATACTTCAAACCAAACCTACTGTCCCTTAAATCTCTTCATGCTACAGTTGTGCTACAGTCATCTAATGCTTCTCCAAATAAAACAATTACCTCTAATACGTATGGCCACAACCATCCAGTGTTCAGAAGTTGTTAATACCATGCAAGAACTTCTCATTAGTTTCTGTATTTTAAGGAGAGCAAATGGTAAAAATAAGCACTAACCTTTTACCAAAAATTTATTTCAAACATCAGTAACAACCCCAAACTATTTGTCAGCTCATTGAGTGGTTCAGAAAGACCCGATTTGGCAGACCTATAATGTAAACAAATCAGATCCACAAACAGTAAAAAGGGAGGGTAAGCTAAATACAAGTGAAGTTTGAAAATTCAAGATACATGTGTATGGGTATGTAGTACATGTGTGTGTACCTATTCATTGTAACAACAAATTGGTTTTGTTTTACAGTACAACAATATTACTACAATCACTGATGACACATTCTGCAAATCTAACAACACACGTTACATCCGAACAAGTATGGATGAGATAAGGATGGAAGGCAATCCCATTGTCTTGGCAAAACATGTTAATGCTTTTTCCTGCTTGAGAACACTGCCTGTAGGAACATACTACTAGCCACTACCTCGGAAATTTTACATGCCAAAACCTAAACATGGTAACAAAAGATCATTATCTTTCCTCTGTTTACAGGTTTATACCCTCCCCCTTATTAATGCTATTTCCTTGCTTATCCAGAACTTTTACTATGTTGGAATGTGGGTATTTTATGAAATAACTACTTCAAAACAGCCTCTTTATTTACTAGTTACAATCTCACTCATTGTTTCAGAATCTTTCCTGTAAATGAAACTATAGAAATATATATATACACACATATCTTCTCAACTTGTATTTCACCACATATTCTTCTTGTGCAAGTGAAATCACACAAGCAGCTCCTTATTCACGTTCTTTACCAATACCCAAAACAATCACTACATGCTAATTTCAGATGCAAAAGCATGCTTTGATCAAGCCACAGAGGAATATCTAATTCTGTTTCAATTCCAATTCCACTTTTTAATCTGAAAGTTTTTCAGTTGTCCTTCAAAAGTGTATTGGATGAAGTTGCATATAAAATAATGTTTAGAAACACAACTTCTGAAAGCTTAACTTCATGAAAGCATCCCTAAAAACTTAGTTTGTGGAAGATTAGAATAATACTTATTTAGCCTGAGAGCACCACGCAACATAGCAAGTGCAACTTTTCAAAGGCTTCTTAAACCTCCTTAGATAATTTTGCTTTCAAAATAATCTAAGTGTGTGTTTATACATTTGTATTTTATTTTTTACACAAGGTATTTTTAATTGAAATTCACAAATTCTGCTCAGCTGTACTCATGAGAGTCTTTCACAACACCATCTTCCCGTTTTAATATAATGGTCTAAGTACAGCATAGCATGACTCCAAGTATATTTGTTCCTAGCGAACTATGTAGGCCAAGCCTTGTTCCACTGCTTTTTCCTGACAAGGAAATGTGACAATATAACTAGCAGCAAAGCTGAATTGTGTTTTTGCCTATAAGTAAGTACAACTTCAGCTAGAAGTCCGTGCAAAGAAACAGAAGTACCCTTGTACAGCAATGCTCTTGCTCATTCGGGAAAAAAAAAGAATCAGATGTTTCAATTCAAAAGAGAAAATTATTCTGTCATAATCTAAAAATAGTGTTAACTACTCAAGAAAATTTAAATAGCATAATTTCACTCAGCTTCTTTAAACTATGCAGTGGATTAAAAACACAAAATGACACAAGGCCTCAACAGTCACTTCATATAATCAATGTGACACCATGTTCTAATTACACACCTATGCATTTCTGACACCTCAGTTTCATTTTATCCCCTCAAACACCTACCACAAATGTAAACTCTTCAGAATACCTGAAGTGTGCTAGTTACTATTACCAGATCAACTTTGTACTAACTTAAGATAGTATAGATTCCTAATTTGTAGCTATAGTTAAAAAACAAATGCATGATGATGTATCACTACATCTAAAATACTGATTTTACAAGCTATTTTGTATTAGTTTTGTTTATCTTACTTAGCTAAGCCTTGATTTGTTAGTGCTTGAGCTATGGGGAATTAAGTACACAGTTATGAGCACACTGACAATCTGTGACTAAGACTTTTGCCACCTAAGTGACTATGTCAAGCATCAACTGTGGGGGTTCATCTTTCTGGAAAGAGGATACAATTACAAGATTAAGGATAAAATATTTTTCCCTGAATTCATTACCCAAGGAAGACATGGGAATCCCAGCATTTTCCATTTTAAGTCATTTGGTGTAACAAGAAAAATTCCATTGTTTTAATGCATCTGAGAATAAAACTAAGACCAACAAGCAAGAATAATATGTACCTTTCATTTTCCCATGGTATTTATAAAACTTCAATGTTCCCATGTTTTTTGCAAAAGGTAAAAAATAACCCCAAAGCATGTAAAAAATACATTCCAACTTCAAGCTAAATATATTAGAAAAGAAAAAAAAAAGCCAATTTTCTCACACCTCTTCTGAGAAATGCCTAAGATAGAGAAAACACAGCTAGACATGTAAGTGTAAGAACATTACAAAGCAGTCATTATCTGATCCTACTCTCATCACAAATTGTTACTACTAAAGAAAGCTCTACCATTAATAGGACTGGTATTGCTAAAACATTTCCTATAAAAACAATTGTGTATACACAAATATATGCATATTTATGTAATATGTACACACATGTAAGCATTCTAAGACCTAATCACTACCACATTACTAACTTTACATTAAAACATTGTATATATTTTTCAGAAACACTAAATACCAACAGTAAACTAATAAATGCTTTTAATATTTTATAAACAAACCGAAGTAGACAACTGATACCTTCTGAAAGCCTCATGCAGGCAGTAAGTTCTCCAATATGTTTTAATTTACTTTTCCCATTCATAGCAAGTCAACTCATCAAAACATTACAGGAGAAGGGATTCAGCTTGCAGGATTTCTGCTTTTTATTTGTGTGACCAGTACTACTATCAAGTCGAATGTACACCCCTCTGGTTTTTTTTTCTTATCACTCATTTCTGTTCTGTATTGCCAATAAAACTTGGAATTTTTTCTTGTTTATCATTATTATCAGCTTCAACAATCTGGTCTCCCAGCAATGCCAACACACTTCAGTTGTTCAGCCTCATAGCAGACTGAGGATCCATCTAGATCAGAAAGTTATTTGCAGATATAAGCCCATTTTGTAGGCATAATATTTATTGTGGCAATGGAGTAAGACCTGAAGTACAAGTAATGCCATACAAAGGACTTGGACACCACTCAGTACTTCAAAGTGTATTTAAAACACTACCTTGTGGACTGTTTTCATTAGAATAGAGGAGCAGCAGCAGAGAGTAGTGATGGTTATACTCAACTCTTGATTGTGTGTAGCATACAACTTGTAGATTAACTTGTTTTAGTACAAATGCTTACAACTGAACACGCTTTACTCACACTAACCTAAACCTGCCCCTGCTACCTGGGAAAGCCTGCTTAAAGTCACAGCCAAGTATTCTTTAAATTGCTTTTTTACTTCATTTTGAGCTACCCATCCCACCATTACACTCACTGAGAAAACTCTGACTGCAAATCTGCCATTTGTGCAGCCAAATTTTTTGAAATACACTGCTGGCCAACTTGGCTTGAAACCTGCAATTGTCATTAATCTACAACAGTCATTATTACTGAAGTATTCAATCACTTCCACATCACTCCCCTCTTCTCCAGTACTAAAACTAACAGAAAAAAAAAAAAAAAAAAAAAAAAAATCAGCCTCTTCAGGTTTTACCCTACACTGACAAAACTATTAGAAACACTGCCTATTTCTACTTTGTAGTAGAAATTAATTTTCTACTTTTAAATAACAAAATAAGAGAAAACTACAAACCCAAAACCTCACTCCAAATAGTCTTCTCTCCAATACTGTGCAGTTATTTGCCTATATACTTGCAGCCCAACAAGCAAATAGGACAGCAAGTTGGAGACTACTTTTTTTAATGCTGTCAGAGTGTAAACTATTAAGAGGCTAAGATTCTTCATTTGTTTTTATGCAAATGTTAAATGCATACTGGTAGTCACTTCCACACAAATTAGTACAGAATATGAAGTTCAAAATATACATTCTCCTTTGCAATCTGATTATCTTAATTGACTGATTTGATATTTGAACCTTTTATTAGCTCTCACCTCAGAAAATCTTGTTTGTGAATAAAATCATTACTAATGCTAACAGAAATAAGAAGGCCTGAAAAACCATCTTCATAAGCCCATAGTCAGTCATATTTGATATTCTCCCAAACTGGTTTGCATCTCAGCAGCATCTTTGTCCAAAGAAAGAAAAACACCTTTGGAAAGAGTATATGATATTGCCAAACATATGTCTTGAGTGAATTTATCTTCACACATCTTTTAGTGATGAATGTATCCTTTCATTGTTTACATTCAATATCTAAACAAACACATTAAAAACTGCTTATGAAACACAATTTCTATATCACCTTCAGATCTCTCTCCTTTCTATTTTCTCTCTTTTTTTTTTAACTGAATTTTAAAGTGACAAATATTTGCAACAGTTCACTGAATCACTGTCCCAGAAACCAGTGACTGCTGTCAGGAGGCTGCCCGAAGAGTTATAAAGCAAGTGAAGTCAGAAAAACCCCAAAACAACCCACAATTAAAATGCACACAGCACAAAGCCATAAAACCCTTGGTGCCCTAGGTTCTCTATAGAGGGATTAAAGACTAGAGTTTATACAGAAACATGGAAGATTAAACAACAACAAGTTTATTACTCAGATGAGAATGAAGATTTTGGGTTTTTCTAACACCAGAAATTAGTACCTTTTCCCTTTAATGTGGCTGATTGATTAATCTATCACAAAACTCAGAACTCAGAACACTCTAAAAGGTTAAAAAATTAGGAAACAAAGTCGTTCCCACTTCCGACTGCAGATGAAAAGCCAAAATGATGCTAAGTGTAATGACAAAAAATGATCAAGCTAAATAAAACTCAATTAAAAAGCCCCCACACAATTATACAGCTAGACATCTTCCTCTAATATCAGCCATCATAAAACATGTTCAGCACGACTGCAATATTTTTACTCCAAGGAATAGTTGTTTATCTTAAAACCACCCCAACAACAAAGCAAACAAGCCAAATACTGGTAATTTAAAAGCAAGTTCAAATACTATGTTTGAGTTAAAAGAGTGAGGAACAGTTTAATTCCTATTTAAGTAAAAGGTTTCAGAACTGAAAATCTTGCAGCCCAAACACATGCCGTCACATTTTCAAGAGACAGATTCAGTCCTTCCGGACTAACATTTAAATGCCAAGGATTACAAATGTTATTTTCATTTCTTCTTTTGCCTTTTTTGGTTCAAAATGAAATCTAATACAAACAAAAAAACCTCTCACCTACAGCAAGGCACAGATAAAATCAAGACAAATATGAAACAAGGGCATTGCTCCTTCAACACAACACAAAAATCTTAATACTTCTCAACAAAGTTATGATTCCCATACTCCATTAAAGAGTGATAACTTTACCTCCATTGCTTTTCCTGAATGAACTACTTAAAGAATAAAATAGTGAACTCATGAATAAAGGCTTGATAGACACTACCTTGAAATGTTGGAAGGCACATCTACGATGTTCATACCACTCAGCATAAGATGAAAGGCTTTTGAAAAATGTTAAAATGTCTCCACGTTCTTCAATGCTACAAAAAAAAAAAAAAAAAAAACAAAACCAAAAGACATTTTTTCACTCAAACAGAATTAGTCAGACAAACCGATAATGCAGTCTAAAATCTGCATTTCTTCCTTAAAAAAATTAATGATTAGTACAGTTTTCATTTGAAGCCAGAAATCATCCTCCCTCCCCAAATTATTCCAACAGGAAAACTATAGCATACATATTGGAAAAAAAAATTGAAGAATTATAAACCAGTGTTCTCAACTCCTCAGTACAATAAGTAGGAATAAAGTTGTTCTATATATAAATTGTGGTAACTTCAGAAAGTAGTCACCTACTAAAATCTTTGTTTTATTTTATGCTTGTTCACCTAATGCTCTTTAACTGACAAAACTGGTAAGATTTACCAAAATGCATCACTAAGCTTATTCCCAAGATCCTTGTCCTATTCAAATAAACTTTCACATGACACACTCTCTGCCTCTGCCCACATGACATTCAGCTTTTCAAGATTAACCTTTAAACATCAGTAAGCAAGAAGGCCTGTCCATTAGATCATACATGGAATCTAAACCAAAAATTCTGATATATGGTTAAATCTTGATTTGTCCCCTATTAAGGAAAATAGTAACAGTCTCAAAAATCAGGGAGTGAGGCAGGAAGAGAGAGAGAGATGCCAATACATCTGTAAGCGGAGTGCAGAGATCTTTGTGCCGAGCTCATTGTAAGTGAAAATTAACAAGCCTGGGTGGAACTGAGCTGTTTCTGTAGGCTTCATGATTTAGCAGTTCAGCTATGCATGGATACATGACAACTTCATCCACACAAATTATTCTACACATACCAATTAGTTATCTGATGTTCTGCAAAGAGCAGTGCAGACACACCTTTGCTGGACTTGTACTTAGCCAGTATTAAATGATTTGGTAGAGCTCAAAGCCTACATCAGACCAAGATCAGTGCTATTTATCAAGAAAAACATTCAATTGCAATGTTATTGCAAATATTCAGTTTTAATCCATAGTGCCTCTGAAAATGAACATACAGGAACAGTAACTCTCAATGTGTTACATAAATATAAACTGGGAAAAATGAATTAAGATTATTCAGATATTGAAAATGTAGAAGACAAGCTAAGTTTTATCTAGCCTGGAAGGAACAGTATTATTAAAGGAAGATAACACAGTAGTCACAGCTGCCAACAAAATTTGGCTAAGACCAAAAAAAAAATAATAATAATGACAGGAAAAGCAAAATTGAGTCTCTGGAAGGACACAGGCACATACTGATTCACAACCACTGACTAGCTCTTTGTTCTGGACAGCTTTTTTTAAGCACAGGTCATAAATGTGCATATAAAAATCTACACATACTATAGTAACTGAGATTTAGTAATGACTGCCTATATTTCACTGCCTAGTGAACATGATTCGACACCTACTGCAACGTGTTGTTTAAATCTACATATGTTGAAGAGGGCAAAGCAAAACTTGGTTATTGAATCATAAAGTTGAAAAGGACCTCTAAGATCATCAAGTCCAAGAAAACTATATACTTTAAAATTCTTTTTAAAAAACTTGATAGTTTGGATGAGCATCCACTTTTATGCAATTCAAAAGACTATCCCAAATCTTGCTACCTTGTTTTAGCATTAAGTCTTCGGTTTGTTTTAATTTCTTCCTCTCCCTCAGATTCACCTTTAGGTAATGTAGCAGAAGAAAATTTTTGCAGCTATATCACCAGAGATAGTTCTGGAAACCTACTTCAAAGAACCAGTTTCAAATGCAAAAGTTAGTTATATCTGAGTATTCTTCTCCCCTGCACAAATATAGTACTGGCTAAATTTGATATAGAAACCTGGATTTAATGTTTAGAAAGGGAGAATATGTGTGTTGGAATCCAGAGACATGTATAATACACTTTTTTTGGACTGGCTAGAGAGAGACTATGTAAGAGCACCATCTCAATGAACTGTTTCATGACACTTAAACCATCCATAAACAGTATATCCTAATTAGACTACATTAGCCTAATTCCTAATGCTTAAGTCAACTACAAGAAATGCTAAAATACCAAGAAAACTTAGTATAAAATAACAAGCTTCTAAGAGAGTGCATGTCAAAAATTAAGGCCCTTTTTTTTCCTGTAAAGTATTTAGTATTACAAACTGTCACCAGATTTAAGAAAAAAATTAAAAATCCACCAGGACCAGAAAACATCCATGTCCAAAGCCAGCCTCCGTGTAGCACAAGTAATCCAAAAAAAGCAAATACACATTCAAGGCAGAGAGTAACTATGTATCAGGTTAAAATCACAAGCCCTTCCTTCACCAACCTTACACAAAATAACACCAACAAAACCAAGCTATGTAAGAAACTGAAATGCTACAAAAGAGTTTAAGGCTCCTTTCCTATGTTCCTTTAGTTACTTTAAGAGAAGAAACCTATTTTAACTGACTGTAGTATGCAAGACTTGTATTAGCATATAAAAACAAAGAATGACACAGCTATGGGAAGAATTCATTTTTCCCCTCACTTGCAAAATTCCTAGCCCATGACCAGTGTTTAATGTAATGCACATATTTCATAAATCATTCACTGCTTTAAAAATTCTAAGTAGATAGTAAGAAGGAGTATTTTCAAACTAAGAACTCCTTCTATTTGATGAAAAAAAATCTATGAAAAATTTAACTAGCCAAATAATGGCATGTCAAGGAAAAAAAACAAGATTGGCAACAACATTTTTAATGAATGTTCTATTCCTTGACATTAATAAAGTACAACATAAGTGACAAACTGGTACAAAAATAACAAGTAAAATCCAAAAATAAGAAGACTACTGTGATCATATTTCTATACATATTTTACTGTTGTAACATATCTAAGGAATGGTACATATCTTTGAAAAATAAGTATTACATATTGCAGCAGTGCCTGGTTAAAAATAAACAGCTGAACTTTCCTTCTTTTAAAAACATGTTGCTCAAGTGTTCTAGCATTCCTGTTTTCTTCCAAATCAGAATGGGCTTGGGAATTACAACTGAATGCCAAGTTTTTAACTCTGGTGTTATTAAAGACTCTTTTCTGTCATGTACTATGAAAAATAAAAACACAAAAAATTAGAAAGCTGAGAAGGAAAAAATCCAGACTAACAGAGAAAACAGAACAGAGAGAAGAAAATGGATTTGGCAAGACTGGGCCAACAAGGCAAAAGAACAAAACAAACGGGTAGTGAGGCTGAAAGAATAAAAAACACAAAGGGAGACCAGATTTATCAGGGAAGAGGTTGGAATCAAGATTCTAAGAGCAGCTGCTGGACTGAAGAATAAAGGGAAAGGCCTGAAACCAAACATGAAGAGAGGGGATTTGGAGAAAGAAACAAGAACCAGTTTAACAAGGAGACTGAGAAAATAAGTCCTTTATGGTTTGTATGCAGATCACCCAACCAGATTAGGTCAATCTAACAGCGGGTTGCTGTCAAAACAGACATTGACATCATCAGCCTCACTCCAGCCATGTATTTACTGTCTTGGATCAGCATCAAACTGATGTTGCAAGACAAATCAAGCAGAAACAAATGAAATTTGAAGGGATTCAGGGAGGGGAAGTTTGGGATCCCCTCAAAATTATTTTTTTAATTACTAAATTGATCTTACCTACCATGTGGCTTCAGGAGTATATACACTGACACAAGGACAGATGGCACATATAAAGAGACTAAGGAGAAAGAACTGCTTGCTTTATTTAACAGCAAAGCCTCGAATCATTCTATATCATTCATGAAAACTGCTTATTTACACATACTGGTGTAATGTGGAAAAGGACCATAGTCATCAAGAGAGATGGACAAGAAAACAGTGCTCAGGATAGGATGAAATAAAGCTTGTTACTACTACTTCAAAGCACTCCTTTCCAGTATGACTATTAAGTTCCAAGATACTTCTACTGTCAAAAACCATTCAATTAAATAAACAGGGTAAATTCCTCTTCTAAATCCTGCTTACTGAGAGCTGTCAACTACTATTGTCAGTCATAACACTAGCTTTAGTAGATTTGTATGGAAATTCCAAAGCCTGTAAATAAAATGAATCCTGAGGTAACTCAATAGACATTTCATTTCACCCATCTATTTGCCACCCCTCTACAAGTCAGTAAGAAAACCCTATAAAATTAATCATTTGAACACTATTAAAGTCAACTCCCCAGTAATAATTATTAATAGATTTGTTCTCAGAATAGTTTGCCAGCAGATTTCACATTGGAACACAGCACACAAATGATCTGATCATTATTAATTCCGTGTACCACAAGAAGTTGACATACTCCAAAAATTAATCAAAAAGTAGCAGTCATATGCTTAAGATATTTTCTTAAGACACTGCACAAACACACAATTCTAGGCTTTTAAACTGTATTCTATTGTCTTTAAAATAGCAGTGCAAAACCCTCATGTAAAGAAGAGAAATAGAGTAGTAAGCAGAGCATTAGAAAGAGGTAAGTAATAGAGGTTTCTGAATGTACAGTTTAACCATTACCCACATTGCACACCTGTAACTCATACACATCTGAGTAACAGTTAACATGTTGATTACATAAATTAAAATGCAATAGTTGAGATGACCTTGTTTTAACTTTCCCTGAACCAAACAGTTTGAAACAGCTAGAGCCCTTTATAACCCAAACCCAGTTTCTATGTAACGTGAACCTGTAATGGTCCTTTTGGGCCACAAAAATTATGTGCATTTTATCTTCTCTGCAGAAGAATACAGACAAGAGATTGATGTTTTTAGGTTGGTCTAACACTACACTAGCAAACTAAACTGTCTGATAGCAATTTACATGAAAAGGATTTAATATTAGGATTTACAGGATTTAATATTAGGTATCTCATACAACAACTGTCCTTAAAAAAACCCACCTTACCTTGACAAAAATGTGCCCACATTTGAATCTTCTCCAGAATCCATTACAATGCTGAGATCAGTAACAGCAGAACATACATTCTCTTTGTTCTAGATCAGAGAAGTAACAACAGAATAATTTAAGAGATTTCTCAAGAGAGGAGGAAAAAAGATCTAATTGCATATAAAGTATACATATATAAATATATATATTTATATAGAAACATATGCAAAAGCTGCTAAGTAATATAATCCTTAAAAATAACATTTTTAGAACTACAGCTTATCCACATGGATGTTTTCTTTTATTTCAACAGTATCCATATTGTTCATATAAGACTTTTGGAATAACACCTAAACTAGTCAGTACAGAAAACATACATGTAATAAGGAAGACTTATGAGTGAGGTTCATCTACTTTCTTTTATGTCACTTCCACTTCAAGATTCTTCTAATTTTCAAAACAGCCCCTAGCTGCCATATTTATCAGAAAACACCAATAAGGTTTTATCTGAAAATCATAATAATCCCACCATATGCCAAAAGGAATAAAAAACAGAACCAGCTTTTGTTTAATTTTTTGTTTGTTTTACAGCCTATACTTTTGCCTCAGATTCTTGTCCCTTTTTACAATAACTGTTACTCAGGAATATGCACATGGTAATTAAAAAAAAAAAAAGGTTACAAATTAAAGTATATAAGAACCTAAAAAAAAAAAAAAAAAAAAAAAAGAGAGAAAATAGTTCCTGTAGTAGAACCAAAGCCACAGAAGAATTTATATTTTTTTTCTACACATTCTTGAACACAGATGAGTAATAGATTAGACAGCAGGGATTGACAACACTTAGAATCATGGCTTGAAGACCATTGCAAATGCTTCTCTGAGACCTATGGAGGCAGACTCCTTATCTACAGAGGATCTGATGACTCCAGCTCAGGATGACTTGCACAGCATACAAAGTCTGACAAAACCAAGGTAACGTGCCACCTCTTTTACACCACAGAAACAGCCAGCTAGGCAAAACATCTGAATGGAATTCTTAGCACTCTAGTCATAAGATGTGCTTTCTCATTAAAAATAAATGAAACAGGAATTTCTAATCATATAAATAAATTACAAACTCATGTGTCTGAAAAACACAATCCTTAAGCCTGAATTTTTAAACTACTAAATTCAAAATCTGATTTAAACAGTTCTAACAATGATATACACAAGGGTTCTACTTCACAACTCTAACCAGACCATTACGTTATGATTTGTAAAGCAGCTCACACACATTAACATGTAAGTAAATGCAAAACCTTTAATAACATTCAAGTCCACATACAATCACAAAAGGAATTGTTTCAAACACAGACTAATTTCTGTAAACACACTTCTTGAGTATTTAACACTAAAAAGGAAAAAAAAAACCTTGTATGTTATGTCACAATTAAAAACTCTACACTTCATTGGTATCTGCTTCACTAATTTACCATTTTCCACATGTCCACATCCCATACCATATAAGTGCGTAAAATATCGGCAATTCAAGGTTAATTAATTTAAGGTAAACGATAAATCATCTGCATGGCATCTTAAATTGCTAGTTACAGGTGCTAAATACTATGGTTTTTTAACTAATTCGTTAAAACAATAATTTCAAAATTATATTTATTCAAATGAAGTGTGTCTGGGGGGAGCCGCGGCTTTTTCGTTTTGTTTTTTTTAAACATATGCTCGGTATTCTATATATTCCTTACGCTAAGGTACTGTATCACCCTGGCGTAGTACAAACATTACGTAGACACGTGCTGCCATCTACTGGTGCAGTAGATTTAAGCAGCACCTACATAACACCCAGTTCCTGAGATCAGCCCCATTGACACTAGAAGATGCCACCGTTCTGCAGGAGCTTACAGGTGAGAAACAAACCCGTTCAAGCTGCATAACTGGCGCAGGCTATTGCCATGCTGAAAGCTACATGCAATTTTATACAAGCAAATGGTAAAATGACAGCACTAGGACGCAAGTTTCAAGTCATTCATGAACATCATTCACCTAAACTACAGTTCCAAATTACACAATCCACATGACTCTGCTTAATTGCCTATTATGGCTTGTCATAAGGTTAGGAAGGACATCTTTACATCACAGTTTTTAATACTATGGGGTCCAGCCAAATTCAATTTTAAAAATATCTTTAAAGCTGAACTGAAAATCATGTTCACTTAAGAAGGAAAAAATATTCATACAAATTGGGGTAGCTGTTGTTTGCCTCTGCTTATCATTTTGAGTTCTGTGCTAAGAACAGATTCTTAAGAGGAGGCTTCATTTGCAAAAATAAATTTTTTAAAAAATCTATAAATATTGGTGTAACTTCTGTGCAGCTCTATGATGTGATGGCTATTCACACTAGGCAAGTGAATAGAAATATAACCAAAGCAGAAAAACCTCAGGTGTTCAGATTTGCAGAGTTTTAGGTTTTTCCAGTCTCCACTATTAGGTATCTGACTAGAGGAGAATGCTGTGTGAATTCTGTGACTGAATGTTGAGCCTGACCTTCAGAACTATTTTTCCTTGGGTGTGCATGGAATTCAGAAGTCGGGCCCAGCTGCTATAGAGTAAAAACAAACCACTGAGGCTTAGATTAAGGCAGTTCAGGAAATCCAAATCACAAAATGCATGTTGAAGGTTTCAGCTGGAAAAGGAATTATTGACCTTTGAAATTGTTTGTTAGCTTGCCTTTTGATTTTGTTTACCTTAAACATACATTCATCCTTACCTGCATCTCAAGAAGCTGAAATTCCAACTGAAAAGACATGGAGTGGCAAGTCCCTGATATTCTGTGCTTCTGCACTGTTCTGTTTTTAGCTGTTATAAAATAAAGCCAACAATATCAATACTTGATTATAATTCTATTCAACAACTACTGCATTTCTTCCATTAGTCATATATAAAGTATCAACTGATGCTATCCATCATATAAATAATGAAGCTGAGGTAAACATGTTAAAGAAAAAACCAAAACAAAAAAAGCCCACCACAACTAACTTGACTACTTCACTGTAGCCAAGTTGTTTCACTTTCCCACTATGCAAAATACCATATTTACTCAAACTATTTTATCAATAATGAAAATTCTACTATCTCAAAATTATTGTCTTTCTGCTGACAATGAAAGTATACTTAAAACATGCATTTGCAAATGTAACAGGCACAAAAAAATGCTTACTTTTTTCGATTATTTTCTTGGAATGACTTGTGAACTGAATACCAATAAATTTCATTAGAAATGAGAGATCTGTCTCTAGACTTTCAAGTTCAGCTTTCAGATCTGGTGGAGGTTCATGTCCCTTAAATTCTCCCTGAAATTCTCTTTCAAATGATTCTCTAGAATTGAAAAAGAAAACAAAATGAAAAGGGTAAAAAAACCACACATAAGAGCACGTTTTATCACATCAGTACAGCAATAGCACTAAATAAAAGGCATTTGTAATGTGACTTGATGATTGTCTGACTGAGTTTTCAATGACTCAAATTTCAGTTGGATCATATTACTAGGAACAGTAAACTGTTCTAACTTACATAAATACTTTATATTCCCTGCCAGGTAAATAGTCTTTATTGTAAGTCTTGAGATGCAAGTATGCACTTTGAGGAAAACATAAACCGAAAACAAGCTGTGATGCCTTTAGTCATCTAAATTACTTATTTTATCTACAGTGTGCATTTACTGTAGAAAATCAGTAAAATAATGGAATAAGAAGCTCTAACATGTTACTTCTTTAGCATATTACTAGTCACACCCGCACACATCTCCTGTTCCAGACAGGTACATTAAACATGCACTGAACTGTTTCACAGTACATAATGGTAAATATGGCCTTTGCAGTCAACAATTTTGAAGGGCCTGCAGAGCAAGGTACCCAATATCATGCTCTGACCCCTCTGACTTCCTTCTAAAAAAGAAAAAAAAACCCCACAGATGAAACAAAACCCTCAGAACCCACAAGCTATTTACACAGGGTAGTAAAAAGAGATAATTTGTTTGTGATCTCTTACCGTATATATAGCCTATGTACTCAACAAAACCAGCACTGTAAAAACAACTTAAGTCCTAATTTGAGAAAAAAGCTTATCCTAAACAATTCTGATGAAGAAACACTATTAATCCTACATGTGAAAAAGGGCTTACATTGACGTTAATATCGCCTCTTCAGAAAAAAAGGTGGATTCTTGTTGGATATCTTCATACTTTTCAGCCAAAAGTTGAATTTCTTCTTTCAGTGACTGGATTTCATCTTCATAAGCTTGACAGATGCTGTCCATTTCTCAGTGTTACTAGATAAAATAATATAAACACATTTTTAGGAAAAAAAAGCATTTTCCAAATATATTCTTTTTATCCAAGGAATGCAATGAAGAAATGGAAGCATAACTTAAGCCCATTATTTCTCCTACCCAACCCTAACTCAGCAACCCAATTAAATAGGAATTCTGCCACCAAATTGAAAACAGGATCAGGCTTGCAGCAAAACACTCTTCATACTATAGTACCCTGTCACCAACATAGCTCCTACATAAACTTAGAAAGCCCACTTAGACACTGCTCTGCAAGTAGATACTACAAGAGCAGAAAAGCTGCTTTTCCATAATTCTGAATGTGACAAAGGTTCCTAAGAAACCTGATGCTCACTCTGCTAAACGCATCATGAACAGGAAAGATTCTACACCCACTGAGTACAGGAAGCTACCAAACATCAGCAAGAATATGACAAACAACAGATTTCTGACTTTCCAAGAAAAAAAGGAAAAAAGTTTTCTCCAAAATAGACAAAAATTGAAAAAAAAAAAATCGTTTTAGTTTATTAATTCCTCAGAGAGTTAACTGAGTCCAAATATTATTATTAAACCAATTTTAAGACCCAGACTTCTTCATAGCCTCCAAATACATAGGTTAAATCAAGAATTTAATAAAGTCAAAGGCTTTCTTTAAGAATCTTTTTAAGGAATCATGATTTCACCCAGTAGAGTATCCAGCTGCTTTACATTTGCTGGAATAGAACATTTCTCTGCAGGTAGAAAGCAATCTTAATCAGATACTGCAACTCAATCCAGCTTTGACCAATTCACCTAACGATCCACCTGTTGAAATGAAGCACAGCTGTTTCATCTCACAGCACAGCAAGACCTGCCTTTCAAATAGCCGTAAGGAGACACAAAATCCAACCACGTTTCACAAGTAATTCAAGCAGAAATAAACATTAAGAAATTTCTGACACTCAGCCTAGATGTGATATATTCAAAGGGCTGCAGAGAACACTATGCAGATCAAGCACTAATGTAATAATACTTTCAACCAGGAAAAATAAATCTAGATTTATGTTTGTTTTTAAACAACCCCCACTGTATCTGCAAAATCCACATTAAAACAGTTCAATAAGAAAGGATGAAGGGGGAAAACGGCATTTTATTGGTTTATTGCTTAAGAAACAGCGTATGAATAACTTGCATAAGAAAACACCATTCAAAGCGTTCTGCATTAAAAACTTACTTAGTAAAGAAAGAGTATGCAATTAAAGAACCACTGAGATTGTACCTAGTTGTGACTTCTGAAATGTTAAACCACTCTTGCACGACGTATGACAACAAACAAGTCCTGTGGGGACAAGAAATGGAAGTTCTCCAACTTCTAACCCATCCTAGGACGTTTTGGGGTTTTTTTTTAACTGGATACATTGGAGAAAGCTTTAGTCATAATAAAGAGACGTTCGGAAAAAGAAGCTTTACAATAGCCAGAACTTCACCCTATGTTGTTTGCTAATTCTTCTTTCAATAGCTGCCTGTTTTGAGCACTCTAACAGAAAATATACGATGCTTAGAGCTATTTTAACTCTAGTGGTTTTACTAGGCTGCAAAAGACTCAAGAACTAGTTATGACTTCAAAGAGCACACCCCGGAAAAAAAAAAATACCCGTACGCACAAATTAAATGAAACATTACTTTAACCACAATCAGTGTTTTCTCCTCAACCTAAGCAGAGACAGACGCGTATATATTTGTACATTAAAGATAAATATTTCATATTTCTACGTACCTGCCCATATACTCCCCAAAATACTTTGCTTTTATGCTGCCACAAGACGACTGAAGGGCATTGAGTAGCCTGTGAGAAGCGAGCTGCCCAGGTTCTGCGTTTCGTTGCTTTGCTTCTCGCCTTCACATCTCACAAGTCCACAGCCGGAAACACGGCTGAGAGTGCCGGGGCTGACCCAACCTGCCCCAAAAGGTACCAGGTGAAGCTCAGGAACGCCAGGTCGCACAAAGCCGACGGGGAGAGAAGCCCGTAGCCTCGTCTGTCCCCGCAGCCGGAGAAGCTCCCCCGGGCCCGGCGCTGAGGGAAGAGGCTCCCGCCCGCCAACGGCTGCGGCGCGCGGAGCTACCTCAGAGCAACCGCCACCGCGCGCGTCTCGCGCCTTCGAACTGCGCGCCCAAGCAGCGGCAGCGGCCACGGGCGCTACCACAGCTGCTGCCCCAAGTAGGGGGAGTCAGCCGCGCCTCTCTCCTCCCCTTCCGAAATAACAGAGACGCTTGAGAGAAGCTCCCTTGGTGACCATTAGAGATGGAAGGGAAAAGCTTTATTGTGTAAGGTATTGCCTTAATTTTTTTTTTTTTTTTTTTTTTTTACTTATATCTTGCTTAAAACCCCCCTGGGCGTTAGTTACGCCCGAGCCCTCCCCTCTCACAAGACCCAACCCGTGTGCTCAGGTTACACTTGTCCGGCTGGAAACAGAAACCCGGAAGACAAGAGGGAACGCTCAGAAACCGATGGTAGCACGAGGCGGAACCCTTTGTTTCTGAGTCAGCGCTAGGAAGGGATACGAGGAGGAAAGTAAACGGCGGTGCGCCAGGAGGAGCGCACATGGAAGCGGTGAGGGCGGCGGGGAAGGTCCGGGCAGGGGCGGCCCTGAGGGGGGACCCGGGCCGTGAGGGGGGATCCGGTCACGGTCTCTTGTGGTAGGCGGGTGTTTGGGCCGTGGGCGGCCAGCAGCAGAACCCTGGTTCCTCGCAGCAGTGTGGTGTTAACTGGGTCTGGAGTGGAGCAGGGCGCAAAACCGAGTGGGCAGCCAGGAGCGCTCTCCTGGGTAGGTTCAGGGTGGAGGAACTGAGGTGAAGAGATTTGTTCCGTGATTGGGTGTTATCAGTGTCTTAATCCCTGCAGTGCGGGTTACTGAGCTGTTTTATTCCCTTTTTAGAGAGGAGCAGGCTGTGTGGTACAGGTGTGGCAGCTTGACGTCTCGGCATGGAGCAGAAACAAGTTGCAAAGCGGTTGTATATTGGAGGGCTGGGCCATACCGTTTCACAGGATGAGCTGCAAGAAAGAATTGGCAAGTTTGGGGAGGTTTTGGACGCAGAGATTATTACAAGAAAAGATGATCAAGGTAACGGTTTTACATCATTTTTCAAAAGTGAATTGGTTTTCAGTTTGTAATGTGAATTTGAATTTTTGCTTCAGGGACACCCTATCTTCAGGAAACATTAATTTTTACTGAAAACACTGAAATGATATAGAAACTAACTGTTTGTCTTTGACCAGGGAACCCTGTGAAGACTTTTGCTTACCTTACTGTCAGCATTTCTGATGCAGATCTTAGGAAGTGTAAGTACATAATAATTTTTTTAAGCAATATATATGTGTTTGAGCCAAATTACATTACTGATGTTGAATCTAGTGTTTAAATTCAGACTGTGGTTAAGGTGGACCTTATTTCATTCTGTTGTCATATTTGTTCTATCTAAACTGAAATTTTATAGTTTACTGCAGTTTGCAGTAAGGAGATGGAAGCAGATTAAATACATTCCATGGTACCAAAATAGATGATTTATGAGTTTGTTCTAAGCCTTTTATGAACAGGTACAGCAGATGTGCTTCAGACACTTTCCATGGGCCCATAAAACCTTAGAAGTGACTTAATGTAAAAGGAAACCCCCTAGGGTTTGTGTAAAGCTTGCTTCTGGTAAAGCAGTTTTACAGATAACAAAGTAGTTGGACAACAAAACTACTTGCAGGGTTACAGAGCCTCCTGTGTAATTTGTAGCAGCAAAATGGCAGGTAAAGCTACCTACACCCAAAGATAGGGATTGGTGACATGGCCCTTTATCTGGGGAATGTTGCCACCAGGAAATCTGAAGTACAGAATAGTTATTCAAGGAGAACCTCTCCAATAGTAAGGTAGAAACTTCAGGGTCCGTGTATCTGAGTTTTCATGTTTGTACTTGAACCAAACCATGCAGACTTGGATGATCCTCTTTGAAGTCAGAACTTTAATTTTGTAGTTAGACCTTGTGTAAGATTCAGGGATTACACCTTTGATACACACACCTAAATCAGATGAGTAATGGAGTTTAAGATCATGCTAAAGAAACTTCAAACTGTCACAGACAGAGGCTGGGTTAGGTCTAACTTGTATTTGTTTGAATGTAGAAAATACTTTTTTCTTACCTCCTCATTTTGCAGGTATGTCAATATTAAATAAGACAAAGTGGAAAGGGGGGACATTGCAAATTGAGTTGGCCAAAGAAAGCTTTTTGCACAGGTAAAAATCAATTTTAAAAACATATGTTCTTGCCCAGGGAAGCTTTTTTGTGATTATCTGATAACATTATTACTGTGCTTTAATTGCTCCTAGTTTTTTTAGCTTTTATTGACATTGGTGGCGTGTTGATGCATATTAGATGCTGCAGCATGTTTTGCATTATTCCCTTAAAGGTAGCAGATACTTTAATTCCTTAAGTCACAAATGATTACTGTTTGGTCAGAGAGGAACTTAACTATAACTTAACTATAACTTAGCACATAGGCAGCTCTTTTTTTATATATGATTCACTTTTTGGTACAGACTCGCTGTGGAGAGGGAGGAAGCAAAGCTGCAGAAAGAAAAGCCACAGAGAAATGAAAATGCATGTCTGTTAGAATCCCTGAAAAAGGCTGGAGTTGTAGACTTTCACATGAAAGCAGTACCAGGTACAGAGGTGCCAGACCATAAGGTATGGTGGGGTAGATGTGTAAACAATTTTAAATAAGCATGATTGGGTGCAAGCTTATTACATCTAAATTTATGCCAAATCTCTACGCATCATGTAAAAAAACATCTATTAAGTGTCACAGTCCAACTTGTGAAAGGTAGTTTGAAGAAATATCTGATGTGTTGGCATGTAGAATGCTCCTGTTGTTCCTTGAAACAACTGAAAATAATCTTGATCCTAATGTCCTCTTTGTTATGTTAGAGTAGTAAAGGCTTTGTTAGCCATTTATGTAGTGAATATCTTCATGTCATCCTTAAAAGCATGTAAGGAGGGCATATGTCTTATTTTTATACAACATATATATTTTGATAGCTGGGTTGTCAGGAGCAAATCTGTGCACATGCAGGATCAAGGTCTACACATTCTTACAAAAGTAAGTTTTAGAATATAAACAATTGAGTGTGCAAATTTAGGCAACAAAAATTGTATTTCCTACAAAGTTTTCAAAAATGTTGGCTAAGCACAGAATGTTTCAGCAGGTGATGGAGGGGATTTTTAATTTTTTTAGTGGAAAAGAGGAAAAGGGCAAAAGAAAAGTGATCTTTCTCACAGTTCATAAACCACAAACTTTAGATTAAAAATAGTACTTGTAAAGACATTCAGTTCTTTATTGTCACTCTTTGCAAGGTTGTAGGAATTTGGGGGTTTTTGGTTGTTTTGGTTTGTGGTTTTGGTTCGTTTTTTTTAGAAGGAAGCAGGCTAAGGTGCATAGTACAAATAGGACTCACTTAAGAAAGCAGACAGAATTAGTCACTGATGGTTCTTCATTTGTGTTTCTGTTATCAAAGAACAAATGTCTTCTTTTATGCCAGAGTTACTTCCATTCCCTTTTTTTTTAACGGATTATTTTTATTGTCTTTTAGAAATGGGTTGTTGGTAAATTTGGCAGAGTCTTGCCTGTCCTACACCTTAGGAATCAACAGAATAATAAAATATCCTTTTCCTGTTTGTTGTCCAGAGGCACAGTTACTCCCTCCCTTCCTGCCTTTCTCCCTCCCTCCTTTCCCTTCCCTCCCTCCCTGCCTTTCTCTTTCTTTCTTGCTGGGAAACATTTGCTTAGTGGTCTTAATATTGGCTACCATGTCATAGGTAATTTATTGAATCCCCTAAGTAAATCTTGCAGTAAGTTTGTGTGATTTGAACAAATGTAATTTTAGACTGCAGGCCATATGCTGAAAGGCTTATGGTCATGAAATTAAAGAGGACTCTGTCTTTTCATGCAGCATTTAGCCTGTTCATGAAGACTGGAACTCTGCTGAAAGAATCAGGTTGTTTTCATTCCTTAACTCAGACTAACATTGTGAAATATGACCCATCAAAATATTGCCATAACCTCAGGAAGCTGGAGCCAGACATGACACGTGTGGTTCCTGTATCTGAGCTTACCTGGCACTTGGAAGAGAGAGATGACAGCAGCAGAAGCAAGAAGCGGCAGGGAGAGTTTGCTGTGACTAAGAAGCCACCTAAAAAACTGAGGCCACTGGGCCAGGAGGCTCTGAATGGAGCAGTAGTTCTGCCCTCTGGGTGCCAGTCACCTTCAGAAAGCACGAGCTCACCAGAGCTGGATCAAAGATCAAAATCCAAACCCAAGAAATCTAAATTGCCTCCATCAAGCAGTCTTACCAGGAAAGTACTAGAGAGAGGTTTATTGTCAGATAAAAGCAATGTTTTGGGGGATACAGCTCAAAATAATATGAGGGTTTCTGATAGTGACATTGATTCTGAAGAGGAAATCAGAGCAATGGTAAAAAGAGACAGAGAAACAGAGACAGCTGAAAATGTTGAGTCTGAAAGTGACCGCTTGGAAATTGTTGGGGATAATTTTGAATTAAAATACAACAGCCACTGGTCCTTAAGCAATCCAGGTGCCACGAGGAAAGCTATCAAAGGAAGGTATAGAGAGCAAGAGACTGTGGAATGTGATAATGGTTATGATTCAGCAGATACAGATGAAATTATTGCTGAAAGTAAAACTCCAGATCTAAGGAGCGGGAAAACTTCAGTTTTAGAAGATTCGAAACAAGTGATGGTAGAAAATAAAGAAATACTAACTAACAAAAATTATGAGTTGATAAATGACTCCTCAGTGGAAACTCACAATTTAAAAGAATCAGTTGAAAGCAAAGGGAAAAATAAAAAATGCAAAATTGCTGCCTTGCAAAGTACAACACAGGCAGGTGATAGTGAAAGCTCTTCTTCAGAGCCTGAGGAAGGGGAGTCTGAAACCAGTTCTGATTATGAATCCATGATGCAAAACTGTTACCACTTAGACCTGACTTTAGATGACCTAAAAGCATTGACTGCTGAAAACACTGGGACTGCAGCAGAAGATTCAGATAGTACACAGGGTTCTAGCCAGCCAACTATTCAAGAAAATCCTAAGGGTAATGTTGTAAATAAAACAAAACTTCTTAAATGTTGCCCTGAAGTTAAAAAAAAATGTATCTCTCCTGAAGATGTAGTTGCTTCAATTTTAGCAGGGGTGGAGAGTGCTGATGAAGAGAGCTCCAAAGGGCAAAAGAATTCGTGTGTGAAATACAAGCCTTTCAGAGGAATAGGGTCCCTTTGTGATGAGGAGTTAATTAAATCCAGTGATTTAAAGAAGAGGTCTGTAGAAAGTGTAGATCCTGGAGCATGTATTTCTTATTGTGGGGAGAAGTCATCTAAAAGACAGTCACAGAGCCATCCACTGTATCCACAAGAAGTCAGTAGTAAAAAGAGACAAAAAATGCCTTGTGAACATCACAAAGAACTGTCAGGTGCTGCCTCCTCATCAGCAGGCAGAGGTTGTCCTGTTTCCAGGCCTGCCTCACAAGGAAAGAGCAAAGATGCAAGTTCTTTGCAAGACCACCAGAATTCAGACTGTGGAGATGCTGTTCTTAGCACAGATGAGGGTGAAGATGATATCAGTAACATGGATAGTAATGGTGCAGTGTCACACAAGTGTGTTAAACAACAGTTGAAGAACCCCAGACTGCATTCAAAAAAGTTGAAGGGGGATGTAAGCAATAAAAATCCAGAATGTGAAGCTAACAAATGCGAGAATGGCAAAACAAGCCTTCTGGAAAATAAAGAGTTATGTCTTCATTCTGCTGCCTTGAGGCAACCTGATCTAGAAAAGAAACAATTGCAGGACAACCAGAGGAGGCTGGCAGCTCTAGAAGAGAGACACAAAGAGAGAGAATTACAGAAGAAACTCATTCAAGGAGCCCTCTCAAATCTGGTAATTACACTCACTACTTCTGTCTGAATAGTATGCAGTAAAAGAAAAAGGGAAATTAACACATGTGGTGTAAGATACGTTAAAGTTATATTTTGGAGTTTCTGATTACCTTGCCAGTTTTCTTTTGAGTGTACATAAAATGATGAATTCCTAGTTCTTGCAATGTTTTGAGAATTGCATGAGGAATAGCAGATTCCTCCTTTAATCTTATGGCAATATCTTTTAGATGCTTAATGTATGACTGTAGCAAGTATTAAATATGTTTGACTTGACAGTTTCACTCTTACATAGGATAGCCAGCCAGCAGGCAAGCATAAACACATCATATTCAATTCAGATGTGGAAAGTGAAGCTGAAGTAGATGAAATGTTGAAAGATACAAGTTTGAGGAATACGAATGGAAAAGTAAGTATTACTAGAAAAAAGGCTGCTATTCTTTAAGGTAATTCCATATCAGTATGATTATATCTCTTATTCTGAGGACTTTTTCATAGTGCAGTGACAGAAAAAAGTAGGTAAGATTTGAAATAATATGAATTATTGGTTTGTTTTTTGGTTTTGGTTTGGTTTTTTTTTTGGTTGTGTGAAACAGAAGAACTGAACCACGCATCTGATAAAACTGGAGCACTTATATTTGTTATAAAAGGTACTCTGATGAATGTTTAACTTATAGGGCTTACACAGAATTGGTTTTGACACTTTGCTGCTTTTAGTCAGAGAAAGAGGAGATTGTATCTCTGCTAAAGCTTCAAACCACCGTGTTTGAGTTTGTTGGGCTTTTTCTTGACAAATATAAAATTAGGACCATTCTCATTACATAATAAAATTTTTTTCTTGCTTTTCTTCATGTCTAGTACTTCTTTTACATAGATCTCTCTTACCCTGTATTTAAAATTCCGGCCTTGTATTTTCCTTTTTCTTGAAAAAATCTCTAATTCTATGCAAAAATGTTTTGAAGCCATGGAGTGTTTGCCTTTTGTAATCATAGATATTTATCAACTGGTTTAAAATGTGCTCTGGAGATTATAACGTAAATGAGGCCCCTTCAGAAAGGGTGTAATAACACATAGGTAATTTCAAACCAATCTCTCTAGTGATAATCAGAAATTTGGGGGTTTTATACCTAACTATCATGTTGTAAAACCTGTTATCTTTAACATGGATATTTTGCCTGTGCTAAAATTAAGTCATAATGGTAAAACACAATTGTACAAGGTGTGCATGCAATAGAAACATAGGGGTCATTAATGAGCTGGTTGGTTTAGAAATCCACTGTTTCAGATAAACTGGAAAGCTCACGAACAAAGTTCATTCTGGTTTATTTTCTCAACTTTACATAAAGAGCTGATTTTCTTTATTTTCTTTTTGTTTAAGGACAAATCAGCTGCTAAAACTTCCAGCAGACTGTTTGAAAGCAGTGAGGATGAGCAAGATGATACAGACAATGAGAGATTCAAAATTAAGCCTCAGTTTGAAGGCAAAGCTGGTGAAAAAGTGAGTGAACCCATTAATGTAATTTAATTTTCTTCTAGGTCTCCATAACACCACAGCAGAAGAACATAATGGGTAGGATTGCATAATTGCTGAATATGATTTTCACAGATTTGCAAATAAATTCTCTTAAGAAGAGGAAAAATAGCCATGGAGGAGGACACTGTGTGTGTTGGGGAGTGGGGAAAAAGGTTCTCTGATGTTGTTATCGTTGAATACAAAGAAGTTTCTGGAAAGGGCACCAAGAGCTAGAAATTATTAGTGTGTTGCCATAATTAGAGGTTTTTAAAAGTTAATAATTTTGACAATTTTCTTTTCTAGTGCTAAGTAGGATCTATTTCATTTTGTTTAGCTCTTGCAATTGCAATCTCGATTTGGCACCGATGAAAGATTTCGCATGGATGCTCGATTCCTTGAAAGTGACAGTGAAGAAGAAGGTATCCCTGCTCATCTTTCCTGGATAATGATAGTAATAGAGCTATAATGTGGAGCCTTAATTTTGGATGCTAGAAGCAACTCGGGGACCACATTTGCTCCTTTTGTAATTCCTTAAAAAACAGCCCAACTCTCTTGTGTCTGTACATATTGGTAGCTGAGTTTTATTAGATGTATGTGTTGCAAAAGTACTTGTAATAGCTGAATGAGGCACGTACTTGATTGATAAACATGACATTTGAAAATACTTTTTAATACAGGATGATACCAGAATGTGTTTATCCATGTTTTCCACACAAGTGGTGACTTACCAAAATAACATTTTAGATCATTACGGTATTTTAAACTGTTTCTTTTGTAGTCATCCTGCTATCCATGGCTAATTTGGCAGCCTTATAAAGACAGGTTTTTTGGTTTTTAATTTATTTTTAACAGCAGAAGGCAGGAAAGATGAAAAGGTCAAAAATATTTTAATGTAAAAAAAAATTTTTGCCCCCTATCAATCCAAAAATTGTTAACCTGGATTTAAAGATTCAGAATTTGGTTTTGAAACTTAACTTTTTGTCTAATTCTGCTACTCCTGTTGTTGCTTTTATATGATCTTCTGTACAGCATCTGTGAGTAGCAGAGTAGTTGCACAGTTACACGATGTACACAGGGAACAGCTTAAATATCTGATATTCACATGAAGTAGATTTCCATGATTCCATTTCTTATCAAAGATATTTTTTTTGTACAAGGGAAAAAGGTTCTTAAATTGCGTTAAAATAGAGGAAGTGATGTATTAATATATATATGAGCTCTTGTAGTACTATAATTATGTTATATATCAAACATTACAGGCTTGCTCAAGTTATAGCAAGGAAAAAAATAATGTATTTATTTTTCTCTTAGCAAAGACAAATATGCTGAAGACAGATGAGGAGGAAGAGCTTGCTGCAGAGAAAAAGAAAAATCTGGAAATACTGGGAAGCCTCTTGAATATCAACCTGGAACACCATAAGCCAACTAAAACAGCCACAAGTGCCAAGAAATTCAAGTATGAATCATCCATTATCAGAAAAGAGAGAATTTTAGGAAGGCTTAGTTTTTGACAATGTTTCACAAGTAAATTTTCTGCCTAGCTGACTGAGAAAAGTATTTCCTCCTCTGTTGTTTGCAGTCAGTCTTTAATGCAGTTTCCCAGCTTGAGTGTCCCAATAGATTATACTACTGGTAATTAGCATTATTTTAGGGAAGAATATCAGATACCTGTTTGATTTTCATCTAGCAGATTTTGAATCTTTGAATCTTCTCCTTTCTTTTTTAATAGAGATATTAATGCCCTCCGCTATGATCCCACAAGACAGGACCACACAATTTTTGAAAAGAAACCAAGTGCTACAGAAAAAGAGAGGTAATATTATGGCTTTGTAATTATATTTACAGTGGTTCTTCCCATGGAAAAGTGGCTATAGCAGAAGACTGGGTTAGAAACTGTGCAGACTGCTGGTTTTTTGTTTACTTCTCATTGTTATCGATAAAATCAAGATGTAATTGTGACAGAACACCACATAATGTAATTTTCTAGTACATCTACTCTCTGCATGCCATTTTCTGTCTTCCATTGTCACCTTCAGCTTATCCCTTTGCTTCAGGTCATGGACTTCCAAGATTTGCTGATTTGTGAGAAAAATAAATTAGGTCTCAACATTTCTTTTGCCAGAAAATAATTGTTTTACATATCTTAATTTATATGCTATCAAATATTAAGTGAAAAGTCAAAATGTGGATAATTATGAAGTATTGTTTCTGTCTCTAGAATCAAACCTCAAATGATTCCCCACTGCTTACCCTTAAAGAGTGAATCAGTTGCAGTAGATGATAAGAAATTAATCAGCAGTCAAAACCAAAAGGAAGCTTTCCCATAAACCACTTTTTGCAATGGTAAACATCCTATTGGGAGAACCTTGAATTGCCAAGAAAGAAGGGAGGCAACAACCACACAAACCTTAAAAGTGGACTAGTCATTAATGTGCTAAGATAAAATAGGAAGACATTATTAGCAAGGTGGTCTTTTAGGGAACCTTTTTTTAAAAAATATATGTTATGCATTACTGTCCTTTAACAATCTAATTTCAGTAAAGCTAAAAGGAAGAAGAAGAGGGAAGAGAGTCAGAAGCTGCCTGAAGTGTCTAAAGAAACATACTACAAAATTTCTGTTGATTTAAAAGAGTTGTTTGGATCTTCAAAGAGCATCTCAGAAAAAAATGAAGAAATACCCTCGGGCAAAGATGATGCAGAAGACTCTTCCAAACCCAACCAATTGGGATCAAACACTGGGAGTAATACAGCTGAGGATTTTAGTGATTTCAGGTTTAACTTCTTTGGAGACACAGAGGAGTCAGTCATAAAAGAAGGTAAAAGAAGAACATACATAATGGTTCGGTTTCTAACAAGCACCTTGGTTTAATAATGACTGTTCAGTTGGAGTGACTTGACAGAACCCTTACAAGAAGCTTCAGAAGGATTCCTGCACTTTGTCTCCTATGCTGTGCTCATACTTGGTGGTGAATTTTGAGGGTGAATTTGTGCCGTATGAGAAATCAAACTAAATTGATACTATTTGCCCACAGGATGACAGAAAACCTGGGGGGGAGGTTTCCATTCTTCTTAAATGTGTCTTTTTCCAATTCTAAGTAGTTCAGTCTGAAGCAGAAATTTTTAATGGCAGGTAGGGTAGATCAATCTGATCTTTTTTTTTTACTATTATTTGTAATATTATTGCAGAGCCCTACGTAATTGAAACAATAAAACCTGTAAAAGTCTCATGGCAAGAAGATCCACGTTTCCAGGACAGCAGTTCTGAGGGTGATGATGAACCAGAGGCATCAGAAAGTGAAAGGGACAAAGAAATGCAAGTTATATTTGTATTTACTGTCTACTTGATTGTAGTAGTATGCTACGAGAACATTAATAGCTGCACTCAGGTAATGGGAAACTAACACATCCATTCCACATCTCAGAGCAATGGAAGTCTTCTTAGGAAAGCATTTTTTGCTGCACAGATTGTAATATTAAAAAAATCCCAATAGCACACTTGACTTAATTTGAGTACAAAATTAGAGTTCTATTTCAGTGCATGGGAACTTAGCTGGATAGTAGGTTTAGCCAATATATTGTTTTCTTAAACATTTTTTAGTAATGTTCTTCAGTGCAAACTCTTTTCTCTGAAGCATTACAGCTTTAATTTGTGTTGGAATTTGAGAGTGACTTTTGTGATATTAAAATTCCTTTTTGTTTGCATAGGTTTTTCTCTTCACCACAGACAGACAGTGCTAGATGTTTTTTCTTCTCCAAAGATGATGAACGACTAAGAGGTGAGGTATAACAGAACTTACCCCTTTTTTTTTAATCCTTACTGGAATTCAGTAAGAGGAAAATACTACCTAATACTTCATGTTTTTTAGTTAGAACACAGGTGGGAAGTTTAAGAGGAAAAAAATATTGCAAATTTCCATCACTACTTGTGGTATGAATTCTGGTAGCACATCGCATGAGCAAGTCCTGGTAAAATAAATACTGAACAGATATTTTACTTTCATATTTTCCTTTTCATGTAATTGCCTAGTCTGTGACTGGTCTCTAGGGCTTGCAAAAAAAAATATTACTAGACATTTTTTTACTATTTTGGGCATGTTTATGATATTTTAACTTTTTTTTTCTGTGTTTATAGTGTTAATCATTAGGATTATTGAATATTTGTATCAGCCACATAATTCTCACATGTTTCTTCATCCTGAATCACAAGGAGTTCTTTCTTGTGAATGTATTAAATTTCATAGTTAAAACCAAATAAGTTAACAAAAGAAAAAAAAAAAAAAAACATATCACCAAAACTCTTGATACTTTATACAATAGATTACAGCCTTAAATTATGTTGGCTTCCTGAGATACATTAGGTAACTATCATTCAATACATGTGTAAAAGTTACTGTGTTAATACACTTATTGTACTGTAATCTTTGAGCTTATCTGATTTACAGCGCCTGTTAAAAATGAGCTCTGAGTCCTTAGCAGGCCTAAATTTTCTTGGGAGGCATGATAATGGTGCTGAGCTTTTAATGAAACAGATTTTTCACTTCAATTTCTGTTTCATCATATTAAGGAAGCCTGCTATCACCTTTCATTTTTCTTGATACGCAGCGCTTTAATACGTAATATTTCTGAGAACCATGCTGTGGGGGCAAGAGAGGAATATGAACAGGCCTGACTATTGCTGGCATGAGTTTTACGTAACATTGACAAACGACAGCATATTCAGGGTGTTTAACCTCAATAATTTATTTTTTGTTTTGTGCAGAAGGTCCTAAATTATTTTGTAGATCAGTAGACCTCAGTGAAGAAAAAGATGGGTGGGAAGACAGACGTAGATTATTGATTGAGGTGAGTATTTTGTCATCTGTTGCTTGCAACTGCCTGAAATTCCACCAGGAGGAGGGAACATGGCTGCTTTAAAAATAATTCAGAATTTTTCAAAGGACTTAAAACTTTCTAATTAACGGGGAACTAAAAATTTCTGATATAAAAGTGTTCATAACATGTTGTGACGTCCAGTCAGGTGAATTACTGAAAATCTGTATAGAGGGGAATCAGTTACTGTACTGCATGTAAACAGAAGACTTTGAGACAAACGGGTGAATTAACAAACTTTTCCTAATATTATATTAAAATTTGAATGTTTCCAGGAGTGCCGGAAGAAACATAAGGATGCAAGAAGGAAAGTGAAACCAAAACAATAAATCTTTTCTATCTTACTGGTCAGTAAAGTTCCATGTTTGTTGTTTAAGGAGGTTGTAGAAGGATGCTACTTTCAAAACTGTAGTCATTCAAGATTCAGCAGGAATAATACTGGAATGACTCTTAGACTTGCTTTCTAAAAGTGTTTATGCTGTCAACTCAAGAGTTTGTACAAAGGTATGATTTTTTTAATTATTATTTTTCTCTTTATGGTTTAAATGTGACTTGCTGATTTCCCTGGAGGTCTCTGGCCCAAGCCAGTGAGAGGCCACCACCCTTGGGGTCTGCCCAGAGGAGACTCCTCAGCCTTCCAGGCCAGGAGAGCACTGGCAAAGGACTCTGAGCCAAGAGGAGAGCTTTGGTAAGATCTGGAGAGCTGAGTAACTAACTCGCCACAAGAGCTTTCCTTCCTCACTCCTCCAGTAGGGAAGTCCCATAAATCACCAGCCCAGCCATAGGCCAGGGTGAGAACTGCCCAGGAGAGGGGCTGCCCTGCTCCCTCTGCTCCTGGGTGCCCCTTTCTGGCACCTCCGAAGCTGCCCCACAGCCACTTGCATTTTCCAGCCCCACCAAGAAAGGGCTCACACTGGCTTGGAAAAAGGCCATTTATTGCCATGGGAAAAGGCCATTTCCACCGTAACATCCCAGCTTCCAAAGCTGCTTTATCTGCTGGAGGCAGCACACCAACAAAGAGCTAAGGAGTTCAGGAGAAAGATGTTGGGCCATGTGTGCCATTTAGGTGCAGTGCTGAGGCCCTGTACCGTGCCCCAGCCACCGACAGCCTGTGAGCAGATGGGATGCGTGAGCCCAGGCCAGGCTCAAAGGTCACTTCTGTGCCCTGTGCTGGACAGCCCAGAACTGGAGCCAGTCCTGCCAATGCTGCCTTCCCAGTGCAGCACGGAGGGGAAGGATCCCCTCGCCCACCCTATGGGCAGCGCTCCCCGAGCCCTGGGCAGGAGCAGAGGTTGCCCTTGGCCAGGGCTGGAGCCCTGCCATGGCCTGGCCTGAGCAGCACCCTTCAGCCAGCAGTGCCACCCTCAATGGCTGCCCTGGGAACATGGCCTTTGACTCGGCACTTGATGCAGAAGAAACGCCGCGGTTATGTGGGAACCAAGGGCCTGGGCCCCCGCCCCAGAATGTCACTCACAGGATGTCCCTGCCCGTGTCTGGGGTGCACAGGTGCTGATGTCACAGAAGCCATTGTGACCCACAGGGCCAAGCCACCTATTAAAGGACACTGGACTCCAGCCCACTGACAGACTAATAAAAAGTGCAATTTATTAAGGCAACAGCACACAAGTTCTTTGGATTGCTGCTGATAAATTTACTGATGGCAAAACGTGTAAAAATAACTTAGGAGTAATACAGCTTGGCCCAAATGTATTTAGAGTGAATGTGGAGATTTACACTCAAGAGACTACAGATTCACACTATTCCTAGGGGATACTTGATCCCGGGAGGAGGGGGTGCTGGGGGGAGGAGGAACAGCCTGTCAATAGGTCCCAAAAGTTCAGCGTATCCCTGTAGTGGTATCTTCCCTGGCATCCTTGCTCCTGTTGCCTATGTCTATACTACTTTACTTAAGAGGTACAGCTTGAATAACTTCAGTCATACATACCTTTGTTATAATTGGTGCAAAGTTATTTCACTTTGCCTTTAAAGATACAGGCTAGAGAAAATTCGGAACATGCGCTCCATGAGAGGTGGTAGCACCTTGGAGGCGGGTAGCCTTAGGGGTGGAGGTGTCTTTTTGTATTATTATGAGATTATAATAAGCAAACTACACCTAAAGGACAGGGTTGCATCCACAGGTGGCAGGCTGTTGGCCCAGGGTATCAAAAGTGCAGTTATTTGGTACTGTTGCCACAGAGTGGGGCTGCAGTGTCTCCACACTGCTTCGCCCTCCATGCAATTTTGCCTGCAGTTAGCACACTGCGTATCCCTGACGTTGCCAACATCTACAGTTGTCATGGTAGGCTGACCACATTCCACCTGCTCCGATGCTGTACATTTCCTTAAAATCATTTGTCATATGATTTTATTTCTAAGTCACCTCCAGGAATTAGTACCATTACTCCAAATAATCGTCCCTGTGACTATAGTCACTCAAGCTTCACAATGTTTGGGTGAAATGGGGAAAGTCACATATATTTCTGTCACAAGGATTATCAATTACTTATGCATTTTGTTCAACTATTAAATGAGTTAAACATTTCCAAAGTCTAACGTATAAAGCACAGGCTATTGAGCATCAAAGAAACTACAATAGGATGTAACAACTTGGAGTCCCATAGCAGCTGGTGACAATCAAAAGTGTCCTACCACTTCTGTTCACCATCTCTACTCTTTCCAGGACTCGGTGTTTCTCCTCCCTATTGTGATGGACAGTGGTTAAAGTCTTCTGTCCATTAACTTGCACTTGCTTCAGCAATCACTTTAGGTCCCCGTGCTTCAGGAACTTCCTCACCAGGATGAGATGCATTTCAATAGCAGCATGCAACAGATCTTGAAATAAGGTATACTTAGAACCAACTGATTAGTAACAACAGGAGTTAAGCACTTGAACTCACAACCTCCAATGTGAACAAGATTACAAATACAAATGTTAGTGATTACTTGTCATCATCTACTAACACAAAACCACAAGTTCTTCAACAAACATACCCCTTCCCAAAATACACAAGTACTGTTTTGGTGTCTCATTGGGATGTATATCAAAACAGTAAACATTCTGTTCTATATTGAGACAAAAGCCTTGGGCTTTGATGGTGTTACTTTCACATATCAAGAGTTGTGATATGTGTCTGTGTGCCACCTACTTCTGTTTTGCTACCCCAGTGTCTATGGTCCACAAGATACATCTCCATGTTGGTTCACTCCCCGTGCGATTGGGTATATGGTACATACCAAGGCAATCCATATTGTCAAGACAAAAGCTGGAGCTATGCAACTCATAGCATCAAAGAAAAATTTATTGGGTATAACTAGGACTGGAAATCCCTTTCAAATTTCATCACGTTATTCCAAAATACTATTAGAATTTTAGTGGGCAAGATGCCCTCCTAAAATTATTTACAGTAGATTGCACCCAAGACTGAAAACACGTGTGGTGCAGAGTGCACTGGAGTTACTGCACTGATTAGCATAAATAAAATGATCTTTACCTTGTATGCCAC